>NC_057801.1:291464042-291787596 GCF_018294505.1 Triticum aestivum
TTACTGAATTTTAGTTGCAAAAATTAGATAGTGCTAGTGATTTTTAGCTGCATATTTTGACAAATCGCCATTGGAACCGCTGGATGTCCTCTCTATATGTGTCGTCATGGGTGTGCTTATTGTGTCATGCGCCGGCCCCAAACACTGGCACTACACCTTATAAATTGACGGATGCAGTACTAGCACTACCGCAGAATGGTGCTAACTCGACACTACAATCAGAGACACTTTGAGAAACTATGTGTGATGCAATAATCACAAACGATGGTGTCAGAGAACCATCCAAAATGTCCAAAACGTTTGCGATGACGGATGCATCAAACACAGTTCAGATTTTAGTTGCGTGTGCGATGCAGGGCATACGGTTCAGTTCAATTAACTGTTTGCAATTAGGTGGAACAAAAGAAACGGGCAGCCAGATGAAGGCGTGTGAGATACACAGCATACGGTTCACTACGATGAACTGTTTGTGATTAGGCAACACAAAAGAAACGGTCAGGCAGATCAAGGTGTGTGTGATACGGCATGCGGTTCACTTGGATGAACTGTTTGCGTTGAGATAAGAGAACAGAAATGGTTCAACATAACAAGATGTGTGTGATACGTGGCAAACAGGTCTATAATCAGAAATGTGTGTGAAGACCGATAATAACACAGACAATTGCTTCTAATAAGAGTATGTGATATGCTCTATCTACACAACATGTATTGGCCATTGGGGGACGGGCGGTCATCCAGATACACCATAAGGATGCGAAGAGGCATCCTACATCAGCAAGGACTAGCTGTTCCACCAGTAGCTCATCTAAGAGAACTCTCAAGTTAAGTGTGCTTAGGCTGGAGCAGCCATGGGACGGGTGACTGGATGGGAAGTTTTGTTGATGTTAAATTAAGTGGTAGGATGGGTCATATTGGTCAAATGACCGAAATGACCCATTCCCTCAGCTAATTTAACCTCGAGGTCCTTGTTTTTTTATTTTAATTTTATTTTTAAACATATGTTAAAGAAGGTCTACCGCATTACTTTTTGACAATGTGTATACGTGGCATACAGTTGATCCATCCGACCTGTTTGTGATGGAATAAGTTGTGTGTGTTGTGGGCAAACGCTTGCTAGTGTACAACCGTTTTGCGATTGATGAATTCATCACCGACGGGTTCCCTAGTGTGGTCCGTGTTCATCTCATCATTATCTACTTCTTGTGCTAGCTTGATGTTCCTTTATATTGTAAGTTCCGATTAATTGATGGCGTTCTATGAACACGCCACCATTTCCCGCCATTTCCTCACCTGTTTCCCGCCACCCAGAGATATTGCACATAAACCTAGGCACGACGCGACGCACGGAGGCAACAAGCGCAGCCTCTAGCACATCCACCTTTTCCAAGCATGCCAACGCACCAAAGCACCGCATTTGCCATCAACCTCATCGACAAGGAAAACCAGAAGGTGCCACGGCCCGTCAAGGCTGCGGCGCTCCCCGGCAACACAATGGATGACGTCGTGATGCACGTCATTGCCAGGGTTGGGCAGACCTTTGGCGCATGGTGCTTCAGCGTCGCGGATCAAGATAGGCATCTTAGCGTCGAGAGGTTGCAGCTCACCGCACAACATGATCGATGGCGTGCCGCAGAGCAGGCTAGGCGCGTCCGCGCCGATAGGCTGTAGCTCGGTGCACGGCAAGAGGCGCGGCGTGCTGCACAGCAAGAGCGGATCCGTCGGTGCTTGCCTGCTGTCGACAGGGCGTCGCAGCTGGGTACATGTCCCGTCAGTGCCCCATTCCTCTCCAGGAGTGGGCACATGCCCTCTACGCTGTACTTGCACCAGAGGTCGGCCACGCCGTAATTGCACTAGATGCCGCCACACCGTTCGCATGGGTTGCGCCGTTCACCTTGTCTGTGGCTCACTCGATGCCAACGCACTGGTCGGTAGGCTCGATCGCCTCCTTGGCCCTGGTGTCCACCTGGGCGTAGTAGAGGAAGATGGTCATCGCGTCCTCGAGGTGGTGATCTCCGATGAAATAGCCAACTTGGAGCTCGAGATCGCGCTCCAGATGTACCGCGAGCGGGTAGACCGCTTGGACGAACGCCTACACGAGTTCAGGCAGAGCCAAGAGCTACCGTAGGCAAGGGCTGCTGGTCATGGTCTCATGGACGCATTTCATTTTGTTGATTCATTTCGACGTGGATAGCTATGTATTCACATCAATCATACTATCGCTCTGTTTATTGCTCTATTTCAATGTGTGTACACTGTTTTCCGTTCTTATATGTTCTGTTTCAATGTGTGTTTATACGCTTTCCATTCTGTATATGTGGATGATAACAGATAGATTCAAAGTAGTATACAAAAATAGATAGAAAATGGAATTCATAATATATATAATATTAATTGTTCATTAGTTCATCACATAATATAAAATATATCATCATATATACATGATGATACTTAACTACTAGGTACAATGCATAAAATTGAAAACGAATAATACTAAAACTAATAATCCCTCCTGGGGCCAGTATTCCGGCAGCCCCTCGCGAGCATCTCCCTAGTGCGCGGCGTCTTCCCAGAGCGGAGGCAGTACTCCGCCTCCTCCGACTCGCAACGCTTGATGTGCCAATCTTCGTCTTGCAGGCGGACGCGCGCGAACGATCTTGCCATTTCGTTGGGCACCCATCAGAGCTCCTCGTCGGTGGCACGCTGTAGCTTATCAGCCCAGCTCCACACAGCGACGAGGCACCTAGCGCCTCTGGCCTTCCTCGCGAAGTACCCGTCTTCGTACACCTCCTCCGCACGACGACACGCCCGCCCCCAAAGCTCCGCCGCCTCCTTTTTCCAGGCGGCATCACAGGCTTCACAGGCCCCCTGGTACCTAGCATCCTCCTTCGCCATCTCCTTCTTGAAAGCCACTTGCCTGGCTTTCTCAGCCAGCGGCAGCGAGTTCCAAAACAAAGATCATACTGGCCCCAAAACCAATCCAAAGTTAGGTGGTCCGGCGCCAACCTCGTCCAGCAGCGCGTAGGTGTCCTCGTCGCTGCTCTTCGAGTGAGCCTCCTCAGGGGGTGGCGACTCCTCGTCGGTGCGTGGGAAGACCGGCGGTGCCACGACAGAGATTTGAGATAGAGATAGATAGAGAGAGAGAGAGCTAGCAAGGGGAGGATCTAGATGAGTATGCAGACGGGACGACATGAGCAAGGTAGTATTTATTGGCAGCCGGAATTTAGATCGCAGGGAGTAGTACACACGCCGGTCGCCGGAATTTAAGAGTACTGTAGTGTGAATTACACACGATTCCCGTAGCAAAATCCGCATGTGAACATAATAGCTGACGGTTCCTAATGCAGAACCGTGTCTGATTAATAAAGCCCCCCACCCACCTTCCAAAACTCGAGGCGCGAAATAGAGTGCTAATCGTGTGGGGCCGGTTGTCTTGCCAGATTTTAGATTTTCTTTTTTGAACACCAGATATTTACATCATCTAATGATTTTTGAACTCGCACACAAGTATACAAATATGATTTTTCAAACTGTTATGGTTAGCCGTTGCATGTAGATGTAGTTTAACTTTGAATTACGGTCATTAAATGGCTAGGAAACCACTGAAATTTCTTCAAAAGGTCAAATGACCCCTGAAATTTTCCAAATTTTCACATGACAGTTAGTATCAGTGGACATTACACGTAGAAAAATTTTGAAGGCCGTAAGAGGAAGCTATCTGTTGTTCGTCATCAAACATGCATTGTTCCCTCTCGGAACCACGAGCCTCTAGTGAGTTGCTCTGGTTTGTGAGGGGTGTGTGTCCAAACTTTCGTCAAGCAAGCCAATTTTTGTACCACATCATCTTGGTGGCATCACATTACATCAAGCAAGGTTTCATGTTTTTCTGATCATTTTTTTTAATTTTTTGGAATAAAAATGCCATGGCACTCCATGCACGTACATGTGCCCATGTCGTGAGACCAATATGTTTGAAAATTCCTTCTACTTTACTGCAGATGGAATTAACTCGCACACAAGTACACAATTATGATTTTTCAAACCGTTATGGTTAGCCATTGCATATACATCTAGTTCAAATTTGAATTACAGTCATTACATGGCTAGGAAATCACTTAAATGTCTTCAAAACGTCAAATGACCCCTAAAATTTTCCAAATTTTCACATGACAGTTAATATCAGTGCACATTACACGTAGAAATTTTTTGAAGGCCGTAAGAGGAAGCGATCTGCCATTCGTCATCAAACATGCATTGTTCCCTCTCGAAACCACGAGCCTTCTAGTGAGTTACTCCGGTTTGTGAGGGGTGCGTGTCCAAACTTTCGTCATGCAAGCCAATTTTTGTACCACATCATCTTGGTGGCATGTCATTACATCAGGCAAGGTTTGATGTTTTTTTGATCATTTTTAAATTTGTTGGAATAACAATGCCATGCCACTCCATGCATGTACATGCATGTGTCCATGCCGTGAGACAAATATGTTTGAAAATTCCTTATAATTTACTGCACATGGAAGTAAGTCGCGCACAAGTACACAAATATGATTTTTCAAACCTTTATGGTTAGCCGTTGCATGTACATCTAGTTCAAATTTGAATTACGTACGGTCATTAAATGGCTAGGAAATCACTTAAATCTCTTAAAATATCAAATGACCCCTAAAATTTTCCTATTTTTCGCATGACAGTTAGTATCAGTGCACATTACACGTTGAAAATTTTTGATGGCCGTAAGAGGAAGCTATCCGCCGTTCGTCATCAAACATGCATTATTCCCTCTCGGAACCACGAGCCTTCTTGTGAGTTGCTATGGTTTGTGTCCAAACTTTCATCAAGCAAGCCAACTTTTGTACCACATCATCTTGGTGGAATGACATTACATCAAGCAAGGTTTCATGTTTTTCTGATCATTTTTATTCGGAATAACAATGCCATGGAACTCCATGCATGTACATGCATGTGTCCATGCCATGAGACCAATATGTTTGAAAATTCCTTCTAATTTACTGCACATGGAATTAACTCGCACACAAGTACACAAATATGATTTTTCAAACCGTTATGGTTAGCCATTGCATGTACATCTAGTTCAAATTTGAATTACGTACGGTCATTAAATGGCTAGGAAATCACTTAAATCTCTTTAAAAGGTCAAATGACCCCTAAAAGTTTCCAAATTTTCACATGACAGTTAATATCAGTGCACATTACACATAGAAAATTTTTGAAGGCCGTAAGAGGAAGCTATCTGCCGTTCGTCATCATACATGCATTGTCCCCTCTCGGAACCACGAGCCTTCTAGTGAGTTGCTCCGGTTTGTGAGGGATGTGTGTCCAAATTTCATCAAGCAAGCCAATTTTTGTACCACATCATCTTGGTGGCATCACATTACATCAAGCAAGGTTTCATGTTTTTCTGATCATTTTTTATTTTTTTGGAATAACAATGCCATGGCACTCCGTGCATGTACATGCATGTTTCCATGCCGTGAGACCAATATGTTTGAAAATTCACACAAGTACACAAATATGATTTTTCAAACTGTTATGGTTAGCCATTGCATGTACATCTAGTTCAAATTTGAATTATGTATGGTCATTAAATGGCTAGGAAATCACTTAAATCTCTTTAAAAGGTTAAATGACCCCTGAAATTTTCCAAATTTTCACATGACAGTTAGTATAAGTGCACATTACACGTAGAAAAAATTTGAAGGCCGTAAGAGGAAGCTATCGGCCGTTCGTCATCAAACATGCATTGTTCCCTCTCGGAACCACGAGCCTTCTAGTGAGTTGCTCCGGTTTGTGAGGGGTGTGTGTGTTGGGGAACGTAGCAGAAACTCAAAATTTTCCTACGTGTCACCAAGATCTATCTATGGAGAGACCAGCAACGAGTAGAAAGAGAGTGCATCTACATACCCTTGTAGATCGCTAAGCGGAAGCGTTCAAGTGAACGGGGTTGATGGACTCGTACTCGTCGTGATTCAGATCACCGATGATCCTAGTGCCGAACGGACAACACCTCCGCGTTCAACACACGTACAGCTCGACGATGTCTCCCACACCTTGATCCAGCAAGGAGAGAGGGAGAGGTTGAGGAAGACTCCATCCAGCAGCAACACAACGGCGTGGTGATGATGGAGGAGCGTGGCAATCCTGCAGGGCTTCGCCAAGCACCTACGGGAGAGGAGGAGGTGTCACGGGAGGGAGGGAGGCGCCAAGGGCTCTGGTATGGATGCCCTCCCTCCCCTCCACTATATATAGGGGCAGGGGAGAGGGGGGAGGCGCAGCCTTGCCCCCTCCTCCAAGGAAGGGGTGCGGCTAAGAGGGGGAAGGAGTCCATCCTCCCCAAGGCACCTCGGAGGTGCCTTCCCCCTTTAGGACTCTCCCCTTTTTCCTATATCTTGGCGCATGGGCCTCTAGGGGCTGGAGCCCTTGGCCCATGTAGGCCAAGGCGCACCCCCTACAGCCCATGTGGCCCCCCCGGGGCAGGTGGCCCCACCCGGTGGGCCCCCGGGACCCTTCCGGTGGTCCCGGTACAATACCGATGACCCCGAAACTTGTCCCGATGGCCGAAACAGGACTTCCTATATATAAATCTTTACCTCCGGACCATTCCGGAACTCCTCGTGACGTCCGGGATCTCATCCGGGGCTCCGAACAACATTCGGTAACCACATACAAACTTCCTTTATAACCCTAGCGTCATCGAACCTTAAGTGTGTAGACCCTACGGGTTCGGGAGACATGCAGACATGACCGAGACGTTCTCCGGTCAATAACCAACAGCGGATCTGGATACCCATGTTGGCTCCCACATGTTCCACGATGATCTCATCGGATGAACCACGATGTCAAGGACTCAATCAATCCCGTATACAATTCCCTTTGTCTAGCGGTATGGTACTTGCCCGAGATTCGATTGTCGGTATACCGATACCTTGTTCAATCTCGTTCCGGCAAGTCTCTTTACTCGTTCCGTAACACATCATCCCGTGATCAACCCCTTGGTCACATTGTGCACATTATGATGATGTCCTACCGAGTGGGCCCAGAGATACCTCTCCGTTTACACGGAGTGACAAAATCCCAATCTCGATTCGTGCCAACCCAACAGACACTTTCAGAGATACCCATAGTGTACCTTTATAGCCACCCAGTTACGTTGTGACGTTTGGCACACCCAAAGCACTCCTACGGTATCCGGGAGTTGCACAATCTCATGGTCTAAGGAAATGATACTTGACATTAGAAAAGCTTTAGCATACGAACTACATGATCTTGTGCTAGGCTTAGGATTGGGTCTTGTCCATCACATCATTCTCCTAATGATGTGATCCCGTTATCAACGACATCCAATGTCCATGGTCAGGAAACCGTAACCATCTATTGATTAACGAGCTAGTCAACTAGAGGCTTACTAGGGACATGGTGTTGTCTATGTATCCACACATGTATCTGAGTTTCCTATCAATACAATTCTAGCATGGATAATAAACGATTATCATGAACAAGGAAATATAATAATAATCAATTTATTATTGCCTCTAGGGCATATTTCCAACAGTCTCCCACTTGCACTAGAGTCAATAATCTAGTTCACATCGATATGTGATTAACACTCAAGGTCACATCCCCATGTGACTAACACCCAAAGAGTTTACTAGAGTCAATAATCTAGTTCACATTTACCATGTGATTAACACTCGATGAGTTCTGGGTTTGATCATGTTATGCTTGTGAGAGAGGTTATAGTCAACGGGTCTGAACCTTTTAGATCCGTGTGTGCTTTACAAATCTCTATGTCATCTCCTAGATGCAGCTACCACGTTCTATTTGGAGCTATTCCAAATAACTGTTCTACTTGGAGCTATTCTAAATTGTTGCTCCATTATACGTATCCGGTATCTCTACTCAGAGCTATCCGGATAGGTGTTAAGCTTGCATCGACGTAACCCTTTACGACGAACTCTTTTACCACCTCCATAATTGAGAAAATTCCTTAGTCCACTAGTTACTAAGGATAACTTTGACCGCTGTCCTGCGATCCATTCTTGGATCACCCTTGTACCCCTTGACTGACTCATGGTAAAGCACACTTCAGGTGCGGTACACAACATAGCATACTGTAGAGCCTATGTCTTAAGCATAGGGGACGACCTTCGTTCCTTTCTCTCTATTCTGCCATGGTCGAGCTTTAAGTCTTAACTTCATACCTTACAACTCAGGCAAGAACTCCTTCTTTGACTGATCCATCTTGAACACCTTCAAGATCACGTCAAGGCATGTGCTCATTTGAAAGTACCATTAAGCGTTTTAATCTATCCTTATAGATCTTGATGCTCAATGCTCAAGCAGCTTAATCCAGGCTTTTCCATTGAAAAATACTTTCCAAATAACCCTTTATGCTTTCCAGAAATTCTACGTCATTTCCGATCATTAATATGTCAACAACATATACTAATCAGAAATTCTATAGTGCTCCCACTCACTTCTTTGGAAATACAAGTTTCTCATAAACTTTGTATACACCCAAAATCTTTGATCATCATCAAAGCATACATTCCAACTTCGAGATGTTCACTCCAGTCCTCAGAAGGATTGCTTGAGCTTTGCATACTTATTAGCATATTTCAGGATAGACAAAACCTTCTGGTTGTATCACATACAACCTTTCCTCAAGAATCGTCGAGGAAACAATGTTTTGACATCCTATCTGCAAGATTTCATAAATAATGCAGTAATTGCTGGTATAGTTCCAACAGACTCTTAGCATCGCTACGAGTGAGAAAGTCTCATCGTAGTCAACTCCTTGATCTTGTCGAAAAACATCTTAACGACAAGTCGAGCTTTCTCAATGGTGACACTTACCATCATTGTCTGTCTTCCTTTCAAAATCCATATGTACCTAACAGCCTTACGACCATCAAGTAGTTCTTCCAAAGTCATGGATCCGTTCTCGGATTTTATGGCCTTGAGCCATTTATCGGAATCCGGGCCCACCATCGCTTATCCATAGCTCGTAGGTTCATTGTTGTCTAGCAACATGACTTCCAAGACAGGATTACGTACCACTCTGAAGTAGTACGCATCCTTGTCATCCCACGAGGTTTGGTAGTGACTCGATCCGAAGTTTCATGATCACTATCATAAGCTTCCACTTCAGTTGGTGTACGTGCCATAGGAACAACTTCCTGTGCCTTGCTACACACTTGTTGAAGTGACGGTTCAATAACCTCATCAAGTCTCCACCATCCTCCCACTCAACTTTTCGAGAGAAACTTTTCCTCCAGAAAGGACCCGATTAAAGAAAAACAATCCATATTGCTTTCGGATCTGAATTAGGAGGTATACCCAACTGTTTTGGGTGTCCTATGAAGATGCATTTTATCCGCTTTGGGTTCGAGCTTAATCCTGAAACTTTTTCACATAAGCGTCGCAGCCCCAAACCTTTAAGAAACGACAACTTAGGTTTCTCTAAACCATAATTCATACGGTGTCATCTCATCGGAATTACGTGGTGCCCTATTTAAAGTGAATGTGGTTGTCTCTAATGCCTAACCCATGAACGATAGTGGTAATTCGATAAGAGACATCATGGTACGCACCATATCCAATAGGGTGCAACTATGATGTTCGGACACACCATCACACTATGGTGTTCCAGGTGGTATTAATTGCGAAACAATTTCCACAATGTCTTAATTGTGTGCCAAAACTTGTAACTCAGATATTCATCTCTATGATCATATCATAGACATTTTATCCTTTTGTCACAATGATCTTCTACTTCACTCTGAAATTATTTGAACCATTCAATAATTCAGACTTGTGTTTCATCAAGTAAATATTCTCAACATCTACTCGAATCATCTGTGAAGTAAGAACATAACGATATTCACTGCATGCCTCAGCACTCATTCGACTGCACACATCAAAATGTGTTACTTCCAACAAGTTGCTATCTTGTTCCATCTTACTGAAAATGAGGCTTTTCAGTCATCTTGCCCATGTGGTATGATTTGCATATCTCAAGTGATTCAAAATCAAGTGAGTCCAAACGGTCCATTTGCATGGAGTTTCTTCATGCATATACACCAATAGACATGGTTCGCATGTCTCAAACTTTTCAAAAACGAGTGAGTCCAAAGATCCATCAACATGGAGCTTCTTCATGCGTTTTATACCGATATGACTTACGTGGCAGTGTCACAAGTAGGTGGTACTATCATTACTATCTTTTGGCATGAACATGTGTATCACTACGATCGAGATTTAATAAACCATTCATTTTAGGTGTAAGACCATTGAAGGTATTATTCAAATAAACAGAGTAACCATTATTCTCCTTAAATGAATAACCGTATTGCGATAGACGTAATCCAATCATGTCTATGCTCAACGCAAACACCAAATAACAATTATTTAGTTTTAACACCAATCTCTTTGGTAGAGGGAGCGTGCGATGCTTGATCATATCAAGCTTGGAAAAACTTCCAACACATATCGTCAGCTCACCTTTAGGTAGTCTCCGTTTATTACGTAGCCTTTCGTTTCGAGTTACTAACACTTAGCAACCGAACCGGTATCTAATACCCTGGTGCTACTAGGAGTACTAGCAAAGTACACATTAACACAATGTATATCCAATATACTTCTATCGACCTTGCCAGCCTTCTTATCTACCAAGTATCTAGGGTAATTCTGCTCTAGTGGTTGTTCCCCTTATTACAGAAGCACTTAGTCTCGGGTTTGGGTTTTACCTTGGGTTTCTTCACTAGAGCAGCAGCTGATTTGCCGTTTCATGAAGTATCCCTTCTTGCCCTTGCCCTTCTTGAAACTAGTGGTTTCACCAACCATCAACAATTGATGCTCCTTCTTGATTTCTACTTTCGCGGTGTCAAACATCGTGAATACCTCAAGGATCATCATATCTATCCCTGATATGTTATAGTTCATCACGAAGCTCTAACAACTTGGTGGCAATGACTTTGGAGAACCATCACTGTCTTATCTGGAAGATCAACTCCCACTCGATTCAAATGATTGTTATACTCAGACATTCTGAGCACAAGCTCAACAATTGAGCTTTTCTCCTTAGTTTGCAGGTTAAGAAAGTCATCGGAGGTCTTATACCTCTTGACATGGGCACGAGCCTGAAATCCCAATTTCAGCCCTCAAAACATCTCATATGTTTCGCGATGTTTCAAAAACGTCTTTGGTGCCTCAACTCTAAACCGTTTAACTGAACTATCACGTAGTTATCAAAACGTGTATGTCAGATGTTCGCAACAACCACAGACAACGTTCGAGGTTCAGCACACTGAGCGGTGCATTAAGGACATAAGCCTTCTATGAAGCAATGAGGACAATCCTCAGTTTACGGACCTAGTCCGCATAATTGCTACTATCAACTTTCAACTAATTTTTCTCTAGGAACATATCTAAACAGTAGAACTATAGCGTGAGCTATGACATAATTTGCAAAAACCTTTTGACTATGTTCAGGATAATTAAGTTCATCTTATGAACTCCCACTCAGATAGACATCCCTCTAGTCATCTAAGTGATTACATGATCCGAGTCAAACTAGGCCGTGTCCGATCATCACGTGAGACGGACTAGTCATCATCGGTGAACATCTTCATGTTGATCGTATCTTCTATACGACTCATGTTCGACCTTTCGGTCTCCGTGTTCCGAGGCGATGTCTGTACATGCTAGGCTCGTCAAGTTAACCCTAAGTGTTTTGCATGTGTTCCGAGGCCATGTCTGTACATGCTAGGCTCGTCAACACCCGTTGTATTTGAACGTCTGAATAAAACACCCGATCATCACGTGATGTTTTGAAACACGAACTGTCGCAACGGTGCACAGTTAGGGGAGAACACTTCTTGAAATTGTTGTAAGGGATCATCTTATTTACTACCGTCGTTCTAAGCAAATAAGATGTATAAACATGATAAACATCACATGCAATCAAATAGTGACATGATATGGCCATCATCACTTTGCTCCTTTTGATCTCCATCTTCGGGGCTCCATGATCATCATCGTCACCGGCATGACACCATGATCTCCATCATCATGATCTCCATCATCGTGTCTTCATGAAGTTGCCTCGCCAACTATTACTTCTACTACTATGGCTAACGGTTAGCAATAAAGTAAAGTAATTACATGACGTTTAAGTTGATACGCAGGTCACAAATAAATAAAGACAACTCCTATGGCTCCTGCCGGTTGTCATACTCATCGACATGCAAGTCGTGATTCCTATTACAAGAACATGATCAATCTCATACATCACATATATCATTCATCACATCCTTTTTGGCCATATCACATCACATAGCATACCCTGCAAAAACAAGTTAGACGTCCTCTAATTGTTGTTTGCATGTTTTACGTGGCTGCTATGGGTTTCTAGCAAGAACGTTTCTTACCTACGCATGAACCACAACGTGATATGCCAATTGCTATTTACCCTTCATAAGGACCCTTTTCATCGAATCCGATCCGACTAAAGTGGGAGAGACAGACACCCGCCAGCCACCTTATGCAACTAGTGCATGTTTGTCGGTGGAACCGGTCTCACGTAAGCGTACGTGTAAGGTTGGTCCGGGCCGCTTCACCCCACGATGCCGCCGAATCAAGATAAGACTAGTAACGGCAAGCATATTGAACAATATCGACGCCCACAACTACTTTGTGTTCTACTCGTGCAAAGAATCTACGCAATAGACATAGCTCATGATGCCACTGTTGGGGAACGTAGCAGAAACTCAAAATTTTCCTACGTGTCACGAAGATCTATATATGGAGAGACCAGCAACGAGTAGAAAGAGAGTGCATCTACATACCCTTGTAGATCGCTAAGCGGAAGCGTTCAAGTGAACGGGGTTGATGGAGTCGTACTCGTCGTGATTCAGATCACCGATGATCCTAGTGCCGAACGGACAGCACCTCCGCGTTCAACACACGTACAGCTCGACGATGTCTCCCACGCCTTGATCCAGCAAGGAGAGAGGGAGAGGTTGAGGAAGACTCCATCCAGCAGCAGCACAACGGCGTGGTGATGATGGAGGAGCGTGGCAATCCTGCAGGGCTTCGCCAAGCACCTACGGGAGAGGAGGAGGTGTCACGGGAGGGAGGGAGGCGCCAAGGGCTCTGGTATGGATGCCCTCCCTCCCCTCCACTATATATAGGGGCAGGGGAGAGGGGGGAGGCGCAGCCTTGCCCCCTCCTCCAAGGAAGGGGTGCGGCTAAGAGGGGGAAGGAGTCCATCCTCCCCAAGGCACCTCGGAGGTGCCTTCCCCCTTTAGGACTCTCCCCTTTTTCCTATATCTTGGCGCATGGGCCTCTAGGGGCTGGAGCCCTTGGCCCATGTAGGCCAAGGCGCACCCCCTACAGCCCATGTGGCCCCCCGGGGCAGGTGGCCCCACCCGGTGGGCCCCCGGGACCCTTCCGGTGGTCCCGGTACAATACCGATGACCCCGAAACTTGTCCCGATGGCCGAAACAGGACTTCCTATATATAAATCTTTACCTCCGGACCATTCCGGAACTCCTCGTGACGTTCGGGATCTCATCCGGGACTCCGAACAACATTCGGTAACCACATACAAACTTCCTTTATAACCCTAGCGTCATCGAACCTTAAGTGTGTAGACCCTACGGGTTCGGAAGACATGCAGACATGACCGAGACGTTCTCCGGTCAATAACCAACAGCGGGATCTGGATACCCATGTTGGCTCCCACATGTTCCACGATGATCTCATCGGATGAACCACGATGTCAAGGACTCAATCAATCCCGTATACAATTCCCTTTGTCTAGCGGTATGGTACTTGCCCGAGATTCGATCGTCGGTATACCGATACCTTGTTCAATCTCGTTACCGGCAAGTCTCTTTACTCATTCCGTAACACATCATCCCATGATCAACCCCTTGGTCACATTGTGCACATTATGATGATGTCCTACCGAGTGGGCCCAGAGATACCTCTCCGTTTACACGGAGTGACAAAATCCCAATCTCGATTCGTGCCAACCCAACAGACACTTTCAGAGATACCCGTAGTGTACCTTTATAGCCACCCAGTTACGTTGTGACGTTTGGCACACCCAAAGCACTCCTACGGTATCCGGGAGTTGCACAATCTCATGGTCTAAGGAAATGATACTTGACATTAGAAAAGCTTTAGCATACGAACTACATGATCTTGTGCTAGGCTTAGGATTGGGTCTTGTCCATCACATCATTCTCCTAATGATGTGATCCCGTTATCAACGACATCCAATGTCCATGGTCAGGAAACCGTAACCATCTATTGATTAACGAGCTAGTCAACTAGAGGCTTACTAGGGACATGGTGTTGTCTATGTATCCACACATGTATCTGAGTTTCCTATCAATACAATTCTAGCATGGATAATAAACGATTGTCATGAACAAGGAAATATAATAATAATCAATTTATTATTGCCTCTAGGGCATATTTCCAACAGTGTGTCCAAACTTTCGTCAAGAAAGCCAATTTTTGTACCACATCATCTTGGTGGCATCACATTACGTCAAGCAAGGTTTCATGTTTTTCTGATCATTTTTTATTTTTTTGGAATAACAATCCATGGCACTCCATGCATGTACATGCATGTTTCCATGCCGTGAGACCAATATGTTTGGAAATTCCTTCTAATTTACTGCACATGGAATTAACTCGCACACAAGTACACAAATATGATTTTTCAAACTGTTATGGTTAGCCATTGCATGTACATCTAGTTCAAATTTGAATTACGTACGGTCATTAAATGGCTAGGAAATCACTTAAATCTCTTTAAAAGGTCAAATGACCCCTGAAATTTTCCAATTTTTCACATGGCAGTTAGTATCGGTGCACATTACACGTAGAAAATTTTTGAAGGCCGTAAGAGGAAGCTATCTGCCGTTCGTCAGCAAACATGCATTGTTCCCTCTCGGAACCACGAGCCTTCTAGTGAGTTTCTCCGGTTTGTGAGGGGTGTGTGTCCAAAATTTCGTCAAACAGGCAAATTTTTGTACCACATCATCTTGGTGGTATGACATTACCACAAGCAAGGTTTCATGTTTTTAATTTTTTGGAATTTAAATGCCATGGCACTCCATACTTAATTGTGTCATAGACGTTAGACCAACATGTTTGAAAATTCCTTCCAATTTACTGCCTGTTGAATGAAATCACACACAAGTACACAAAATATGACTTTTCAAACCGTTTTGGTTAGCTGCTGCATGTACATGTAGTTCAAATTTTAAATAACGGTCATTAAATGGCCAGAAAATCACTTAAATGTCTTAAAAGGTCAAATGACCCCTGAAATTTTCCAAAATTTGACATGACAGTTGTATTAGTGCCACAAATTTTCTTGTGCATTTAAAACACCATCTATTGCCACTTTACTCCAAATTCGTCTTTCACAGCTAATAAAAATATCTACAACATCAGACACAGTTGTTTTGTAGGAATCGTTTGTGATGAAAAAATGTGGGTCTATTTAAGTCTTCCGCCTTAAGCTTCGCCGGCTCATCTGCTCCAGTGCCGGCAACCACCGAATCCACAAATCACGATCCCCATTCCCGCACCCCTTCTTGCAAAGATGACACCGTGGAAACGCTTCGTGAAGGCCCGTATGATGGCCGCGTCCCCCCCGAGCGCCGCCACCTATGCCGAGAGCGCGACCGCCTACATCGAGAGTGCCGCTACTTCTGCATTGAGCGCGGCTGCTTCCGCCGAGAGGGCGTCTGTGGGAGCCGATAGTGTAGCTGCAGCAGTCGAGACGGCTGCGGCTGCTGCTGCGACGGCGGCTGCAAACGCTGAGAGCGCTCGAGATGCCATCTGTGCCGCCGATGTCGCCCTGGCCCGGGTCGAGGCCATCCATGCCAAGATATTCCAGGCCACCTCGGAATCCAGCATGCAACCCACGTCCGAAAAGGCGGCGGTGGCCATGGAGCACCCGCTTCCTCATGAGGTCGTCGAGTGGGACCTGGAGATGCAGGAGGCAGAAGAGATCGAGGAGCGCCGGGAAGAAGAGTTGCGCGTGGCCCAGGTCGAGGTAGAGAAGAGTTTGTCCGTCGAGGAATCGGCGGTGGAGTACCAACGCGAGCTCTGCGCAACCACTACTACGAGTACTACAACCTTTAGGGCGGCGCCGAGGATGAGGACGAGGACAAGGACGAGGACGCGGTCGACTTCAGCAGGGGGGGACGCGGAGTCCACCAACGGCGGCATTGATGTCTACTACACAACCTTCTTGTAGACGTTGTTGGGCCCGCGAGTGCACAGGTTTGTAAGACAGTAGCAAATTTCTCTCAAGTGGATGACCTAAGGTTTATCAATCCGTGGGAGGCGTAGGATGAAGATGGTCTCTCTCAAACAACCCTGCAACAAAATAACAAAGAGTCTCTTGTGTCCCCAACACACCCAATACAATGGTAAATTGTATAGGTGCACTAGTTCGGCGAAGAGATAGTGATACAAGTGCAATATGGATAGTAGATATAGGTTTTTGTAATCTGAAATTATAAAAACAGCAAGGTAACTAATGGTAAAAGTGAGCGTAAACGGTATTGCAATGATAGGAAACAAGGCCTAGGGTTCATACTTTCACTAGTGCAAGTTCTCTCAACAATAATAACATAGATAGATCATATAACAATCCCTCAACATGCAACAAAGAGTCACTCCAAAGCCACTAATAGTGGAGAACAAACGTAGAGATTATGGTAGGGTACGAAACCACCTCAAAGTTATTCTTTCGGATCAATCTATTCAAGAGTTCGTACTAGAATAACACCTTAAGACACAAATCAACCAAAACCCTAATGTCACCTAGATACTCCATTGTCACCTCAAGTATCCGTGGGCATGATTATACGATATGCATCACACAATCTCAGATTCATCCAACCAACACAAAGTACTTCAAAGAGTGCCCCAAAGTTTCTACTGGAGAGTCAAGAAAACGTGTGCGAACCCCTATGCATAGGTTCATGGGCGGAACCCGCAAGTTGGTCACCAAAACATACATCAAGTGGCACGTGATATCCCATTGTCACCACAGATAAACACGACAAGACATACATCAAGTGTTCTCAAATCAAAGACTCAATCCGATAAGATAACTTCAAGAGAGAAACTCAATTCATCACAAGAGAGTAGAGGGGGAGAAACATCATAAGATCCAACTATAATAACAAAGCTCGCGATACATCAAGATCGTGCCATAGAGAGAACACGAGAGAGAGAGAGATCAAACACATAGCTACTGGTACATACCCTCAGCCCCGAGGGTGAACTACTCCCTCCTCGTCATGGAGAGCGCCGAGATGATGAAGATGGCCACCGGTGATGGGTTCCCCCTCCGGCAGGGTGCCGGAACGGACTCCCGAGAGGTTTTTGGTTGCTACAGAGGCTTGTGGCGGCGGAACTCCCGATCTATCTTCTTATTCGATGTTTTTAGGGTACGTTGGCTTATATAGGCGAAAGAAGTCGGTCGGGAGGTGCTCGAGGGGTCCACGAGACAGGGGGGCGCGCCCTGTATGGGGGGGGCGCCCCCTATCTCCTTTGCTCCTCAAGTATCTTCTAACGTCAACTCCAAGTCTCCAGGATGATAAACTTCCAAAAAATCACGTTGCCGAAGATTTCATTCGGTTTGGACTCCGTTTGATATTCCTTTTCTTCGAAATACTGAAACAGGCAATAAAACAGCAATATGGGCTGGGCCTCTGGTTAGTAGGTTAGTCCCAAAAATGAAGGTTAGTCCCAAAAATGATATAAGTATGTAAAATAAAGACCATAAACATCCAAAAGGGGTAATATAATAGCATGGAACAATAAAAATTTATAGATACATTGGAGACGTATCAAGCATCCCCAAGCTTAATTCCTGCTCGTCCTCGAGTAGGCAAATGATAAAAACAAATTTTTTGATGTGGAATGCTACCTAGCATAATTCTCAATGTAATTTTATTTATTGTGGCATGAATTTTCAGATCCAAATGATACGAAATAAAAGTTCATATTAACATGAAAATGGTGATACTTCAAGCATAATAATCAAAGTAATCATGTCTTCTCAAAATAACATGGCCAAAGAAAGTTATCCCTACAAAATATTATAGTCTGGCTGTTGCTCTATCTTCATCACACAAAGTATTTAATCATGCACAACCCCGATGACAAGCCAAGCAATTGTTTCATACTTTAATAATCTCGAACTTTTTCAACTTTCACGCAATACATGAGTGTGAGCCATGGACATAGCACTATATGTGGTGTAGAATGGTGGTTGTGGAGAAGACAAAAAGGAGAAGATAGTCTCACATCAACTAGGCATATCAACGGGCTATGGAGATGCCCATTAATAGATATCAATGTGAGTGAGTAGGGATTGCCATGCAACGGATGCACTAGAGCTATAAATATATGAAAGCTCAACAAAAGAAACTAAGTGGGTGTGCATCCAACTCGCTTGCTCACGAAGAGCTAGGGCACTTTGAGGAAGCCCATCATTGGAATATACAAGCCAAGTTCTATAATGAAAAATTCCCACTAGTATATGAAAGTGACAACATATGAGACTCTCTATCATGAAGATCATGGTGCTAATTTGAAGCACAAGTGTGGAAAAAGAGATAGTAGCATTGTCCCTTCTCTCTTTTTCTCTCATTTTATTTTTTTCTTTTTCTTTTTCTCTTTTTTTTTCTCTTTATTTTTCTTTGGCCTTCCTCCTTTTTTTCTTTTTGGCCTTTTTTTCTTCCTTTTCTTCTTTCTTTTTTTTCTTTTTGTAAAGTCCGAAGTCTCATCCCGACTTGTGGGGGAATCATAGTCTTCATCATCCTTTCCTCACTAGGACAATGCTCTAATAATGAAGATCATCACACTTTTATACATTTACAACTCAAGAATTACAACTCAAAGCTAAAACAAGATATGACTCTATATGAATGCCTCCGGCGGTGTACCGGGATATGCAATGAATCAAGAACGACATGTATGAAAATTATGAAGGTGGCCTTGCCACAAATACGATGTCAACTACATGATCATGCAAAGAGCAATATGACAAAAGTAGTACGTGTCATATGAACGGAACGGTGGAAAGTTGCATGGCAATATATCTCGGAATGGCTATGGAAATGCCATAATAGGTAGATATGGTGGCTGTTTTGAGGAAAGTATATGGTGGGTGTATGGTACCGGCGAAAGTTGCGCGGCACAAGAGATGCTAGCAATGGTGGAAGGGTGAAAGAGTGCGTATAATCCATGGACTCAACATTAGTCAAAAGAACTCATATACTTGTTGCAAAAATATAGAAGTCATCAAAAACCAAAGTACTACGCGCATGCTCCTAGGGGGATAGATTGGTAGGAAAATACCATCGCTCGTCCCCGACCACCACTCATAAGGAAGACAATCAATAAATAAAATTGTGCTCCAACTTCATCACAAAGAGGTTCACCATACGTGCATGCTACGGGAATCACAAAACTCAACACAAGCATTTTTCATAATCACCTCAACTAGCATGACTTTAATATCACTACCTCCGTATCTCAAAACAATTATCAAGTATCAAATTGATCATGGCATCTAATTCTTTTCTATGACAGTTTTTATTATACCCAACTTGGATGCTCATCATTCTAGGACCAACTTTGTAACCAAAGAAAATACCATTCTGTTCTAAAAGACTCTCAAAAAGATATAAGTGAAGCATGAGAGACTAGCAATTTCTACAAAATATAACCACCGCCGTGCTCTAAAAGATATAAGTGATGCACTAGAGCAAAAGACAAACTACTCCGAAAGATATAAGTGAAGATCAATGAGTAGTCGAATAATTGTGCAACTATGTGAAGACTCTCTAACATTAAGGAATTTCAGATCTTGGTATTGTACTCAAACAGCAAGCAAAGAAAAATAAAATGACATTGCAAGGATAGCACAACTCATGTGAAGATGCAAAAACTTAGGCTCAACCGATAATAACTGATAGTTGTTTGAAGAAGAAAGGTGGGATGTCTACGGGGAATCCCCAAGCTTAGATGATTGAGACTTCTTGAAATATTACCTTGGGGTTCCTTGGGCATCCCCAAGCTTGAACTTTTGTGTCTCCTTAATTCCTCTCATATCATGGTTTCTCTATTTCTCAAAAGCTTCATCCACAACAAACTCAACAAGAACTCGTGAGACAGGTTAGTATAAACCAATGAAAAACCTTATCATTTTCTACTGTAACAAATCACTAAAATTATTATTCAACATTTCATACTAAATGCCTCTGCATATTTAACACTGCTATCCTCAAATCGAATCATTAAACAAGCAAACATATGCAAACAATGCAACCATAACAGCAATCTGCCAAAACAGAACAGTCCGTAAAGAATGCAAGATTAATCATACTTCCCTAACTCCAAAAATTATGAAATAAAATTCCCATTGTAGTAAATTTATCATATCTCATCATGCAAAAGGTTTCAACATTATATAATGCTCTGAATTTTCTAGGGAAATTTCGCAACAGCGGTAAACTTTCTGTTTTCAAACAGCAACAAGTATACTAGCAAAATAAGCATGGCAAAGGCTGCCTTGACATTTTTATTGAAACTAAAGATGCAAAACATTAATATAAATAACGGAAAGCAAGTACTAACAAAATAAAATGACGCTCCAAGCAAAACACATATCATGTGGTGAATAAAAATATAGCTCCAAGTAAAGTTACCGATGAACGAAGACGAAAGAGGGGATGCCATCCGGGGCATCCCCAAGCTTAGGCTCTTGGTTGTCCATGAATATTACCTTGGGGTGCCTTGGGCATCCCCAATCTTAGGCTCTTGCCACTCCTTATTCCATAGTCCATCGAATCCTTACCCAAAACTTGAAAACTCCACAACACAAAACTCAACAGAAAACTCGTAAGCTCCGTTAGTATAAGAAAATAAAACCACCACTTAGGTACTGTAAAGAACTCATTCTAAATTCATATTGGTGTAATATCTACTGTACCCCAACTTATCTATGGTTCATACAACTTAATACTAGCCATAGATTCATCAAAAATAAGCAAACAACACATAGGAAACAAAATCTGTCAAAAACAGAACAGTCTGTAGTAATCTGTATCAAACGTATACTTATAGAACTCCAAATATCCTACCAAATTAGGAAGTACTAAGAAATTTTGTGTACCAATCCAGAGCAAAAAGAATCAGATCAAGAGCTCGTTTCTGTGAATTGAAAAAACTAATTTACTGGGTGCAAAAGTTTCTGATATTCAGCAGGATCAACACAACTATCACCGTATGCTATCCTAAAGGTCTTGCTTGGCACTTTATTGAAACAAAAGCTATAAAACATGATTACTACAGTAGCATAATCATGAGAACACACAAAAACAGTAAGGGTAAATATTTGGTTGTCTCCCAACAAGCGCTTTTCTTTAATGCCTTTCTAGCTAGGCATGATGATGACAATGATGCTCACATAAAAGATAAGAATTCAAACATAACGGGAGCATCATGAAGCATATGACTAGCACATTTAAGCCTAACCCACTTCCTAGGCATAGGGATTTTGTGAGCAAACAACTTATGGGAACAATAATCAACAAGCATAGGAAGGTAAAACAAGCATAAGTTCAAAAATTGAAGCACATAGAGAGGAAACTTGACATTATTGCAACTCCTACAAGCATATGTTCCTCCCTCATAATAATTTCCAGTAGCATCATGAATGAGTTCAACAATATAACCAGCACCTAAATCATTATTTTCATGATCTACAAGCATAGAAAATTTACTACTCTCCACATAAGCAAAATTCTTCTCATTCGGAATAGTGGGAGTATCATAAGAGACTTGAATACTAAAAATTGTTTCCACATTAAAAGAGTAATGTTCAGAAAAAGGGTAATCATAATCATGAGAAGTTTTATAAATATAACCATCACCACTTTTTATAGCATAAGTTTCATCACAATAATCATCATAAATAGCAACTTCGTTCTCATCATAATCGATTGAAACCTCTCCCAAGATAGTGGAATCACTAAATAAAGTTGACACTCTTCCAAATCCACTTTCGTATTCATCACAATAAAATTCAACATCCTCCAAAATAGTGGGATCACTACTTCCTAAAGTTGACTCTCTTTCGAACCCACTTTCATCAATATAATCATCATAGGCAGGAGGCATGCTATCATCATAACAACTTTGCATATCAAAACTTGGGATGCTAAAAATATCATCTTCACTAAACGTAGCATCACCAAGCTTGGGACAAACATTAATTTCAGCACATATATTCTCAAATATGTCATTCTCATCAAACATAGATTCCCCAAGCTTGGGCCCTTTCATATCATAAGCATAATCACTCTCATCATTAAAAATATGAATAGCACCAATAGTAAAGCAATTATTATCATCACAATGAGTAGTAGGAGCAACATCATTTGGGAGGGATACCTTTCTACCTTTGTTGCTCCTTCTTTTCTTTTTCTTATTCACATTATGTGTGGGTTCAACCTTCCTCTTTGAGCTCCTTATTGACGAAATTGGTTGAATAGAAAGCTCCTCCTCGTTACCTGATTCATCATAAGAAATAATAGGAGGATATTGGGAAGTCTCTTCCCTTTCATTAGTATCCTCATCATCTTCTATTTGCTTTCTTTTCTTTAGGTAATTGGCAATATAAGGATTTTCAATGCAATTCTCAGCACAAAACATATAAACCTTTTCTAGATCAATATCAAGGAAATGCTTAAGATTAAATTCTAGAATAGGCTTAGTTAAACGTTTCAACTCTTCATAACCCAAAAGTAAACTAAGTTCATTATAATGTGCCAGGGAGATCAACTCATCACAATTTTTGGACACGATTCGGTCATGAAACAATTTGCATTGGAGATGTAAATGACCACGTTCATTGCAAAGTTCACAAGTACGACAAAGGAATTTTAAATTTTTAGAACTCACATCTAGCCTTTCTTGCAACCATTTAGTTTCTAAATGCTTATGCCTCTTGCAATATATATCTTCTCTATTTGGTGCATTCATGCAAACATGCACTTCACAAAAGTTGGCATGCTCATAAGAGATATTTTCATCATAACTAGTGCAATCATCATTAGTACTATGGATATTCAAAGAGTTTATACTAACAACATTGCAATCATGCTCATGTTTCAAGGATTTAGTACCAAGCATTTTAATGCATTCTTCTTCTAGCACTTGAGCACAATTTTCCTTTCCATCATACTCACGAAAGATATTAAAAAGACGAAGCGTATGAGACAAACTTAACTCCATTTTTTGTAGTTTTCTTTTATAAACTAAACTAGTGATAAAAAAGAAACAAAAAGATTCGATTGCAAGATCTAAAGATATACCTTCAAGCACTCACCTCCCTGGCAACGGCGCCAGAAAAGAGCTTGATGTCTACTACACAACCTTCTTCTTGTAGACGTTGTTGGGCCTGCAAGTGCACAGGTTTGTAGGACAGTAGCAAATTTCCCTCAAGTGGATGACCTAAGGTTTATCAATCCGTGGGAGGCGTAGGATAAAGATGGTCTCTCTCAAACAACCTTTTAACAAAATAACAAAGAGTCTCTTGTGTCCCCAACACACCCAATACAATGGTAAATTGTATAGGTGCACTAGTTCGGCGAAGAGATAGTGATACAAGTGCAATATGGATAGTAGATATAGGTTTTTGTAATCTGAAATTATAAAAACAGCAAGGTAACTAATGGTAAAAGTGAGCGTAAACGGTATTACAATGATAGGAAACAAGGCCTAGGGTTCATACTTTCACTAGTGCAAGTTCTCTCAACAATAATAACATAGATAGATCATATAACAATCGCTCAACATGCAACAAAGAGTCACTCCAAAGCCACTAATAGCGGAGAACAAACGTAGAGATTATGGTAGGGTACGAAACCACCTCAAAGTTATTCTTTCGGAGCAATGTTTAGGTGAACTTTCTCTGTTTAATTACTAAAATTTCTCTATTCAGTAGGTCTGGTCTGTGTGCTGTACGCTCTTCTGTGTTCCCAAATTAGCAAGCGATGTTAAATTATGCAATGACGTACGCGGGGAAATTTCCACCAAAATTTCAATTTTCAAACTCATCCCATGCGCATTTAGAATTAGAATCGTTTGCGATGCACACTATTGTTCAAAGTGAATGGTGTCCGGTGGCACGGCGTGCAAAGTTTCCCTCCACATTTGGAAATTTTTGGCCTAACACCGAAATATCTACCCTTCCCCCTCCCCATCCCCTTTTCTCCCCGACCACAAGTCACATTTCCCCTGTTTCACCCTTCCTTTGTTTCTAAGCTATAGCCGATTCCTCGCTTGCTATCTCACTCTCGCTGTCTCGCATCCTACCGCTGGGGTCGCCATGGTCATCTTCAAAGACCTGTCCAGCGGTTCCTCCTCCTCCGACGACTCCACCACCTGGGTATGCCTCTCTTCTCTCTATCTCGGGCTATGGCTTTGAATGAAGGATTTTTACCTGGTGGTCGATTTGAGTGATTTCTTCCTCTTATAGTTCCCTAGGACCTTCAGTTGCAACGAATGGAGCAGGGTGGCTGAAGATCTGTCTACTTGTTGTCACCATCAATCTCCATGCGTGAAGCTAGTTGCGTTTGAATATGTGGACAGTGGGAGGAAGTTTCTGGCATGTGCAGAGAAGGTTAGATCCTCTTTCGTTGTTACAAATCATTTGTTAGATGTGATTCAGACACTGTCACGGTCCAAACCCATTAATACCACACCTTCAACCAAACGCATCCTAAGACAGTGTCACAGTTTGTACCTAGTACGTAAAAATGTTGCCATCTCATCAGCGGCGCCATTAGAAAATTATTTGGCACCACTTCAGCAGTTTGTGGAGCCAACTTGTCCACACATCCGAGCAGTCAAGCAGTAAAATACCAAATGTTTGTGCCACGAAGGAACTGGGCATCGGAGCAACTAGGTGCTCCGGATTTCAGGTCCCTGATTTTTTTCCGCTGCATCGGCTCGCCAGTGCAGGGCACCAGTGCGAGATGTAGCAACAGTTGTCTTTGCACCGGTTTTGGCATACATAGTGGACGCCTTAGTGCTATTAGTCCCATGATACTAAATTTGTGCATGTACACACCTTTAAGTATCAATTTGCTGTCATCCAAACGTTGTCGCTATGCTGTTGCAGTTATATTTACGTTCCTCTTAAAATGTTCAATTTGTTATTTATAGTACATGAGTAAGAACTTGTAGCGTTGTTGTAGTTAATTATAGCTTCTGATGTTTCAGAATTTGGTTGTTGTGTCAGTAGCAATTAATTCATTTGCACATTGATCTTTTTGAGAAGATATGTCATAATTAACCTGTTTCTTCAGTTTTACAAAATAAGTATTGGTGACTTTCTATGTTGCTATAAACCCATTTTCCCTACAATTGTTACTGATCTAGTTTTAAATATTTTAGGATGAATGGAAGTGTTCTTACTTGGAGTGGGTTGATCAAGAGTGGCCACAGTCTTTGAAGATGTGACTATCAAAGCTCCGGAGCATGTATCAGGAAGAGAACAGAGGTGGGCTTAGAGATAGTGTTGTCAACTCTGAAGATTATTTGAAGATGCGGGATAAAAAGAGGAAGCTGGAGAAGGAGCTCATATTTTTTAAATTAGACTTTGCTAAGATGGTGTTGGCAAAGGAGGAGGCACTTTCCCAGTTGGCCAGTGCAAAACAGGTTCTTATTGAACTGAAAGCAGAGGTGGATATGGCGAGCCTGGACGATCTCGATTAGGGAAATGAATATATTGTTCTAATATTGTTCTTATGAAGTTGAACTATCTATATGTTGTACTTTGCTGTTTTCTAGTAGCTATCGTACCGTGATGTTAAAATATATCTATTTGCCTGATATGAAATTGGCAAACAACTGTTCTATATGAAATGTGAACTCGCGTAATACTGGAATTATTAATTGTAAACTAATAACCTGCTAAATGGGTCATGGAACTTTGCAAATGGTTCTAGCAGTAAAAACTGATCGATAGCCCAATGCTACACAGTTGTCTTCATCATATCATGTGTGATGTAGTTGATAAAAGCAAACGGTTAACCAAGGCAGAGCGTGTGTGATAGTTACACGTATCACACACGAGCGTATACATAAACCTGTGTGGGATGTACATACGAACGGAAACATTTTCCCTGGATTGACTGTGTGGGATGTACATACCTACGGAAATGATTGGGTTTCCGTGGGTCACCCGATCGCACACGAACTCATTTGGTGTCCCAAGAGGGCCTATCCCCGATGGTTTCTGGGTCGTGTGGGAAGGACCCCCTAATCGCCCGCACTCACTAGGTGATGGTTCCAAATGCTGTCACGGAAAGGAGTTTTAAACCATTTGTATAGCACCGACGCGTACCAGTGTAGTTATAGCGATGCATAGAATTAAGCTAAGGGATCACACATGCGTGTATTAACTGGAGCGAGAATGCAATAGCACAATAAGAATTAAGGAGGCAAGAAGAAGGATGCATCCATCAACGTACGACCTCCTCCTCAACGCAGTGCGCCGGGCCACCGACCGGCGGCTAAGGAGCGGCGGATTTTGTGGCGAGGTCAAGGTGCTTCTCAGCAAAGGCATCCAAGGCTTCCAGCCGGTTGAAGAAGGCCAACGTCATAGCATCGTTAATGGCCTTGTAGATAACTATCTACATGATTTGCTCGTACACGTGGATGTGTAGGTCGATGAATTCTTGCAGAGCGGGGCGCCTCATGGCGAGCGTGACCTCCAGGTGGACATTCTTTGTGGCGTCGGCGGGCAGTCGCAGGGCCACCAGTGCTTGAAAGAGGTTCCGACCATGGAGGCCAATTCGGGTGGCAGGCAATGAGGAGCCCGGGCATGTGGGCTAGAGGAGTACGACGATGTCGTCCGCGAGCTTCTTGACGACGGTGAACTTGTTGGTGGTGGCAACGATCATCTGGTCCAACTGAGAGTCGTAGCTGGCGTCGACGGCAGCCATCCACCAGCCGGTCGCCAACACCGTTTGGAGACAATCCTCGGTGCCATGCCACAGGTCGGTGTCATGGACCGTCTGGCACAGCCACTGGCTCCTCGCATGCATCTCCCCCATGTGTCTGGAGTGAGCACTTTTGCACTTAGTGTAGGTGCTTAGGAAAATGCTTAGGTGCGTACAATGTGGTAGATGCATTGGAATGGTGGGGTGCCTTTATATGAGTGCAAATTGCGTTGCATTCAGATCGTGCTGCCTCTTTTCCTGGTCCTCCTCCAATTACTTCCCTCATGCATTCATGATGCTAATTGAAGGGGGGGGTGCATCATTGGCCGTTCAACATTTCGGGAACCGCTACCCTCTCCCTCGTCTGCATTGAAGCCGTATCGGGAACTGCGCCGCCTGCTGTCAAATTGAATAGTACCGCGCTGCCCGCTGCACGCCTAGCTGAACACGCCTCCTCGCCTCCATCTATGTTTAATTACTGAATTTTAGTTGCAAAAATTACATACTGCTTGTGGTTTTTAGCTTCATATTTTGACAAACCACAGTCTTACAAGGTTGACAAATGGCAATGTTACTAGATCAACAAATGTCAATCTTTCCAGTTTGACAAATGGCAACATACCCAATATGACAGATGCAAATCTTACCAAATTGTTTGTAAGTGGTTGCACACGGGTCATCCAAAAGAACCGTTTGCGTTGAAGAGATGCACAAATCCTGCTCTCACTTTGCATATGGGTGTTCTTTCCAAAACATTTGCGATCAAGAGCCACTAAAACCTATAGCCATTAAAACCAAGACATGTGGCGTCACGTGAATGGTTAAAATTTGAATTATGCACATAAATGCATTGAAAACTCTATTGATGCATAAACATGTCCAAACAAACCCCGAAAATCACAAAAATTGACACAACACTCCTGTTGTTCAATGTTGACATGAGAATTTTTTTGAAATCCATAAGAGGCAATGGATATCGTTTCCTCCCCAAAGGTGGAACGTTCCCTACCAAAACCATCATGCTTGTTGTGAGAAGCTCTAGTTTGTGAGAAGCATATACCCAAACCTGCCCCAAATGGGACAAAAAATCTACCACGGCATGTTGATGCCTCTCCATGATAGCATGCCAAGTATCATGAATTTCAGACGAGTTTTCGATTTACTAGAATTTAAAAACCAGGTATCTTAATGTTTGCAGCTGAGTGATGGTGGCAGGGTGTTTGACATTCATTCCCATTTCTTGAATGGGACCTAAGCATGCAACCAAGGACACATATTTGAATTTTCAACCAATTTATATACATTAGAGGATGTGCATGTAGTTCAAATTTGAATTATACACATAAATGCATTGAAAAACTCAATTAATGCACAAAAATGTCCAAACGAACCCCGAAAAATCCAAAAAATTGACATAACACTCCTGTTGTTCTATGTTGACACGAGAATTTTTTTGAAAGCAATAAGAGGCAATGGATATCGTTTTGTCCCCAAAGGTGGGATGTTCCCTACCGAAACCATCACACTTGTTTTGAGAAGCTCTGGTTTCTGAGAAGCATATCCCAAAACCTGCCCCGGCATGTTGATGCCGCTCCATGATAGCATGCCAAGTTTCATGAATTTCAGACGAGTTTTGCATTTACTAGAATTTAAAAATCAGGTATCTCAATGTTTGCGGCCGAGTGACGGTGGCAGGGTGTTTGACATTCATTCCCATTTCTTGCATGGGACCTAAGCATGCAAACAAGGACACATATTTGAATTTTCAACCAATTTATATGAATTAGAGCATGTGCCTGTAGTTCACATTTGAATTATGCACATAAGTGCATTAAAAAACTCAATTAATGCATAAAAATGTCCAAACGAACCCCTAAAAATCCCAAAAATTGACACAAAACTCCAGTTGTTCTATGTTGACACGAGAATTTTTTTTAAAGCAATAAGAGGCAATGGAAAAAGTTTTGTCCCCAAAGGTGGGACGTTCCCTACCGAAACCATCAGGCTTGTTGTGAGAAGCTCTGGTTTGTGAGAAGCATATCCCCAAACCTGCCCCAAATGGGACAAAAACTTTACCACGACATGTTGATGCCGCTCCATGATAGCATGCCAGGTTTCATGAATTTCAGACGAGTTTTGCACTTACTAGGATTTAGAAACCAGGTATCTCATTGTTTGCGGCCGAGTGATGGTGGCACGGTGTTTGACATTCATTCCCATTTCTTGCATGGGACCTATGCATGCAACCAAGGACACAAATTTGAATTTTCAACCAATTTATATGCATTAGAGCATGTGCCTGTATTTCAAATTTGTATTATGCACATGAATGCATAGAAAACTCAGTTAATGTATAAAAATGTCCAAGCAAACCCCCCAAAATCACAAAAGTTGACACAACACCCCTATTGTTCTATGTTGACACTAGGAAAAAACTGAAATCGAGAAGAGGCAATGCATATCGTTTCGTCCAGAAAGGTGAAACGTTCCCTACCAAAACGACCGGGCTTGTTGTGAGAAGCTCTGGTTTGTGAGAAGCATATCACCAAACCTGCCCCAAATGGGATAAAATTTTTACCACAACATGTTGATGCCGCTCCATGACAGCATGCCAAGTTTCTTGAATTTCAGACGAGCTTTGGATTTACTAGAATTTAAAAACCATGTATATATCTCAATGTTTGTGGTCAAGTGATGGTGGGAGGGTCTTTGACATTCATTCTCATTTCTTGCATGGGACCTAATTAAGCATGCAACCAAGGACGCAGATTTCAATTTTCAACTAATTTATATGCATTAGAGCATATGCATGTAGTTCAAATTTGAATTATGCACATGAATGCATAGGAAACTCAGTTAATGTATAAAATGTCCAAGTGAACCCCCCAAAATCCCAAAAATTGACACAAAACACTCATGTTGTTCTATGTTGACACTAGGAAAAACATTTGAAATCGAGAAGATGCAATGGATATCGTTTCGTCCAGAAAGGTGAAACGTTCCCTATCGAAACCATCACACTTGTTGTGAGAAGCTCTGGTTTATGAGAAGCTTATACCCAAACTTGCCCCAAATGGGACAAAATGTTTACCATGGCATCTTGATGCCGCTCCATGATAGCATGCCAAGTTTCATGAATTTTGGACGACTTTTGGATTTACTAGAATTACAAAAGCAAGCACCTTAACGTTTGCCGGAGAGCCATGGAGCCGTGGTGTTTGAAATTCATCCCCATTTCTTGAATGGGAGGTAAGCATCAACTCATGGACACAAATATAATTTTACAACCCATTTTGGTGCACCAGAGCATGTGCATGTGGTTTAATTTTGAATTGTGCACCTGAAATGCCTAGAAAACCAAGTTACCATATAAAAATGTCCAAATGAACCCTAAATAGTTCCAATTTTTTTTTGACGACACACCTATAGTTGCATGTTCACTACAGATAGAAGTTCTAACAATTAAAACACCATCCTTTGCAGGTGTGACCCCATTATGTAATTCAAATCAAGATGAAAAATCAACTAGATCCCACACAGTTTATTATCACCAACCGTGTGAGATGCACTACAAAATATCCTGGAGCACCGTCGGTGTATAGTACGCCTATGGCTTACGCCAGAAGGTTCGTCGGCTACAGTCCACAGCCCGCTCTGAATAAGGGACAGTGTCTGATGAAACTTTGCGCGCCACTTTTTTCACTGAAGCGATTCCAAATTTTCGGCTTCCGTGGAAATATCTACCTCCCCGCCCCTCCCCCTTACCAAAAGCCACATTTCCCCTGTTTCCACCTTCCATTCCAAGTTGGAACCTTCAATCCTTGCTTGCAGCGCCTCCTCCTCACCGGTGACCCTCCTTCACGCTGCTCGGCCTCGCCTTTCCAGGCAGGTAATCCACACCCGAACCCCATCCTCCTCCTCCTTCCACATACCACATAACCCGACCGCTGGTGCGAGGGCGACACCTTCCATCCAAATCACTGACCCTCGACCAAATAAGCGCTACCAAAGCCATGGTGCATGTAGTATAGCCAGGATCTCAAGGAGCATTTGGCAGCGGAGAAGCAAATCGTGGCCGCATGCTTGAATGAAGTCGCGATGGCTGCCATTCGTGTCGACCCCCATATCTTGGAGGAGCACCTCGCCGTTGAGGCCAACTTCGATGCCTCGTGCGCCGATGCCGCGATGCGGTTGGTTGCATTAAACGAGAGTTCGTGGCATTTTCTCGTGGCCACCATCGGTGCCTTCGACGAAGACTACAAAGTGTTTTCTCAGCGTGCACGTGCTTACCTCATCTCGAGAGCCAGCAGGTTGGTGCCCGGAGCGGCTCAGGCAACTCACCACTACGATGAGGGCACCCACGATGTGGAGGCCTCGACCTCTTCCATGTACAAGGAGCCAATCGTCATCGATATTTCCGACAATGAGCAGCTTGTCTTATTAGCTCACAATAAGGACCCATGTTCAGTTCGCCAGCTACTGCCTTTCCTCAACAAATTCTAGTGAATTGTTCTATCTACTTTTACCATGCAATCTTTTTCTCTAGTGTATATGTTCTATATGTTGTGCAATGTGGTGTTCAGTTAACTATTTGGTTCAATTCTGCCAATGTGATGTTCAATTCTTTAGGGTGCAATTTTCCAAGTTGTCAAGCATGCTTGGTTTGGTTAACTCTCTGATCTTCTATTAGGAGTATGTTATATTGTGCAATGTGGTGCTCAGTTAATGTTTGGTCCATTTGTTGTGGTGTTTAGTTAACTGTTTGGTTCAATTCTGCAATGCGATGTTCAATTGTTATGTGTGCATTCTGTTATTGTATACCATGTGAGAAATAAATCGAATTTGGTTGTACTAAATATATCAGAAACAGATACAGTTGCTATGTTTCCAAGTTGTTAAGCATGCTTGGTTTGGTTAACTGTCTCATCTTTTATTAGGAGTATGTTATATTGTGCAATGTGGTGCTCAGTTAACGTTTGGTTCATTTGTTGTGGTGTTTAGTTAACTGTTTGTTTCAATTCTGTAATGCGATGTTCAATTGTTGTGTGTGCATTCTGTTATTGTATACCATGTGAGAAATAAATCGAATTTGGCTATACTAAATACATGAGAAACAAATAGAATTGCTATATTTCCATGTTGTTAAGCATGCTTGGTTTGGTTAACTATCTGATCTTCTATTAGGAGTATGTTATATTATGCAATGTGGTGCTCAGTTAACGCTTGGTTCATTTGCTGTGGTGTTTAGTTAACTGCTTGGTTCAATTCTGCAATGCAATGTTCAATTGTTGTGAGTGCATTCTGTTATTGTATACTATTATACCTTGCCTTTTTTATTCCTTTGCCCAATATAGAGAAGATATTTATGCACATCCTTGTATTCAGGCCTTTCCAAACCAGTTCACTAATGATTACCTCTCAAACCACCTCTATGGTCAGGAGGCGAGGAAAGTGTTCATACAACACCCATGGTTCAATATTGAAGTGTTCCTGAAGAGTACGAAGGATGGACGGTCAATCATCCACAAGCACTGGCCTAAAGTTGCAAAGACCTTCAACATCAATGAAGGCTCAATATTTGCCTTCTGCTTCAGCAGTTTTCCAGATGAGATGCATCTGTCTATGTACCATCTATGAAGCTAATTTTGCAAGGTTCTAGATGTTGCATGTGAAATTTGGTGCTGGTGCAGTTGTGTAATGGGGTAGTCGAGTGCTGAAGCTATATCATGTTGTACTCGGATGTATTTCAATTATGAAATCCTGCTTCCTTAATATAGAAATGAAATATATTATGTGCTTAATATGAATGTCAATTAGATTAATAAATGTATTATTAATAATAGGGCAATTAGCCTGCTAATTGGCCAATTAGCCTGCTAATTGAGTTTTCCTATTGCAAACGGTTATTCAGAAAACACTGTGGGCGATGACCTCAGGCAACACACACAGTTTCTAGGAATAAACTGGTGTTGGATCAATGAACAATCACACACGACATTCTCTTGAAAACTGTTACCGTTATGCCACCTTGTGCAAATGTTTTCCTTTGAGTGACTGTGTGGGATGTATATACGAACGGAAACATTTAGCGGGGACTGACTGTGTGGGATGTACTTACGACCGGAAATGATTTCTCCTGTATAATTGTATTTTTAGCACTACTATACTTATAACCGTATCTGTATTTTGTCACCCGCCGGTCGCACACGACCTCATTTGGCCGAGCGTGTTTGCCAGGAGGGCATATCCCCGAGGGTTTCTGGGTCATGTGGGAAGGATCCCCCTATCGCAGTCACTCACCAGGTGATGGTTCCGAACGCCATCATGGAAAGGGGTTGAAAACTGTTTGTATATCACCGACGTGTACCATTGTATACATAATAGATATAGACGCTTAATAGGACTTTCACAAAGCACATACCTTGACAAGATTTTGAAGAAGTTCAAAATGGATCAGTCAAAGAAAGGGTTCTTGTCTGTGTTGTAAGGTGTGAAGTTGAGTAAGACTCAAAGCCCGACCACGACAGATGATAGAATGAGAATGAAAGTCATTCCCTATGCCTCAGCCATAGGTTCTATAGAGTATGCCATGTTGTGTACCATACATTTGATGTACCTTGCCATGAGTTTGGCAAGGGGGTACAATAGTGATACAGGAGTAGATCACTGGAAAGCGGTGAAAATTATCCTTAGTTTCCTAAGAGGACTAAGGAAATATTTCTCGGTTACAGACATGATAAAGAGTTCGTCGTAAAGAGTTACATTGATTCAAGCTTTTACACCGATCTAGATGACTCTGAGTCTCAATCTGGATACATATTGAAAGTGGGAGCAATTAGCTAGAGTAGCTCCATGCAGAGTATTGTAGACATAGAAATTTGCAAAATACATATGGATCTGAATGTGGCAGACCTGTTGACTAAACTTCTCTCACAAGCAAAACATGATCACACCTTAGTACTCTTTGGGTGTTAATCACGTAGCGATGTGAACTAGATTATTGACTCTAGTAAACCCTTTTGGGTGTTGGTCACATGGCGATGTGAACTATGGGTGTTAATCAAATAAAGATGTGAACTATTGGTGTTAAATCACATGGCGATGTGAACTAGATTATTGACTCTATTGCAAGTGGGAGACTGAAGGAAATATGCCCTAGAGGCAACAATAAAGTTGTTATTTCATATTTCCTTATATTATGATAAATATTTATTATTCATGCTAGAATTGTATTAACTGGAAACATGATACATGTGTGGATACATAGACAAAACACTGTGTCCCCAGTAATCCTCTACTATACTAGCTCATTAATCAAAGATGGTTAAGTTTCCTAACCATAGACATGTGTTGTCATTTGATGAGCGGGATCACATCATTAGAATGATGTGATGGACACGACCCACCCGTTAGCTTAGCATGTTGATCGTTAAGTTTTATTGCTATTGCTTTCTTCATGTCATATACATATTCCTTTGACTATGAGATTATGCAACTCTCGGATACCAGAGGAATACCGTGCTATCAAACGTCACAACATAACTGGGTGATTATAAAGATACTCTAGAGGTATCTCTGAAGGTGTTTGTTGGGTTGGCATAGATCGAGATTAGGATTTCTCACTCCGAGTATCAGAGAGGTATCTCTGGGCCCTCTCTGTAATGCACATCATAATAAGCCTTGAAAGCAATGTGACTATTGAGTTAGTTGCGGGATGATGTATTAAGAAACGATTAAAGAGACTTGCTGGTAACAAGATTGAACTAGGTATGAAGATACCCACGATTGAATCTCGGGCAAGTAACATACCAATGACAAAGGGAATAACGTATGTTTTCATTACGGTATGACCGATAAAGATATTCCTAGAGTATGTGGGAACCAATATGAGCATCCAGGTTCCGCTGTTGGTTATTAACCGGAGAGGTGTCTCGGTCATGTCTACATAGTTCTCGAACCCGCAGGGTCCGCACGCTTAACATTCGATGACAATTTTATATTATATGAGTTATGTGATTTGGTGACCAAATGTTGTTTGGAGTCCCGGATGACATCACGGACATGACGAGGAGTCTCTACATGGTCGAGAGGTAAAGATTCATATATGGACGATGATATTCGGACACCGGAAGTGTTCTGGGGGTACCGGGTACATATCGAGTCATCAGAAGGGGTTCCGGGCATCCCCCCGGCAACTACATGGGCCTAATGGGCCACGAAGGGGACGGACCAGCCCCTAGGGGGCTGGTGCGCCCCATTTATGCCAAAATAAGGGGGAAGGAAAGAGGGGAAGAGATAAAGGAAGCGGAGCAATTCGGCCTCCCCTTCCTTCTCTCCTCCCTCCTCCTTCCTTCCCCCTCCGGATGAATATGGAAGGGGGGAGTCCAAGTTGGGAGGCGCCCCAAGTAATATATATGAAGGGGGGAACCGCTAGAACACACATCAACAGTTGTTAGCCGTGTGTGGCACCCCCTCCAAAGTTTACGCCTCCAGTTATATTCACGTAATGCTTAGGCGAAGCCCTACGCGGATCACTTCACCATCACCATCACCACGCCGTCGTGCTGACGACTCCCTCGACACTTTGCTGGATCAAGAGTTCGAGGGACATCATCGAGCTGAACGTGTGCAGAACTCGGAGGTGCTGTACATTTGATGCTTGATCGATTAAAACAATAAGAAGTTCGACTAGATCAACCACATTGTCAAACGCTTCCGCTTTCTGTCTATGAGTGTACGTATACACACTCTCCCCCTCTCATTGCTATGAATCTCCTAGATAGATCTTGCGTGAGCGTAGGAATTTTTTTGAAATTGCATGCTACATTTCCAAACACACGGGCCGGCTGGGAACGAGGTCGTTTCCTTCCTCGCTGTCACCCGCGAGGCAGAGGCAGAGCATGCACACCAGCGGCGACCCCGGGTGGCACGGGTCACTTTCGACGATGCTCGAACCACCGGCAATCTCGGGAGAGGGAGGCGCACTCACCGGTGCTATCCACAGCCTCCGGAGAGCTTGAGGAGGGCGGCACCTTGGCCGCGGCAGATAGTAGCCACGGCAAGCCCAGGAATGGCGCTCCGGTCGCCGGGGAAGGAGGGGAATGGAGGGGGACGCTCCAGGGGGCTCAGGAAGGTCTCAGGTGGTGGAGGGAGGGAGGGGGAGCTTGACTTCGGGCGACTTTAAGAGGAGGACCGAGGCGTCCATGGCGGGCAACCGAGGCGAGGAGGGGTCCTCTGGCTTGGGGAAGAGGATGGGGAGGGAGCTGGGAGCTAGGGGAGGCCAGTGAGATGCTCGGGAGGCCGCGGGAGGGGGGGGCTATAATTAGCCGCGACAATGCAGTGCTCGGACGCAGCCACGGTGACGCGTGTGCTGTCGCACTGGCGTGAGCATAGGCACAGGGAGAGAGGGGAGACTTGTCCAGGAGCTTCACGAGGGCATGGGAGGCCTCGGGCGATCGCGGGATAGCTCGAGAGAGCATCGGCAACGGGACAAGAAGGAGCAGGGGAGGTGAGTGGCACTGGCGAGCTCGAAAGCGATGCAACCATGGCGAGTCCGGACGAGCAAGTTACGCAGGGTGACACAGGGGATCACGAGGAAGCTATTGGACACGGCTAGGCGCTTGAAACCGACGAATAGAGGAGGGTCCCGAGCAAATGACGCTCAGCTCGCGTCCATGGCGTGCCAGGGCGGTGGTCACCACGTGCACTGGTGCACATTGTGCACGATGGTCGGCTAATCTATTTCTAGGAGACAAGAAAGGCAGAGATATATGCCAAGGAAGAGAGAGAGCCAAGCATAGTGCTCACTGGGTGATCACATGTAGCAAGAAAACAAAGGAACAACAAGGTGTTTGTTGCCATCTGTAGAGGATTGGTTGGCAGGATTAGACTGATATTTGACTGGGGTTTATCACTTACAAAGGTCATTAAGATGGCAGGGTTTCAGCTCATATAGAGGGGTTTAGCTAGTACTTGTAGTGCAAAGCGCCATACTAACCAGAATAGCAAACTTTGAAGTAGAACTCACATACTAGCTTGGATTGAGCTAAAATTTGGCAAGGCAGGGTCATTTGGCCATATCAAGATGCTGTAAAAATTGCATACCAAATGGACTTGCATAAATGGTACTTGGTTCACAGACATCCCCACTGACTAGAAACTTGCAATAATTTTGGAAGGAAAATGGCTTAAGTAAATGATCCCAAATTTTGTGGACATATGTTATTTGGGTAGGAGCATGATCTGGTAATTTATCAGAATTAAGGAAGCATTAAAAATTATACTTGCTTCATAACCTGAAAAATATTAACATAATCAAAGATTTGAAGTTGTGCTCACATAGATGATTGGATGGAGCTCAAAACTGGATGAGGGCAATTATATGAGCACATGAAGGAGTGTGCAAAATTTCAACTCATTTGGATAACCCTAGCTAGTACTTCCTTCACAAAGGCTTTCCTTAGACATGAACTTTGAAAAATCACTAAAGAATCTTGGCTAGGAAAATGAAGTCGAATTTTGGCATGAGGCAATTATTTGGACAGGAAAGATGTCCAAAAGGTTTGGGGTCAAATGAGCAAAGATAAATAGCACTTGCTTCACAATGTGCCATTTAGGGCAGGAGAGGAAAATAATTATTTGACGAATATTTTTGAACATGGCAAGCAAAAGTTTTGCCATATTTGAGGAAGATATGACCGAAACAATTTATGAGAATTATTTGGGAATTTTTGGAGTGATGGAAATATAGATTGCTTCACAACCCATGGCAAATAGGATAGTTCCTTTAATAGAAAAGGAATATTCCCAATAAACATAATATTGGGATTTTGGGCTAGGATGAAAATGGCAAGGTCTAGGGATGGACTTGGGATAAAAAGCCACTCTAGAAAGAAAGAAGAGGTCATCTTGTTCAGTTTCCAGACCACATAGCCACGGAAAAATAAAACTCAAGCAAAATATTCGGAAAATCAAAGGAAAGAAAGGGCCAAAAATCAGGCGGTGACAGAGCGGCTCAGGAAACTCACCACTACGAGGAGGGCACCCATGATGTGGAGGCCTCTTCCTCTTCCATGTCCAAGGAACCAATTGTCATCGATGTTTCCGACGATGAGGTGTAGGTTGTCTTATTAGCTCACTATAAGGACCTACATTCAGTTAGCTAGTGTCGGTGTACAAAAGTAGGGGCTCTGCTTTTGACCCCTTTACTTGTGCATTGGCAGTCAAAGCATCCCGCCACGGCCACACATAATAGGGAAGGAAAGGGAAGCCAGAGAGAAGCCGAAGCCACAAGGCAAACAGAGCAACGAAAAGGACCAAGGCCACAAAGATCAGATGGACGAAGCAGGTTTCCCTGGCAAGGGCCCTTGCGGGGGGAGCCTCAGCAGCCCCGACAAGACCCTTGTTGGGGGAGCTCGCCCCCACCAGCCGAGTAAGCCACCTTTGAGACCACCAATGCTAGACGAATGGGTTGGGACATGGCTCGGGAAGCACCTCCGTGGTGGCATGCAGATCTTTGTGAAGACATAGAATAGCCAAGATCAAATGAGGATAGGAAAGCAACGATCCTCACCGGAGAAACCCACAAGACCCCCGGCAAGATCCTTGTCGGGGAAGCCAGCGCGCCACGGCAAGACCCTTGCTGGGCCACCCGGCAAGACCCTTGCCGGGCCACCCGGCGAGACCCTCGCCAAGCACACTGGCAGGGCCACTGCCAGGCCCGCGCTAGCCAAGTATTCACCGCCGTTCGCATGCAGCTGCCGACCCAGCCAGCTAGGCAGGCACCTGTGTGGCAACATGCAGCTCTTCGTGGAGGCTCCACCACCGCGCCACCTCAGCTGCCTGCCTGCCTACATTGCACCGCATGCATCGTTGGCCAGGGCGCGTGTCGAAGCAAGGAGGAGCGGCGACGGACGGGACGGGCCTCACCTCTGTCCCCGATAAAGCAAGAGGACACCTAAGCCATGCATTAAATGCGCCTTGTCCTATAATACGAGCGATAAGCTCGCAACGTTGTAGCACTTTCCACCTCCTGTGTTCCACTGTGGCAGCCCCTTTCGTCTATAAAAGGAGGCCCATGGCACACAGAGAAATGATTCGGCTCTTTCGAACCTGGCAGCACCTTGAGCTAGTTCGAGAGCTCAAGAACACTAATACATCCACCAAAGCAGGATCATAGGGTTTTACGCATCTTTGCGGCCCGAACCTGGGTAAATCCCCCTTGTGTTGTCTACTAGTCCCGCTCTTCTCACGATCCCCGCGCCCCGCAACCGTAGAAGGGATTCCAATGATCCCATAGGTGTCGTTTCCCATCGACATCTTTGGCGCGCTAGGCAGGGGAGCGCAATCATGAGAATCTGGTCTAGCAGTTGACCTAGCTGTTCTTCATCGCCATGCCTCCTAAGAAGAAGACGACCACGACGATCGGTTCGTCCAGAACCGGGTTGGTACCGGCGCGGACCAATAGCGGGCCAGTCGCGGAGAGAACCCGTGGCGCGGCCCGCGACCATCCACATCGCCCTGATGGTCCAGGCCTTGCGAGCGGCATCGTTCTCGCGCCGAGCGACGAGCCACCAGTCGCGGGCTCCAGAGGCGGAGTCGGAGCCCCTGCAGGCGGCGCGGGGCCCTCCAGGGGCGTTGCCATCCCGCCAGGCGGTAGCACGGCGGCCTCCAAGACGCCAACACCAGCGCCCACAGCACACTCTTCCCAGGTTGTGCGTGATGAGCAGCGTCACCCTGCCGGTGACCCCCCGCGGCGCCTGGGAAGAGTCCCGTGCGCCCATCAAATGATGAGGAGGGCCAGCATGCGCCCCGAGGTGCCAACAGAGGTGGCGAACGGCCGCGGGGCCGTGACGCAGCTCCTTCTAACGTGATTGAAGTTGAGGCGCATCGCGGTCGACCCAGCTTTCACCGCCGTCCACACCAGCGGAGGCCCTAGCACGCGTGCAGCTGCTCCTCAACTTTCCTCCCGCCACAGAGAATCTCAACGAATGGAGGGCCACTATCCTGAGCCTCTTCGGCATCGCCAACAACGATGATTTGCGGCCGGCAGGACCCATAGGCCGTCGCTCCATCGGGCCACCGCATACCAGTGGAGACCATGCTGGAGGCGATGCAGCCATGGTGCACTCCCCTCCTCCGTCACGGCCACCCCGGGCGTCGGTTCGACACGACAATGCTCGAGATGGTATCTCCATCGTGTTGTCCAACCCGTGAACCAACTGCGACCAGCGCCAAGTCCTTCGGGAGCAGGCTCATGAGGACGCTCAAACTATGATCGAGCGCCAACGTGACGTGCACCACCAGTCGGACAGGCGGGCAGGGACCGCTATGGACCACCCAGCGCCGGGAGACTACGGTGGCCTACCTTACGAGGTGGGTTGTCTGGCTTTCACCCAAGAGCTGCGGCAGTTCCAGTGGCCCTCCCACTGTACGTTCAAGCCCGACGTTGGTGAGAAGTACAATGGCAAGACTCACCCGTCAGAGTTCCTCAACATCTACACCATCGCGATGCGAGCTGCTGGGGCCCGCGACGATAAGGTGCTTGCCAACTACTTCCCGTTGGCACTCAAGCCTAATTTTATGTCATGGTTGATGCACTTGCCGGTGGATTCCATCTCTTCTTGGGCGGATTTGTGCCATGAGTTTGTTGGCGCCTTTACCGGAGGTCACCAAGCTCATGGCCAAGCGATCGATTTACACATCATCCCCCAGAAGGAAGGAGAAAACCTGCGCAAGTACATCTAAAGGTTCAGCGAGTGTAGTACAACATCCCCGACGTTCATCCTACCGCCGTGATCAGTGCGTTCCATTAGAACATGCGCAATTGCAAGATGCATGAAGAGCCAGCGATGAACAAGGTTAAGGACGTGGCCGAGCTCTATGTCCTGGCCGATCGATGCGCTCGTGCTGAGGAGGGAAAGAAGTACCCCGGTGAATGCACTGGCGTGGAAACCAACTCCATAGATGACACCGCCACCCCTGCGAAGAAGGTCCGACATCATAAGAGGAAGCGCAGGAGCAAGACCATGCTTGCCGTCGAGGGATCCGACGATACCGGCCCCACCAAGAAACCCAAGGCAAGTGACCCCGACAAGGAGGTTGCCGGGTGTGCCGCTTGCCGGGCCTTGGCGGCTGCCGATAAGCCAGGGGGCTCTGACAAGCAGTATTGCAAGATTCACCGCACCAAGGTCCATGACCTCCAAAACTGCCGGCAGGTAGAGCTGCTCGCAGAGAAGCAGAAAGCCGAGTATGAGCGGCGGGACAAGGAGACAGGCCCAGATGGTGCTGAGGGATCCGGCAAGAAACGTGGCGGCCAAGGAGGTTGCCGCGGCAAGGATAATCAGCAAGAGAGGCCCGCCCGGGGCCGCGACAAGAATCAGGAAGACGATGATCATGACGAGGACGACGAGTCCGGTGACCACGAGTTTCAGAAAACCACAGAGGCCATGTGCGTCGATGGTGGAGCCTCGCTGCATACATCCCACCGCCAACTCAAGCAGTGGGCACGTGAGATCACGGCGGTGGAGCTGTCGTTTGATGCACGGAAGCCGCTGAAATGGTCGAGCACGCCCATCATTTTCGACACCGAGGACCACCCTGACCACACCACTGCGGTCGGGTGCTTGCCGTTGTTGGTTTCACCAACAATCCGCAACCTCAAGGTGACGAAGATGTTGGTTGACGGTGGGGCTAGCCAGAACTTGATCTCGCCTATCGTGGTCACAAGGCTGCAGATCCCTGATGGATACCTCGAGGAGACGGGCACATTCCAAGGGGTTAACCCGGGGAGGAGCCAGCCGAAGGGAAAGATCACGCTGCCCGTGACATTCAGAGGGGAGCTGAACCACAGGACGGAGAGGATTGTTTTCGATGTAGCCGAGATCCCCTTGCCTTACAATGGGATCCTCGGCCGCCCGGTGCTAGCCAAGTTCATGGCGGCTTCACACTACGCCTACAACATGCTGAAGATGCCCGGGCCGATGAACATCATCACCGTCCCCTCTGACAAGAAAGATGCGCAAATCTGCACCGACCAACTCTAGCTGGAAGCAGTTGCAGCGGCTGCCGCTAAGGCACCTGCTCCTGCCGACGGAACCTCGGGGGAGAAGAAGACCGGCGACACCCCTCGCACCCACTCCGGCAAGCGCACCTCTTCGGGGTGTTGTGCTTCCGTTGAGAATGTGCCAGAGAGCCCCGCCGGCAAGAACAAGAAGTCCCGAGCTACACCTCCAGAGACCAAAAAGGTGCCCATCAAGGAGGATGGCACGGGGGGAGCGTTCACCATAAGCTCCACCCTTGACGGCAAATAGGAAATCAAGCTCGTCACCTTCCTGCGGGCGAATGTCGATGTGTTTGCATGGCAAGCCTCCGACATCCCCGACGTTCCCAGGGAGGTGAATGAGCACCACCTTGCTGTCTGTCCCCATGCGCGACCCGTCAAGCAAAAGGTCAGGAAGCAAGCTCTAGAGAGGCAGGAGGTCATCACGGAGGAAATCAGGAAGCTAGAGGCGACAGACTTGGTGAGAGGAGTACTCCATCCGACGTGGTTGGCCAATCTGGTAGTGGTGCGCAAGGCAAATGGGAAGTGGAGGCTGTGTATTGATTACACAGACATCAATAAGGCCTGTCCAAAGGATCCTTTCCCGTTACCGCGCATTGACCTGATTGTTAACTCCACGGCTGGGTGTGACCTCTTATCGTTCCTTGACGCCTACTCAGGATACCACCAGATCTTCATGACAAAGGAAGACGAGGAAAAGATAGCATTCATCACCCCATGTGGTACATATTGTTTTATACGGATGCCTTTCGGGTTGAAGAGTGCTGGCTCAACCTTTGCGAGAGTGGTCCAAATTGGTTTTGAGCCCCAGCTACATAGAAATATGGAAGCTTATATGGATGACATAGTGGTCAAAACCAAGGACAAAGCGACCCTTGTGCAGGATCTGGAGGAAACATTTGCAAACCTGTGCAAGATCAACCTCAAATTGAACCCTGAGAAGTGTGCCTTCGGCGTTCCGTCCGGCAAGCTTCTCGGGTTCTTTGTGTCCTAGCGCGGGATTGAAGCAAACCCAGATAAGATCAAGGCCATCGAGCAGATTGAGGCACCCAAATGGATCAAGGACGTGCGTCGGCTCACTGGCTGCGTTGTTGCCATGAGCCGGTTCATCTCCAAGTCCGCAGAGCGTGCCCTTCCTTTTTTCAAGATCTTGAAGAAGGCAGGGCCAGTGGAGTGGACCCCAGAGGCCGAGGCAGCGCTGCATGATTTGAAGAGATACCTCTACTCTACCCCAGTGTTGGTCACGCCCAAACCACAAGAAATGTTGCTGCTTTATCTAGCGGCAACAAGTCAGGTGGTTAGCACTGCACTAGTGGCGCAGAGAGAGGTCAACGAGGAGACAGCAGCAGCGGCAGAGTCAACAGTTGGCGGGCCAGAACCTTCCCCCGCAGGGCTCGGTCCCGGCAAGACTGAGTCCTTGGCAAGGCTCGGTCCCGGCAAGACTGGCGCCGGCATGACAGGAGCCACGCAACCAGGTGAAGAGGCGCAGAAGAAGAAAATGGTGCAACACCCAGTGTACTTCGTCAGCTCCCTCTTGCAGGGGGCTAGGTCAAGATACTCAGGTGAGCAAAAGCTTCTCTTCGGCCTCCTTATGGCTTCGAGGAAGCTGCGCCATTACTTCTAAGTGCACGAGATCACGGTGGTCACCCGCCTCCCATTGCAACGGATACTGCACAACCCAGATGCGACGGGGAGGATCGTGGAATGGGCCCTGGAGCTGTCGATCTTCAGTTTGAAGTTTGAAAGTACCTCAACAATTCAGAGCAGAGTCTTGGCGGAGTTTGTTGCGGAATAGACCTCGATGCCCGACGAAGAGGTATAGAAGACGGCTCTCCCCGGCAAGGAAACGAGTCGCAACTGGATCATGTACTTTGATGGTGCTTTCTCTCTGCAAGGCGCCGGTGCTGGTGTGCTGCTTGTCGCACCCACCGGAGAGCACCTCAAGTATGTCATCCAGATGCACTTCCCCCGGGAGATGTCAACCAACAACACCGCCAAGTACGAGGGTTTGCTCGCCGGTCTCAGGATCGCGGCAGACCTTGGAGTTAAGAAACTCATCGTCAGGGGCGACTTCCAGCTCATCGTCAGGCAGATCAACAAAGATTATCAAAGCCCGTCGATGGAAGCTTACGTAGATGATGTGAGGAAACTAGAGGAGCGCTTTGACGGTATACAAGCGGAGCATGTCCCTCGGGCAGAGAACGACATCGCCAACTACTTGTCAAAGCGCGCTGCCCTCAAGCTACATGTGGAACCAGGTACTTTTGTGCTTCAGTTAGCCCAACCATCCATTGAGGCGTCGACCGGGAAGAACAAGCGGAGGAAGCTAGGCCCAGGAAATACTTCCCCACCGAGCTCCCCGGAGCCGCCGGCGAAGATGTTGCCGTGGGTGCCGATCCTGCCGTAGGGCAATCGACTCCAGCAGGACCTCAGGTCATGGCCGTGGAGGCGGCCGCTCCCGTGGCAGAAGAGATGCCTTTGATCCTTGTCGTCGAGCCACAGGCACCGGCATGGGCGCAGCACACCGTCCGATTCCTCCATAAAGGAGAGCTTCCTGAGGGACAGGAAGAGGCAGAAAGAGTAGCCCGCCGGTCTGCTCTGTACCAATTCGTTGATAACATATTGTACAGAAGAAGACCGAATGGGGTGAAATTGATGTGCGTCTCCCGGGAGGAAGGACTAAAGCTATTGGCAGAGATACATGGAGACATATGTGGCTCCCACATAGGGTCGAGGGCCTTTGCCGGCAAGGCTTTCCGGCAAGGTTTCTTCTGGCCCACCACCCTCCAGGATGCGACGGCACTAGTAACCAAGTATGAAGCATGCTAGTTCCATTTGAAGAAGCTCCATCAACCAGCTCAAGCCCTTCAAACTATCCCTCTCTCCTGGCCCTTCTCGGTCTGGGGGCTCGACATATTGGGCCCCTTGCCCCGTGCGGTCGGGGCTTTGAGTACTTGTACGTCGCAATCGACAAGTTCACAAAGTGGCCGGAAGTGAAAGCAGTGAGGAAGGTGACAGCGCAGTCAGTCATCAAGTTCTTCATGGGACTGGTGTGCCGTTTTGGGGTGCCCAACAGGGTCATCACCGACAACGGCACACAGTTCACGAGCCACGCCTTCATGCAATACATCGAAGATCTCAGCAGCAGGGTCTGTTTTGCTTCCATGGCACATCCACGGAGCAACGCCAAGCGGAAAGAGAAAATGCTGAAGTCCTGCGAGGCTTAAGGATGAAGACTTTTGACAGGCTGCGCAAAAGTGGGAGGCGCTGGATTGATGAGTTGCCGGCGGTTCTTTGGTCGATCAGAATGACGCCAAATCGAGCCACTGGCTAGACACCCTTTGCCCTGGTTTACGGGGCAGAAGCAGTTCTCCCCACGGAACTCATATATGGGTCACCTCGAGTGCTCGCTTATGACGAGCTTGAGCAAGAGCAGTTGCGGCAAGATGACGCAATGCTCCTTGAGGAAGATCGTCTCCGGGCGGCTGTGAGAGCAGCATGCTACCAGCAAGCCTTGCGCCACTACCATAGCCGCAGGGTTCATGCCCGGAGCTTTGAGGAAGGCGACCTTGTGCTTCAGCATGTTCAGTCGGCCAAGCATCCCAACAAGTTGATGCCAAAGTGGGAAGGCCCTTATCGGGTAACACGAGTCAACAGGCCCGGCGTAGTCCGGCTGGAGACCGAAGATGCCATTCCAGTGAGCAACTCCTGGAACATCGAGCATCTTCGCAAGTTTTACCCGTAAGGCATGGCTGCCGGGCCTCCCGGGAATCCACCCTTTTGTACAAGCCTTGCCGGCAAGGCATGTAACCCTTTGTACAAAGCCAGGCACAAACCCTGAGCATAAATAAACAAAGCGCCGGCGCCCTAAGTTATAGCATGCATGCTAGGTTGAGTCTCTTCCTTGGTTAGGGTTGATAGTGCTTAGCGGCAGCTAACCCCTAGCTTAGAGGTTGAGTGCGCGTCTCTCTATTCTTCTCTGTCTTCTTTGGTTCGTAGGGAACATAAGTATTCTTGCCGAGCTATTTTGGAAGAAAGGGAACGGACCAGCGTCCGGACCCCGGCAAGCCAGAGTTGCCGGGGCTGCAAGAACAAAGATCCATCCGCGGTAAGCCAAAGTTGCCGGGGGGCTGCAGATCCAGATAAGTTCTCTATCCTCTATTGTGCATTTCATTATTAACTGGGATACGTGAAACCCCGTTCTATCTCTAAGCTACCGTGCTCCCCCTTTTCGGTGCCCAAGGATTATCCCCTGGGTCCGAATCTGGTCATAGCCGCGACAGCAAAGAAGAAGAACGGGGAGCCTAAGCCCACCTCATCCCTTCCTCCACCAAGAGCGTGAGAAAGGTCAAGCGAAGTGGGGAGATGGCAAGGCCTGTTGCCGGGCAAAAACCGTTTATCTTAAAAAAATAACAAGGATTCACTCCTTGTCGTGGGTTTCACCCGCGAACGAAAATCCCGGCAAACATCCCTTTTTCATTGAAAAGACATCCCGTACAGGAACAGTTCATATGAAATGAAAAACATGAACAAGGGGATTACAAGTTCTAAAGTTAACAAAGGCCTGAGGGCTTACAAGACTAAAAAGATATAAGGTGCCCATAATCCCTTTCTTGTCCCTCTCCTCAGGAAATGGAACAAGAAAGCAGAAGGGCAAAAGGGGCGCCTAGGCGAGCTATGAGTGGCAGAAGACACCAAAAGAACATCTCGGTGGCCGTCCAAGGGCTAGATGGTGATGGCGGAGCCGGAGGCAGAGCTCGAAGACGAGGCGGCAGGACGTCAATACGCGATGAAGGCGTCGGTGCCCGCGTACTCCGACTTGACCGCCTTGCCGCCCGCCCTCTTCGTCTTCCGCAGCCTCCCAATGCCAGCCGCCCAAGGAGATGACCCCGAGAAGTTCACGGAGCCGGTGACACGGATGATGGGGTTGCCGGTGCCGCTCAGAGCGGCGCCCGACACCTAGTCGGACCCATCATCCTGCCGCCCGCTGCCCTCATTGTCGCTGCCGTTGTCTTCCTCGCCACTCTCTCTTGAGGAGGAATCTTCATCGTTGGAGGATCTCTCCATGCAGCATCACACGCGAGTCCCGAAGTGCCCGAAGATCTTGACGGAGAGGAGGCCACCCTCCATGAGTTTGAAATGGAGAGTGAGCCCATCCGTCAAGCCGTGGAGGCGAGCGAAGGTCTTCCACCCTCGGTGAAGATACATGATGTGATGGGCGGGGAACTCGACGTCGGCCCATGTGCTGCTGTTCCCGCAACCCCACATGTGCAGCCGCAACGCCTGTGGCGGATCCAGCTCCATCTCCCGCGCAAATGGAGTTGGGAGGCGAAGCCGACGGCGCGGTGGTTGGCGCAACCTGATGAAGAATTCATAGGGTTGTCCCCGGCGTGGCCCTCCATCGGGGGAGGGGCTGCTGGCGGGGGCGAGGCCGATCTGCCGCCCCGTCCTCCTCTCCCTCGAGCACCACGACGGCCTCGACCTCGCCCCCTCCCCCTTCCTCTAGTGGCCGGCTCTGCCACTACATGCCCTTGGGGAGGAGCGATGCGCTGTCTGGCCGAGACCCTCGCCGCCACCGATGATGCGTTGCCACGCCCCCTCGCCATGGCAGAAGAAGAAAGGAAGCAGGAAAGGGGAGAGGCAAATGGCGAAGAGTTGAGAGGCACCGTTCCTCCCGCTCCCTCCTCTTTATAAAGGGGTGGGGGAGAGGCTTGACCCCCCACCCTCATCCAATCCGGCTCGTTTGAACTGACAGCAAGCGGGGCCGTCGACCGCCCTCCCCGCTCCATTGAAGGCGCATGGGAATCGACCCACACGCGTGTGACTCCCCACGTCCCGCGTGCCTACCATTCGCTCTACATTGTGCATGCAGAGAATGTGGCGCAAGAGGAGGGCGCAGTGGGACGCGTGGAATGACGGTTCCCAAGAAAGGGCAGTAAATGGGAAGCGGCCCTGCGGTCTCGAAGAGACACGCAAGCCGCCTCTTTACTGTCCACCACAAGATGACGCTAGCATACCCATGTCATGTGCGCACACGACCCCCACGTCGTCCGTTCAATGCGGGTCGTGGGGAAGCGCAACAGACGGAATAGTGGCCACGGTAAAAATTCGCCCCAACTGCCCGCGTACCGTTCTGGGCCTGGCCCAACAACGTGCTGCGCTTATGTATGGCCCAGGCCCAGAGGCTCCTGTCGGTGTACAAAAGTAGGGGCTCTGCTTTTGACCCCTTTACTTGTCCACGGGCAGTCAGAGCCTCCCGCCACGGCCACGCATAATAGGGCAGGAAAGGGAAGCCGGAGAGAAGCCGAAGCCACAAGGCAAATAAAGCAACGACAAGGACCAAGGCCACAAAGATCAAATGGACGAAGCAGGTTTCCCCGGCAAGGGCCCTTGCCGGGGGAGCCTCAGCAGCCCCGACAAGACCCTTGCCGGGGGAGCTCGCTCCCACCAGCTGAGTAAGCCACCTTTGATCCCACCAACGCTAGACGAATGCGTTGGGACAGGGCTCGTGAGGCACCTCCGTAGTGGTATGCAGATCTTTGTGAAGACATAGAATAGCCAAGATCAAATGAGGATAGGAAAGCAACAATCCTCACCGGAGAAACCCACAAGACCCCCGGCAATATCCTTGCCGGGGAAGCCAGCACGCCATGGCAAGACCCTTGCCGGGCCACCCAACAAGACCCTTGCCGGGCCACTCAGCGAGACCCTCGCCAAGCACACCGGCAGGGCCACTGCCAGGCCCGTGCCAGCCAAGTCTTCACTGCCGTTCGCATGCAGCTGCCAACCCACCCAGCTGGGCAGGCACCTGCATTGTAACATGCAGCTCTTTGTGGAGGCTCCACCATCACGCCACCTCAGCTGCCTGCCTGCCTACATGGCACTGCATGCATCGCTGGCCAGGGCGCGTGTCGAAGCAAGGAGGAGCGGCGACGGATGGGACGGGCCTCGCCCCCGTCCCCGATAAAGCGAGAGGACACCTAAGCCATGCATTAAATGCGCCTTGTCCTGTAATACGAGCGATAAGCTCGCAACACTGTAGCACTTTCCACCTCCTGTGTGCCAGTGTGGCAGCCCCTTTCGTCTATAAAAGGAGGCCCATGGCGCACGGAGAAAGGATTCGGCTCTTTCGAACCTGGCAGCACCTTGAGCTAGTTCGAGAGCTCAAGAACACTAATACATCCACCAAAATCATAGGGTTTTACGCATCTTTGCGGCCCGAACCTGGGTAAATCACCCTTGTGTTGTATACTAGTCCCGCTCTTCTTACGATCCCCACGCCCCGCAACCGTAGAAGGGATTCCTGTGATCCCATAGGTGTCGTTTCCCACCGATAGCTAGCTACGTCGGTTAAGCATGTTCGGTTTACCCGTTGCATGTGCTACTCCTGCCATTCCTTAAAAAATTCTAGTGAATTTTCCTATATACATTTACCATGCAGTATGATCCTCTAGTGTATATGTTCTATATGTCGTGCAATGTGGTTCTCACTTATTAACTGTTTGGTTAATTTGTTGTCGTGTTCAGCTAACTGTTTGGTTCAATTCTGCAGTGTCATGTTCAATTCTTCTGGATGCAATTTTGTATTGTCTTACATGTGAGAAATAAATCAAATTTGGCTGTAAAAAATACATGAGAAACAAATACAAATGCCATATTTCCTAGTTGTCAAGCATGCTTGGTTTGGTTAACTGTCTGATCTTCTAGTATGTTATATATTGTGCAATGTGGTGCTCAATTAATGTTTGGTTCATTTGTTGCGGTGTTTAGTTAACTGTTTGGTTCAATTCTGCAATGTGATGGTCAATTATTGTGGGTGCAATTTTTTTATTGTCTACCATGTGAGAAATAATTCGAATTTGGCTATACTAAATACACGAGAAACAAATAAAATTGCTATATTTCCAAGTTGCTAAGCATGCTTGGTTTGGTTAACTGTCTGACCTTCTATTAGGAGTATGTTATATTGTACAATGTGGTGCTCAGTTAATGTTTGGTTCATTGTGGTGTTTAGTTAACTGCTTAGTTCAATTTGGCAATGCGATGTTGAATTGTTGTGGGAATAAATCAAATTTGGATGTACTAAATACATGAGAAACATATACAATTGCTATATTTCCTAGTCCTTATTCATGCTTGGTTTGGATAAATGGCTTTTCCATGTGCCTCGAATCAATCCGCTCAATCTGCAATGTGTTTATTTTTTATCAACATATTTTACTGATACCATGCTAACCCTCAATTAACCCGATCAATAACTACCTTATATGTGTTGCATGGAAGCAATGGGAAGCGCTGATGTTTCCAATCGTGGTTTCCACATGCATGGTCCTTTGTCTAATAGCACATTATTGTGCAATTGCAATAACCATTCGAATATTTAGGTTTTTAACAATTTGGTCTTGCACATGTAGGTCCTCCCGTTAGAGGTTTTGACCCACTATTCGACCCTTTTTGCATATGGGGAAATGAGTTGTCCATGAATATCAGTCAAGTCAAGAAACTAAGAAAGATTGTTAGGATAAAGAAACTAGCGACAAAAAACAACAAGATCTTTGTCTGCATAATGAAGAAGACATCAGTGGACTACATGATGTTACTAACTATTATACCTTGTCTTTTTTATTCCTTTGTGCCATTTCCAAATTTAGAGAAGATATTTATGCATATCCTTGTTTTCGGGCCTTTCCAAAGCAGTTCACTGATGATTAAATCTCAAACCACATGTATGGTCAGGAGGCGAGGAAGGTATTCATACAACACCCATGATAGAATTTTGTAGTCTTCCTCAAGAGGACGAAGGATGGACGGTCAATCATCCACAAACACTGGCCTAAAGTTGCAAGGACCTTCAATATCAATGAAGGCTCAATATTCGTCTTCCGCTTCAGTAGTTTTCCACATGAGATTCATCTGTCTATCTACCGTGTATGATGCTAATTTCCAAAGGTTATAGATGCTGCATGTGAAACTTAGTGCTGGTGTAGTTGTGTAACGGGGTAGCTAGCTATATGCCCATATGGTGTAATTGAGTGCTGAACCTATATGATGTTGCACTCTGATGTATTTCAATTATGAAATTCCAGTTCCGTAATACTAAAATGAAATATATTGTGTGCTTAATATGAAATGTCAATTTGACTAATAAATGGATTATTAATAATAGGCCAATTAGCCTGATTATTGGGTTTTTCTATTGCAAACATTATTGAGAAAACACCATGGTCGATGATCTCAGACAACCCACACAGTTTCTAGAAAGAAAACGTGTTGGATCAATGAACAATCACATACGACTTCCTCTTGATTTTTTTTGCGTTAGGACACCTTGTGCAAACATTTTCCTCATAAAAAGTGTGTATGTGATGGATAGCCTATGCTACACAGTTTCTTCTATGCATTGTGCATGATGCATTCAATAACACAAACGATAAAATTGTTAATATCGTCTGCAATGGCAACACTATCATAGAAGATTTCATGGGGAAAATTGTCTCTGATGTACGTGCGAACATAAATATTTGTCTGGGATTCATCATGTGGGATGTACATACGAACAAAAACGTTCTTCTTGGATTGACTGTGTGGGATGTACATACAAACGGGAATGTATTCCTTGGATTGACTGTGTGGGATGTACATACTAAGGGAAACATTTCTATGGGATTCACCGCATGGGATGTACTTACGAATGGAAATGATTGGGCCTATATAATTGTATGCGATGGCTAGCCCAATCGTGCACGAACTCATTTTGCGCGGCTTGTGTGACCGGAGGGCCTATCCTCGATGGTTTCTGGGTCGTGTGGGAAGGATGCCCTATCGCCTACACTAGCAAGGAGATGATTTAAAATGCCGTCACAGAAAGGGGTTAAAAATGTTTGTATAGCAGCTCGCTGTACTAGTGAGAAGAAGAAGGCAAGGCACAAAAGATACATCGGCCTATATATTACCTGAGAGAGGTCCTCATTGAGTCAAAGTAAAGATGCCCGCGCTACCATAAACTCATCTATGGGGTTCTCCTAGCAGCACGGAAGTTGGCACATTACTTTCAAGAGCATTAGATTACAATGGTTAGCTTGGCACCGCTCTCGGATATCACTAACTCTGGAAACGCCACCAGTCGGGTGGCTAAGTGGGCAATCAAGCAGCTACCACATGACCTTAAGTATGAGCCAAGAAAAGCAATCAAATCACCGTCACTCACTGATTTTTTTTGGAGTTGACAAAGTCTCAATATCCCCCCAACTAGCAACACTCGGACCATTGGACCATGTACTTTGATGGATCAAAGATGTTGGACGGGGCAGGAGACAGAGTCGTCCTCATCTTTCCCTAGAGAGGCAAGCTAAGTTATGTCCTGTAGATCCATTTGATGGCATCTAACGACACATCAGAGTATGAAGCCTTGCTACAAAGAATCCGAATGGCTATCCCTCTCAGAATTACACCGCCTGTTGTCCGTGGATACTGGCATCTCGTCATCCAGTAGGTGATGAAAGAGTGGGACGCCATGAGTGAATCAATGACATCTTATTGTGCAACCATTAGGAAGTTAGAGGGAAAGTCTGAAGGGTTGGAGCTAGTGCACATCCCGAGAGCGGAGAACGAAGCAACCGACACACTGGCCAAATTGGGCACCACTCGGAAGACCATTCCACAAGGAGTCTTCGTTGAGCACTGCATGAACCGACTGTCATGGAGAACCCGTATGTTGATCCAGATATCCCAGAATAGTCGGCCAGAGCAGAGAATGGTGAAGCAGCGCAAATACCATAAGTCATTGACCTGATTTGGGAGGTCTTAGTCATTATCCCCGACTGGACTATGCCATTCATCGCATACCTTCTCCGGAAGGAACTCCCTAAAGATGAGGTTGAAGCAAAACAGATTGCGCAGATCAAAGGTGTACACGGTTATCCAGGAAGCTGTATAAGGTCAGTCTGACTAGCATCAAACAGTGTTGCATCTCTCCATAAGGATGGCAAATCCTAGCAGAAATTCACTTGGGCACCTGTGGTTGTCATGCATCCTCATAGGCCTTGGTCACTAAAGCATTTCGAGCCGGCTTCTTATGGCCGACTGTACACGCTAACGCCACCGAACTAGTCTGCAATTGTGCCCCGTGCCAGCTGTATGCCCGACAACCACATATGCTGGCTTTCGAGCTAAAGACGATCCTACTTGCATGGACATTCATGAACTTGGGTTTTGGACATGCTTGGTCTGTTTCAAACGACACTCGACGGCTTCATGCATCTGTTAGTGGCAGTTGACAGGTTCACCAAGTAGATCAAAGCAAAACCGGCTACCAAGCTTGACTCGTCCACTACAATCAACTTTATGAGAGGAATTATCTTCTTATTTGGCATACCCCATGACATCATCACTAATAATGGGACAAATTTCACGTTAGAGGAGTTCAAGGAATCCCATTGGACCCGAGCATCCGAGTGCATTTCACGTCCGTCACACACCCTCAGTCAAACGAACAGGTAGAGCATTCTAATGGCTCAATCCTTCAGGATGGACTCGATCTTCTAGAGGAGGTTCGGGAGCTTCTCCTAGCTCGTTCTACGTTTACCAGCAGACCCTATGAAGATATCACAGTCGGCACATGCATGGACGTTCATTTCTAGTTGGAGACCTAGTCCTCCAACCACGGCAAAATAAATCCCACAAGCTTGCTCTGCCTTGGGAAGGACCTTGCATTCTCTCTCAAGTGCTAAGTGATACAACTATCCTCCTATATGACATCGACAATAACAAGGAGACGAAGGCAACCTGGAACACAACACTCCTACACCAATTCTACACATGAGTTTTCCTTACTCTTGTCATTTAGCTTACATTTCGCTTTGTAGCATGATAATAGTTCTGAGTCTGACTTGATGAAATAAAATTTACATTTCCAATAATGTTCTTTGAAATTTCTGATTATTCTAACTTGCCATAAAGCTACAGGGGAATAAGTAGCTTAGTCACACTCGGGGGGCTACGCCAAACACGGGGGCTAAGCCACTAACCATCTTAGCTTAGCCAGCAGTCTGATTCTCGGCTTAGCCCACCCAGAGGGTGCACTCTTGCAGAGTGCTCCTTGACTTTCTTTTCTTTATGACTTAGCAAAAAATAAAAGAAATTCGGATGACTGCGGCAAGCTCTTGTTACCAACTAGTCCGTTGTCTGTCTCCCTAGTCAGTAAGAAGGAAGCCAAAGAAAAACCCAGTGAGCAAACGATCAATCGCAAAAGTCTCAAAGAGAAAAAAAATCTGAAAAATCCACAATCTCCAAGTGCAGCAAAAGTACTTAAGCTAAGAAGTTGAAGCAGTATCATCACCACCACCGGCCAGGCTTATAGTTTGACACTTCCAGTCAGCATACGGAGGCGAATTAAGCTGTTTTTTCAGACTCACTCCTTAGGCTCAGGGTCAACACAAGTCGACTCCAGGAAGTCATCTAGGTTTATTAAGGAGGGCACTCAGCTGGCGGCATAGTGGAATTGCAAGAAGATCGCTTCAAGGTACACTTCTTCACCTTGATCATTGATGGGAATGCCCTTCTTGATGTGTGCGAAGCCCTCAATAGTCGGAAAGTGCCCTTGCATGAGAGTCAGAGCCGTTAAGGCTCCAGCCCTGGCAGATGGCCCCTTCCAGTGCATGATGCTCGTAGGGACTAGAAGCAGCTGAGTGGACAGGCCGGGGACATCAACCAAAGCAAGTGCGTCTAGCCATAGGGATGTGCAGACCCCATGTGCAACCGACTTCAATCGCTCCAGCACAGCCAGACTATTGTCCAATTGTCCTGGATTAGCGTCATTGGATAGGGCGGCAGTCACTCAGGCATCTTCACCTCCCACATCCGGATAATACACTGCACAAAGAAAGCAACCATAGATAACGACTAATTCAATTTAGTCGGACAAATGTTCTTCTCTTTTGAGATAAAAGAAAAATCAAAACAAAAGGTCTTCTCCTATGAGAGAAAAGACTAACGAGAAAAACATCAGCTGGAGAAGTGCAGACGATCGACGAGATCCATCCAGGAGAAAGCATGGTTCTCCCCAAGTGTCACACCCTGATTTTCATGGCTCAACACTTAAAGTGATAAATAATGATAAAATGTGGTTTGACAAAAACTTTTGTGTGTTTTCGACTTTGCCTTGATTGAATTTTGTATGTTGTTTACAAGTGCTCTAAAAAAATTAAATAAATCCCCCAACTCTTATACTCCTTATCCTTGATCCAAAACTTCTGCCCAATGATCATGCCATGTGTATAGTACAGTATATAATTTTCTTATAAAAATAATTTGGCCAAAAAGTATTTTTCTAAATTTAGTTTTCCAAAACCCCCTGGATTGAGGTTGCACTACAAGTACTTGATTTGGGGTATGGAAAATATTTCAAAGAGTATATTTTAAACCTATTAGGTATAAGACTCCCCAAAAACACAAAAATATATTTTTAAAAGTTATTTTATTATTTTATTTAAAGAATTTTTCTTTAGACCAGAAATGGTATTTAATGGATTAAAATTATTTTAAATGCTTTAAAAATATTTGTGAAAATTTAGGGAAACTCAGTGGACATATATTGTCCATATATATGAGTTTCAACACATGGTCATGTTCAAAATATTGGTCAAAAACCTCAAAAACCCTTCCTGGATATTTCAAGATTTTGAAATATTTACAAAGGAAATATTCTCCAAAAATTCCAAGAAGATTCTATCATGTCACATATGACCTGTTTGATGATCTTGACAAGTCTCATGTCATGGAGAATAGTATAACCCCATGAAACCCTATCAAAACCATTTCTGCACTTTTTCGAGTTTGAACAACTTTGCATTAGCAAACTTGTCCAGATACTCTCAAGCTTGGTCCACATAATTCAATGGTCTAATAAATCATCTAGACCAAGTTGAACAAGTTGGAGAACAATTTAACCTGATCAAAGTGCCCCAAAATCCTTCCTGTCCAGAACCAAATTTGAACAACTCTACATTACCAACTTTATCTCCTTGATTCCAACTTTTGTGAGCATGATCACATGACCAAATGAGGCCACCACACCAAGTGGTGCATCAAGGAGAAGTGAATTGATCAGCTAGATCTACACAAGTTCATTTCTGCCAATTTCTAGGGTTTACAAAAGTTGCATTGGCAACTTTTCCCAAATGAACTCAATCTTGGTGGAACCTCTTATTTTCTCATACCATTTGACCCTGTCAAGCCTCATGACAAGAGGATTTCATATTCTTGCCCAAACCACCATCAAACACCTTCTGGCAGAAATTTAAAATGCATGTTTTGGCCATTTCCACTAATCTCCATGAGATGAACTTTTTCTACAGCCCCATCTGGTCCTTCTATAACCCTGCATCTTTCCCTGCCCAAGAAGCCATGATGAAGGGGGTGAAAAGCCCTTTTTCCCCCTCTGGACAACAGCTTTCCTCCTATTTTCTCACCTCTCTCTCACTCTCGGCAAGCCCCAGGGTATACAACGCCTTTTCCCACATTGTTTACTCCCCTGTGCAGCCACTAGACACAAGTGGGCGCGTGAGGACGCGAGGAAAAGCCGCGGCTGCCGGCCATTTGCGCGCTCTGGAGCACGTCAGCGTGCTCCCGACCGTTGACGCCGTGTCCCCGGGCCACCTCGAGCCTCCCCTCGCCCAGTCGATGTGCCTCGACGTCCGCAACACGCCACCGTGCTGGCCCCCTCCTTTCCCCCTCTGTCTTGCCCATGCCGCGCGTGCCCAGAGCCGCCCGAGCCCGCCAATGCGTGTGCGAGCTCGTGGCTCCACCCGAAGCTCGCCCCGCTCCCTCTCTCCCTTCCTGGCGCCCTAGTCGACTCCCACGAACGCCGTAGACATCCCCGAGCCTCCTCCCGTGGCGACTGCGGCCATTTCCGCGGGTGCCCGTAGGCCACGTCCACGGTGAGCCACGACCTCGCTATATAAGGCCGCCCGAGGCCTCTCTCTAGATCCCTTTCGCCCTCTCTCCCTCCCGTACGTCACCCAGACCAGCCGACCCTCTCGCCGAGCCCTCCGTCGCTCCCCATGGCTGGAGCCGAGCCGCCAGACTCCGCCTAAATTCACGCCCACCACTCCTCCCTCTCCCCTCTAGACCACTCCAGCGCCCCCTCACCACCACCACCAACTCGCCCCGCACTCCATCCCCTCCTCCTCATGCCTTCCTCGCCTTGCCGAACCCCGCTGTCAGCTCCGGTCCGCTGCACCCGAAGCTCTCCTCTTCCCGGGCTCCCCCGTGGGCGTGTTGCACATGGACGGGTGCGTCGCGGCGCGTTGAGTCCGCCGGTGTGCCGGGCGCCGCCGGAGGTGGCCCGTGCCGCCCGGGAGAGCGCTGGCACCGTCCGGCCTCACCTCCTTTGTCTCCCGACACGCCCGCGCGGGAGGTTGGGGATGAACCCGACTAGTGGGCCCCATGTGTCGGCGACCCTGAGGGCCGAGCCCGCGAGTTAAGTGGACACGACTTCTTCGGAAGCCGTCTCCCCGCGGCGAAGGCGCACTCTCGGTGAGCGTTTTTGACGCTGCCACTCCCCCTCCTCTGCGCGGCTGAGCGACTGGGCCAGGCCTAGTGCACTCAGCACTATATCTTGCCCTGTGCGCGCTGCTTCCACCCAGATCCAGCCCATTCGAGTAAAAATCTTTCCCTTTTTCTTTTCTCTAAAACTTGTAAAATCTCCCAATAATTCAAATTAACCCCAAATTTGATGATTCAAATTTCTAGTAGTTTCTAAAATCATGCCCTACCACATGGAGCTATTGCCACATTTTTACAGAAGCATTTCCTTCACAAATATTTATCAAAACCCCATTTTCCATTTCTGTGATGAACTTTAGAAAATCACAGAGAGCTCAAAATTGATCCAAATGCCATGATTCAAATTCCTAGATGCTTCTAAGTTCATAACTTAGTTTATGAACATTGTTCTTAATACTTTCTGTACCCCACAATATAATGAGCAATTTCTTCATATTTGTCAACTTTGCAAATTCATAGGGAATTCATTTGAACTCCAAATCCAGTGAAACCAACTCCTCGATGCTTCTAAAATCATGATTTGTTAAATGGGTGCCTTTGCTTATTTTCCAAATATATATTTCTGGACACTTCGTGCAAACCCATTAATCCCTTGATTCCATCATATTGAAATGTTCAGAGATGTCCATTGATCAAATCCTAATGAAACCACTTTGGTCATCCCTCATATGACCAGAGGTATCCTAGAAAAGTCCAACTCATATTTTTAGAGCACTTTTATTTCCTGCCTTGTTGTGTTGCTTATTATGGTTGCTTTCGACGATAGTTGACGAAGTAGACTAAATGCTCGGAGTTGGACCAGAGATATTTGAAGACCTCATAGACTTTGTTAAAACAGGCAAGTAGTCCTTTGACCATGTCTATGAAACCCTTTTTATGCATGTCATATAGCACCATATTGTTGTTGTAACGGAATCATGATGGGGTGGTAACCACTCTGATATGTTACCACCGTACTTCCTCGTTGATACTTGCATTGTGCATGACCCTACCTCCTTATGAGGGTTATGACGGTGGGAGTAGATAGGATGCTAAAGTAGTGCTACGCAAAAAGGGACGGGAATATGCATGGTGATGGAGACAAAGTATTTTCAAAAGACTTTTCAAAAACCCCATCGGGTGCCACTTATGCCCGGGGAGATGATGAGATGGGTAACCACTTGATGACGAAGTGGTGTACCGAGGTAAGTGTGTGTGTTGTTTTCGATAATGGATTAGATTTAAGATTTGTCGACTGTCCCAACCTTACACGCGCAACCACTCTACCCTTATATGGGAAAGGGCATTATTGATTACCTAGACCGATACTAGCTTGGAGCCTGCATTACTAGTGACACGAGAGTTGTTGGTGCGCTCTCTCGGGACGGGATCGTGCCAGGTAGGGCGGCCAAGAACATTTTTATGGGGCACCGGACACACCGTTGGTAGCCCGTGCCAGTATGTGATGAATATGGGAGCAATGCTCCACAATTTTAAGATGTGAAATGTTGGGCACAGGGGTCACTACCAATCGAGTGGACTCCATGTTAGTGTCGTCTAGGGAAAGGTAGTGATCGGGTGCTTACCCCGGGTACTTGAGGTATCGCGGGTCGTGGATGACACGAAAGTTCCCCGGATCTTGTGGGTAAAGTGTGCAACCTCTGCAGAGTGTAAAACTATTCGAATAGCCGTGTCCATGGTCAAGGACAGTTGGGCGGTGTTGCTTAAACTATGTCCAGAGTTTTACAACCGTGTGTGTGAGTTGATAAAATTACTTGGGTCAAGTCAAAGGACTTGACATGATTGAGTTGGGTTGGTGCCCACTCTATTTATGTTGATATCTGTAACCTGTCCTCATAGTTACATGAATTCTCCTGATGCATGTCTTACAAGTTGTTGAACATGTCATTGCACTCATAACTAGCTTTTTGCAAAATTTACCTATATCATGCATTGTTACATCTTGGACCAAAACATGGGTTGCTTGCGAGTACATTCAAACGTACTCACTGGCTTGTCCCTGGCTATTTACTTGGCCAGGCTTGTAAGAGCAGGTATACGGAGAAGCAATTTTGGTGATGATCGTGCGAGCTAGGACGCTTCCCAGTCAGAATGCCTGTAGGGTTAAGGCAGATGGCATGGGTCCAAGTTATCGATGAAGATCTTCACTGCGATGTTATACTCAAGACATGACCATAATGGTCATAATTTATGTAAGAAGGTATGTATGGATGTAAGACTCTTGTTATTCAGCTTCTGTGTGTTCAGTGAGCATTGATCTCTGGGATCACTGTACACATGCATTCGGTGATCACGACTTATGAGTCGGGGTCCCCACACCAAGTCAGGTCATACCACCTAGTGCTCTGCGCTCAGGATGGAGCGCTCTCAGACGAGGTCATTCAAGTTGTTCTTGACTTGGTCGTTGATCTCTTGAAGGAGTCTGTTCGACTTCATGAGATCCTCAGTGACCTTCTCCTGGTTCAGTTCACCATACATGGCATTTTCACCTCACCACACATTCATTTTTCAGTTTTACCACTGTTCACAATAACTTCTGCATATATTTGACATGCAAACTTTATTTCATCAGCACTTGGCAAACAATGCTCATTACACATGGCAAAAGTTCACCCTTGCTTTTCATATATTATTTTTGCTCTCACTTCACCACGCATGGCAACTTTACTTTAACACATATGGCAAGTTTACTTTAACAGTCATGGCAAGTTTACTTTAACATGCATGACAAGTTTACTTCACACCACATTGCAACTTCAACCCACTAGGCATGGAAATTTTCACATCATCACACTTGTCAAGTTTTATTTCATCATTTAATATTACTATCATGTTGCACACACTTAACGTGGCAACTTCGCTCTCGAGCATAAGGCAAATAATGTCCACCACAAATGGCTAGGTCACCCATGCCTATACGACAACCTAGTACCTATTTTTTTATTTCATACACATGGATACAACAGATTCCCCTAGCATGGCAACTAGTTCTTTTTTTGCATACATATGACATTTCTTCACTTCCTTTGGATGGAAACTTCTTCCTTTGGACATATTTTCAATTTACATTTCCACGTCAACTTCACCCATATGGTAAAAAACTAATTTTTTTAACAAAATGGTTCTGTAGGTGATGTTTCCCATCTTATAAGAGCTTGCTCCTGAACATCCAAAGGACAAAGCTGGACATTTCTACACCATCTGTATTGACTAGAAGCACCAACATTTTGAAGTCCTCGACTCTGTGTGTACAAGAGCGGATGCTAACCTTTGCACTCATGTTGAATGCTTCATCCAGAACTTGAAAGAAACTCGGCGCTATCATTTTGGAAGGCCAAAGGTCAAGATTAGTCACTTCACAATCGAGTACATCACGTCGGCCAAACAGGGCAACACGTAAGACCTTTTTTGACTTGATGACACCCATTGACTCTATGTTTATATGCATGTATTTTTATTTATATATACTGAATCACAACTTTTGTTCAAGCTATATGACAAGCGTACTTACATGCATGTGGCAACTTTTATTTTCCATGACTTTTTTCTCATCATCACAATTTTACATTTGAATTCAAATTGTCTTTTTCATTTTCTTTCTTCCTATTCATGGTATTTTCCTTCTCACTCAAAGCATTTTTTGCATTTTCCTTTGTTGAATGTCAGTTGTACAATCTAATTCAACTTTTGGTTAACACATTTTCCCTCAATGTCAGCTACATGCAATTCTTGTTCTACGCGTGACTGCGGCTTCTACATGTTGGAATACCTCGCAGGAATACCGTGAAAAGTGGGAAGGACATAAGATGCCCACTATCATAGATGACATTGTATCTGAGCTCGGTAAAATCATGAAATGAAACTGGGCGACAAACTTAGAATTCATCAAGTGCCCAGGAGCACAGACTTTCATTGAGGATGTTGTCAAATCCGCCAACAAAAAATACCATTGACAATGTGGTGGTTGTTGTCCCCTCTCTATCTTACATTCTTGCTTGGCTGAATGTAAGGCATTCTGTTTTTAAAACTCTGTCATGTTCTACTCTTTCTCATTTACCACACCCGCACTTACTATAATGGCTTCTCATGTCTTTTCATGTAATATATGTTTGCATTGGATTTTTAAATTACTATGTCTAGTTATGTTTGTCTAGTGTGGCCATACTAGTTTCCGAAAGTGTTACAAGTCCATGTCCATGTTTTCATCCAAACATTTGGCTACTTTTGCCATGCTTCTACATTTTTCTTTTCTTTTTCGACATGTCTGTGGATTCAAAATTTTCAAACAAGGTTGTCAAATCTTTAGAGTTTTCAAATCATGATAACACGCGGATGCCACAATAAGGTGAACATTTAAAATTGGGACAATATGAGCATGTAGAAGAAGTATGGCCCTATTTGGTTATTTTTCTAGGTATGGTACCTGACAACTTCACCAGAGCATGCATGGTAATTCTAAAAGATTTCACACAACAATTACAATAAATTACACATGGCAAATTGAGTAGATTTACCCATGGAAAACCTAGTAGACTACACATGGTAATTCTAGTGGATCCCACATGGCAAATATAGTAGATTCCACATGGCAACAAGACGAACATGAAGATTGGCACAACATGAGCATGTTCAATTATTATGCCCTTGTTTGGTTACTTTTCGAGGTTTGCCTACAAGGCACTTTTTTTACCCAAATGACCATTTCCCAACTTTTTATTTTTCACATAACTAAACACGCATCACAATTATATTTAAGTAATTGTGCCATTTTCTCTAGTTCAAGCAGATTTTTAAATTTTTGCTTCCCCCACAAATGAAATTAAAAGTCCTCACGTGGCAACTTCACCTAACGTGCATAGTACTCCCGCTGTAAAGATATATCGGAACGCTCTTATATTTCTCTATGGAGGGAGTAATTCTAAACAATTTTCATAAATTACACGTGTCGAAACAAGTAGATTAAACATGTCAAATCTAGTGGATTATACATGGCAAATCTAGTAGTTTAAACATGGAAAATCTAGTACTGTCCACATGGAAAATCTATTATTACCCACATGGCAAATCTAGTATTGTCCAATGGCAAATCTAGTAGTTTCCATGTGGCAAATCTACCAATGTCCCCACAACAACTTCTATTGTAACACATATAGCAACTTTTACTGCTTCTGGCAAATGTTTTTTCTACTGTTCCACACATGTCAATTTCTAGTGCTACAAGCTTGGCAATTTCAATGCTACCAACAAAACAACATTTCTGTTTCCCCATAGCCTATCAATTCATTACTATCTCTATGGATCCCACATTTCTTTCCTTGGATTCTTCTTGTGTTTTGCCTATACCTCTAACCCTGACTTGTATCTGATCTCCTTTGGGCATCCTTTTGCAAATGACCTTGGTGGGTTCCCAACTTGATTTTTTGTGTTAGATGCTCATCACCCTATTTCTGTGTTTTCTGTCGACAGCCTTGTGGATGCAGGAGCACTAGAACTACGCGGGAATCTATGCGACTCCTCCTCAACCTTCCTTTTTATCTCTCTAAGCTCTCTTTTTAGGGATTTTCTGTGTTTCTGTACTACCCTTTTCATTTCACCTCACTTGCATGCATCACCTGCTATTTCAGAGAAGTTCTTAGTCAGGACCATATGCCTCACCGAGTCCATAATTGCCTCAGGCATGTCCTCATGTAGTGCCAACACTGCTTATGTGCCATGTGGACTTAGCACCTTGTCTTGTCAGCGTCCCAAGTCCAGTGCTGACATATGAAATGGCGAGGAAAAAGCTTTACTCCATTCAAAACCATAACTCTAAGGATATGGCAGCACACGACTCCATGCATCTCAAACATGCTACATTGGCAGTAGTTTTCACCTTATGTTATGTTGGCCTTCACAAAGTAGTTTCTGCCTTTGTTTGGATCCTATGCTTCCGAGTCAGGCACCTCCCTCAAAGTACACACCTTGTACGTACAATCCTCCACCTGAAAAACAACACACGACATGGACAACATTATCTCTTCTTGGAACATGCAAGTTTGCGGTCGTGAATTTCTCATTAGATTAGAATTTTCCAATCATGAACTTTTGCCATGCCATATTCCATGGTTACTATTTTGTACATGGCAAAAATTGCCATGTGGAGATACATTTGTTTATTCCAACCTACATTTTTATGGCAACTTCTATGTTTAGGACATGGCAAATGTATCTCTACATATGCGGTAATTATTTCGCACTCATGACATTTAACAATCAAAACATAACAATTTTGTTGTATGATGAACCAATGTTCCCAATTGTTTGACCATTTCCCAGTACACCTATTTACTTAATGGCAACTTCTATGTCTAATATGATGTAGGGTGGAACCATATGGTGTCGATCTTTCACGATTTGGAGGGAAAATAGGGAAGAACACGAAGAACACAAGAGGGAAATCACTCAAATAGACAAGACACAATCACACATGTGCTAAATCCACATGCACACGAAGAGATACATGATCCAAAGTCAACAAGGGAGGATACAAACAGAAGCTTGTTCATCCCAATCCTTGAAGGAGAGAGGTCTTGAATCCTAGTAGGATCTTCCCATCAAGGGGTCTTGAATCCACTTGGGGGATCTTCTCACATGGAGGCCTTGATCTCCATGGGAGTAGGTAAGTGGATGAGAAAAGCTCTATCTCTAATGAGCTAATCCTTTGCTAACCCTAGATGGAGAGGGCAGAGGTCTATATATAGTGCTAGTACAAGTTGCGATGAGTTTGAGGGGTACATGGGCCGTCGACCCTTTCACTGTGCGCAGACAGGGGATGGATGTCCGGGATGGGGGCCGGATGTCCGAGCCTTGGTATCGGGCTGGATGAATAGGGTCGGGGCCGAATATCCGGGCTGGCTTCATCCGTTCCCAAACGCTCTCTTAATAGTAGGGGCCGGATTTTCGGGCGTCGGGCCGAATGTCGAGGCTGGGGTCGGATGTCCGGTGCTTGTAGGTGCTCTATGTATGGGCTACTATTGTGGTTGAAGTCTCAGGGGCCGGATGTCTAGGCCAAGGGCCGGATGTCCGGTCCTGTAGCCTCTCGACGGGCTTCCTACTTGAGTCTCGTCGTTCTTGCACTTGCGGACTTGTTCATCATCCGGAGCATCTCCGAGAGGGTCTTCTTTGTACCTAAGCACTCATAATATTCCAGATTGGATAGTAGCCATGTCTCACATGGGTCATAAATAAAGGCACTAAGGAGAGATGTCACCTTGGTGTCGAGAGCTCTTGCACGTGCTCGTGTCATCGGTCCATTTGGCACTTGGGGAGACGGAGGTTGTTCCATGGGGATGACCGTAGGATGCTTCACATCATCTCCCTCCAATGGGAAAGATCCGACCTCAGATCGAAAACCTCATCACCATGGAAGGGAGATAGATACTTCATGTTGAATATGTCACTCATGTTGTACTTGTCGCCCAGAATGTCGATCTTGTAGGCATTGTTGTTGTAGCGTGCTAGCACCTTGAAGGGTCCATCGGCTCTAGGTAGTAGCTTGGACTTGCGCTCGTTGGGGATGCGATCCTTGCGAAGGTGTAACTACACAAGATCTCCAATGTTGAATACCATGGGTTGCTTGCTGATGTTGATCTTGGTTGCGAGTCATTGCACTTGGCGCTCGATTGTTTGTCTTGTATCTTCATGCACCTTCTTGAGATAGCTCGCTCGTGCACTTGCATCCATGTTGATGCGCTCTTATAGAGGTTGCGGTAGAATGTACGACGGGGACAATGGATTTAATCTATAGACGACCTCGAAGGGGACTTGCTGGTAGTGGAGTGTCTTGCTCGATTGTAGGCGTACTCGGTGATGGCAACCATTCCTCCCAATCCTTGATGTTCTTCTTGATCAAGACTCGAAGAACTGTAGATAGCATCCGGTTGGTGACCTCTGTTTGGCTGTCGATTTGTGGATGGTATGCCGATGAGAAGAGTAGCTTGATTCTGAGCTTGGCACATAGGGTCTTACAAAAGTAGCTTAGGAACTTGATGTCGCGGTCCAACACAATAGTCTTGGGCACTCCATGTAGATGCAAAATTTCCCTACAAAAGAGATTTGCAACATGTGAAGCATCCTCTATCTTGTTACATGAAATAAAGTGTGCCATCTTAGAAAAACGGTCCACAACAACAAATACCGAATCTTTTCCATTCTCAGTTCTAGGAAACCCAAGTACAAAGTCCATACTAATATCTTCCCATGGGTGATTCAGAATAGGATGTGGCATATCGAGACCTTGGGATTGAGCTTTAGACTTATCTTTGCAACATGTAGAGCACCAGTTGGTGTAGCGAGAGATGTCACGAAACATCTTGGGACAAAAGTAGTTCTTGGAGAGTGTAGCGAATGTCTTGTCGCGTACAAAGTGTCCCATAAGTACTCCACCATGAGCCTCTAGGGAAAGAAACTATAGGATTCAGGGCTCCGCAGACCCAAGAAAGGTTTGAATTCTAGGCCTGTGCGAAGAACTCTACCTCTCCAGCCAGCCGCCTCCCTGCTATCACATCCTAGCTCAATGAACAGGAAAGGAAATGGACACGGCAGTTTGCCCAGGTTCGGGCCACCTTGCGGTGTAAAACCCTAGTCCTGCTTTGTGGTGGATTAGCCTCGCGGGGGGCTAAGGATGAACTAGTACAAGGAAGATCAACCTCGCGGGGTCTGCTCTGGGGTTGGATATGAGCTCAAGGGATTCAGCCTCCTGACCTGTCCGCCGACCCCTTGCTATGGTGGTGGCTAGGCTATACTTATAGTGAACTCACTCCTCTTTCCCCAAAACTTAGGCGGGAAAGCATCCCACAATGGCCAATTTTGAAGGGGGACAAGTAGTACATCTTATCCTGACGAAAGGTGGTCTTCATCTGCAAAGCTTCTAGTTTTGACGTCGTGGTGGGCTCAGAGCTGACATCCGTCCTACCGTCCTGGCGGTCTTGGTCTTGTTGCACATAAACGGTAACCTTTGGTTGATTCCTTGGGACTCTGCGCTAGTGCTTGCCTCCATAGCACCGAAGAGGAATCCTGCCGCTCTACGCCCACTGCCGCGTGCCTGGCCTTGTTCGTCATGGCTGGCGCCACCTCAACCTCATGAGGTGAGCACGTGCATCAGAATCTCCGCTCCTCAGGAGGCCGTCTGGGGAGGCTGCTCCTTCAGGAGGTCTTGGTGTCAGCCGCCTGGCGATGCTTGGCCCCTCGCGAGGTCTTGTCTTGTCGATGCTGAAGATGGGCCCTACCAAGCCGCTGGTGGAGCCATGCCATGGGCCGCATGCAGGCAAGTCTAGCTACCTTGGTTCCCAGAACGCCGACAGTAGCTCCTGGGCCCAAGGCGCGCCCGCACTTGGCTTCGAGGTGAAGCCAAAGGGAAAGTGAAGCACCGCGGGCCCTAATCGCCTGTGGACCAAGTCGACGCGTGGCGCTTGATAGGACGTGGGCATCTCCACTTCCCCACGCTACCTCGGCAACCGTCTGATTCGACATCCGCCTGCTACAAAAGTAGTCCTACCATCATTGCCTGTCACGCTTGCCTTCTGCACCCTCTCTCCCCTACAAGCTTCTGCGCCCTTCTCCAGACGCCGCACCCCACCAATGTTCCTCCATAGACATGGCCCCAAGGTCGAATAAGAAGTGGGGAGCGCGCGCGCCCGAAGAGCCCTGGCTAGGGTTGGAGCCCGTAATGGATCGGTCGACGGTGGTCAACCAGGAAGGGTTGGGCAAGGTTCGCGTGGACCTTGAAGCCGATCCAACGAATGGAGAACGATGAAGATCTGGCTTGCCTCTTGGGACTTTATTGATATAGGGTCCACCAAAGTTCCTCTTCATCTCCATGCCCTCTTGGTCGGCCTGGTTCCTCCTTTCTTTGATTTTTTCAATGTCGTGCTTTCACATTACCAGATCCAACCGTTGCATCTAGATCCCGTCTGCATCGTCCTCTTTTCCATCTTTGCCTTCCTGTGCGAGGCTCTCGTGGGTATTTCCCCGTCCGTGGCCCTGCTCCGTCATTTCTTCTCGCTCTGTCTAATCGATGGCCGACAACGGTCGGGGTGCATGTAGTTCCAGGTGGTGGCGGCGATCGCTGGCTCCGGCATCGACTTCACACTACGCACAAATGCAAGGGATTCCGGAAGTTGTGGGTGTATGTGGATGCCACCGTGCTCAGCCCCCTACTCCTCCTTCCATGTGCGCCGACGATTCCAAGCTCCGGCTGGGGGCACGTGGAGCTAGCTGACCGACGACTTGCGCGCGTCTGGTTCAGGCTGGCCAAGCTAAAGGAGGCAGGAGTGACATCGCCGATGGTGGCGAGGGAGTTCATTTGGTGGCGCATCGCCCTGCTCCAGCGCTATTCGCGCCCAGCGATCCCATGAGGCTTCAGGTGCCTTCGCTCCCCCCAAGACGCTGAGCACCGTGCTCGAGCTCCTAACAGGCGACCTAGCTCCTGCCGCGCTCCCTACAAAGCAGGGCCTCCTATATAACTGCTTGAATGGAGAGGCCTTCGCCAGACAGATGTCATGCTTTGATGAGTGGAGGTTGCTCCCCGCAGGCCAAGAGGGGCCTCGCGAGAACCCCGTCGTGGTGGCTCCGTGCTTGCCCATCCGATGGTAGCAGGAGGGCACCGTCGACTGCTCCTGAGGCAGCCCTGGAGGCCAGGCGCCGCTAGATGCTCCTGAGGCGGCCCCCGGAGGCTAGGTGCCACCAGATTCTTATGAGGCGACCCTCCGCGGTCCTGAGGGCGGCCCAGGGGGAGCCCCGTCCACGGCCGCGATCGCCACCCCCGCCTCCAGGGATAGTGTGCCCCTCTCTAGCACATCTCATCTAGACACAGGGTATACTGCAAGAGGAGGTTCGGGAGTTGCCACGGTGAAACCCCGTGGGCCCTGTAACAGAGGATATGGATAGCCGTGGATGAGTAAGTACCTTGCCCCTTCAAGATTCTTGCGTGATGTGCTCCCTCTTGACATTTTCCCTTTAGGCTCCTTCTACCTCAACGATGAGCTCGTCCATGGCGTGTCCTCTTGGGGCTCCGGAGTCGGCCGCGACCCCAAGCCCCCTGAAGAGAATGGCCACCCGGGAGGACATGCCAGCCCAAGAGTTGAGGCTGCCGATGAAGGATCGTGAGCCTGCTCCCCCGGCGCCTTACCACTGGAGCAGCCCCCGCGGTGCGGTGGTCGCGCCGAGGGCCCCTCCGATGATCCTTGTGGGTGGTTGGGCACCCCACGTGGCGGCTTCATCTTCGAGCGGTGGAGCCGCGCCCTGCTGCTCCGTGCCCGAAGTCCGAGGGATGACCACAGAGGCTCTAGCCACCGACCCCTTGTCGAGGGTGGACGAGTCGTCCCGCGTCTCTTGAGTATGTCAGGACGTGGAGGAAGGGATTGGCCGAGCACTGGAGCTTGCACGTGGGCGCAGCGCCGTCTGCCATAACGTTTTCCAGGTAGCGGCAGGCACACTAGGCTTGCTCGTGGTGGAGCTCGCCGATGTCGACTCTTGCCTTGAGGCGGAAAACCTCCGTCTGGCGCGCGAGTGGCATCAACTGAAGGTCACCATCAACCTTTGGCACTTCCAACATGAGCGTGCCCGCGCAGATGCCAAGGGGTCCATTTCGGCTTCTCGAGAGGCCTGCATCTGTGCCTAGGAGGAGGCCCGGGCCAAGAACCAGCATCGCGAGGCAGCCGAGGAGCATGAGAGTGAGCTCCAAGTCTTGAATGCTACTCCTGAACAACAGGTCCAAGCGTGTAGAGCCATCCTTGTGGCGCGGCCAGGCGGGGGCCCTGTAGATGTGGCCGGGGCTCGGGCTCGCGAGGAGGTGTTGGCACTCGAGGCGTTGGAACAAAGCGTGGAGTGTGAGCGCTTGGTGGTGATGGAGCGCCAGGTAACTGCGGCCAAGGAAGCCCTTGTTTCTCGGGAGGCGAAGATTCAGCTGGAGGTCGACCAGAAGGGGGCGGAGGTCCGCAAGTACCCTGTCGAGGAATATTGCTGAAAGCTGGGGCTTCAAGAGACCTGCTTCAAACAACGGCAGGTCGAGTTGCAAGGCAAGGTCGATGCTCTCAAGGCAAAGCTGGCCGTAGAGCGACACGGGAAAGCCGCCGAAGAAGCCCGAGCCACCATTGAGCCCGAGTTGTCCTCGCTTCAGCAGCAGGTGACGAGCGTCACGTCCCTTGTGGAAAGGGCATCGAACGACGCGAGCTGCCACCAAACGCTGGAGCGAGAGCGCTCCTTGATGCTTGAAGACCTCAGGGTGAGGGCCAACCATGCCTTGGACACAATCTGTGAGGGGAGCGTGGCCCGCCCATATGAAGCCGACGACGTCGGCTACCTGCGATTCTTCATCTAAGTCATGACATGCCTTGAAGGCATGTCCATGAGGGCATGCCAGCTCGTTGAGGAGAAGAGCCGGGATCTTCTTGGGCACGCATTCTCACGCGTCTTCAGCTACCTTCTCGACCTGGATCTAGATTTTGATTTCAACGCCCCGATAGCCCCTTTGCCCGGGGTAATCCAGCACGACTTGGCGAGCTGGGTGGACGATGATGTGGACGACTGGATAAATGAATTTTCTCTTGTTGATGATGTGGTTGCACTTGCGACCGAAGAGGGCGAAGCTAATGATGATGGCGGCGATACGGGCAATAGCGCGTCCCGCTAGGCCTATACTTCCCTATTCTTCCGACAAAGATTTTGGATACGCCCCCATGGGGTGTGGAAGCATTTTTTTTCTTTTTGGAGGGGGATGGATCCCTTGTAACGTATGGAACGATGATATGTCTCCTGAGTCAATTTCAGAATGTGTCGTCGTGAGCCGGGGGGCTCTTAACTAGAGTAGTTGGTGTGACTTACCTTTCATGTCCGTGGCCTTGGGTGGCTTCTTGCGTCGCGGAGGTACCTTCCTGTCGGAGTGAGCCCTCATGGGGCTCCCGAGGGCTTAAGTCTCCTGGTATGCCTGGTGGCCCACCCGTGGGCACCGCGCGAGGAGCCAAACGCCAAAGCTTTGGCAAGGTGTGTACGCATGCAGGCTTGCGACAGTGGCGTCCTTGGCCCCGAGGGAGCCTTAACGCTGCTCAGGCCTACCTAGGTGCGCCCACCACACCCAGCCCCCGCTCGCGGGGTGCTCGCGGGGCGGGGGGTAGCACGCAGGAGCCATGCCTTCCAAACGAAAATCAAAGAGCAAAGAACACCGCGAGTCGAAAATTTCCCCCCTTTCTATTAATAAGCACATGAAAACTCCAAATTCATTTCAGAGGCAGCAAATTGGGTTACAGAAAAAGGGGCAAAGAGAACAGCCGCGTCCGGCACCTATGCTAGTCTTCTCACCAGCGTGGAGCTAAGTGCTTCCACTCGGCGTGGGCATAGTTATTAGGGGACAGTGTCGACTGCCAGCGCGGAGCATGGTGCTTCCACTTGGACATGGATGGGAGCCCTCGTGAGGCCAAGGGCCGACTCTCAGGAGACTCCGGGGCGTGTACAGCCCCAACTCATTATTACATGAGAGTGTCAGGAGCGGAGATCTTCACGTGCACTCCTCGCTCCTCGCGGCGACTCCGCCCAGTGCATCCTGTTGCCAACGTTGGGGTGTCCGGAAACCAAGGACGAGACCAAGGGGCAAGGGGCTACGCTGGCGGTGGCCGGGCGATCGCAGGCTCTCTACCTGGGGAAGGTCTTGCCGATGCCTTCCCCGACAGAGGCCCTACCTCCAGACGGAGCGCGCCACCATCTATGGCGGATCCCTGCACCATGGGGCGCAGAGGAAGCTCTGGTGCTGGGCTCCCTCCACACGGCCCCCAATGCGCTCCTCCTTCCTGAGGTAGGGCCAGCGTCCCGAGGTACGCGGTCGTGGTGTGGATCACCTGCGATCCAAAGCTAGCGCAGTTGTGTCCGAAAAAGGTCGACTGTAACCGCGGACGTTGATATTGAAGGTGTCGATGGGGCGCTGAGCCGGCTCGTGAGGGGTCCCTGCCTCTCGTGACCTTGGCGATCCTGATGTCCGGGCCAGGGGGGAAGCCTGAAGAGGCTTCTTCCTTGCTCGTGCGGCGCACCCACCATCGGTGGTACCAAGATTTCAAGAGCCATTATCTCGAGACCAGCCCCCGGGCCCCGTGCTCCATTTCCCGCCACCTCGATGTCCTGTTGTCGGTGTCAAAACCAGCGGATCTCGGGTAGGGGGTCCCGAACTATGCGTCTAGGCGGATGGTAACAGGAGACAAGGGACACGATGTGTTTACCCACTTCGGGCCCTCTCGATGGAGGTAAAACCCTACTCCTGCTTCATTAATAATGATGATATGGGTAGTACAAGAGTAGATCTACCACGAGATCAGAGAGGCTAAACCCTAGAATCTAGCCTATGGTATGATTGTTGTTGTCTCTCCTCTATCGACTAGCCTGGCATCGATTTATATAATGCGCGAGAGGCCTAGGATAACAAGAGTCCTAGCCGAATACGCCGATGGGGAGGAGTCCTTGTCTTGATCGCGAAGTCTTGTGGAATCTTCCTTGTATGCGTCAGCTGTCCGGACTAGCCCATGAGTATACGGCCATGGGGGTCCTCGGCCCAATCTAATAGATCGGGAGATGACATGGTGAGTACCCCCTAGTCCAGGACACCATCAGTAGCCCCCTTAACCGGTATTCAAGTTTAGGGACGCTCCTCGATTCTTCCGAACCGTTCTTCACCTTCAGTCGTCGGTCTTGAAAACTGGTTCAACAAATCTTCTCATCTTTGATCTTGAGGATCGCCGAAATGCATTCGACGAGTTTACTTTAGGGTATCCGAGGATCCCCTTTAAGTTTCCGGCCTTTATCAATGCCTTGTTATTTTTATGCCACACCTCGGGTTTGAAGTTGTTCCCTGGCAGCAGCGTCCTCTTGCGTCCGAGCTCCAACGCTGGACTGCATTCGAGGTATCTTTTGCAGCCGAGCACCAACGCCGGACCGCTTCCCAGCTCTAACGCCGGAATGTATCTGAGCTCCAACGCCAGACTGTATCCGAGCTCCAACGCCGAACTATGTATCCGAGGTGTCGTAAATCACCTTGGTTCAAAGAAGTTTGAAGGAGTTTAGCCGAGCTTAATGTCGGAAATGCCCTCTATGCAGCCAGCCACTAGCGCCCGAGCTTTATGCCGGACTGCTTCCGAGGTGGTGCACCACCCCAAATGTGGGCCGATTTTTTTCAATATTTTTGATTGGTGTAATTTATTCTCTAGCGAGATACATAGCCAGTAGCCCTCAAGGTGGGTATCGGTCTAAAACCCGAGATGCACATGAAGGATGACATAAGACTGCTGATCCCCGTAGCCGCTGAGACTCAGGTTGATTTGCAAAATCGGTCTGAGGATCAAGTCCTAGCTCATAAGAATACTTCGGGACACAAAAAGCGGCATGCTCACTCCTCAAGACTCAGGTTGGGTGCGGCCGACCATCCTGAGGATCAAAATCTCCTCGGAGACTGTATTACACTTAAAATTTTCTGCATTTGACAGGCAATGCAATAGCCCCCGAGACACTAGTCGGGTGGCAACACCAGATCAGGGGATCGATGTGCCCCTTTAATATTTGTAAATAATAAGCTCGAATCCCAGTAGCCCCCGAGCCTTAATGCGGGCACGGGTGGCCGAATTAAGGATTGATATCCATAGTAAAATCTCAAATTATGTGTAATGACTCTATGTATCCAAGTACTTTACGTCATTAATGCTCGGATCCGCATTGTACAAAACTTTGTTGACCGACCATCGGCTTCCACCTCCTCGGCCAATAGCCGAGGAGTGTTTGTCCTACTTTATAAAGCATTTATGAGGGCAAAGATTTCAACAAACAAGGTAATCTGGCCATACGGTTTTATAAACAAAGGTACGTAGAGAGATATGTTATATTACTGTTTAACAGAATAAATGTCTTCCAAAGAAAATAGTCCCGCTATCGGTTCCTTTCTTTGGGTTGTAATGCTAAGCATGATCATGAAACCTCAGCTCCAATGTAAGAGCAAAATATCGAGGATTTAGTTTGGGAGGCCAGTTAATAGCCCCCGGTAGTATTCGGCGACAATCGAGGTCAAGCTGTAAACACTTCGGCCATTGTTATGAATGGCCCGTCGTTTAACACCGTCATCGGATCGCTGACCAGTTTACGCTTATTGTGACAGTCAGTTTTCGGCTTTCTCCACTGAGGTGCTTAACCATGTGAGCTGGAAGCACAATCGCAGTGGTTCTCCCTTTGCACACCTAGCCGAACAAAGCGGAATGTAGGAGGCAAGCGCAGGAGCCGGGCAACCCAACTATTGACCGAAGACACATTCGAAACCGATGCATATATAGCAATATCCGAGAATGTTTTGGCCGAATCTCTAAAGATGTCCGGCGTTCCACTGCGAGACTTGTGCTGAAAACACTCAAATAGTTTAAAAAGTGCCATAATCTTGGAAAACCAAAAAAACGTCAGTAAAAACTTGACGTTCGAACAAGATCAGTGTTCGGTGCCAATCCGAAAATTGGCCTTAGAAAAAGAAGTGCTTCTGTCGTGCTTGAACATGATACATCCTATCTCAAGACTTCAAGAGGGTCAACTTACGCCTTCAACCTCCTATCCCAAGGGCGGAGTACTTCTCATTAGGCCAGTTTAGCAAACTAAACTCTAGCGGCTTTGAGAGAGAAATTAGGCTCCCGGGCTAGTGACCACACGCTCGTGTCAAAAAAAAGAGTGATAGATAATAATAATAATAATAATAATAATAATAATAATAATAATAATAATAAAACTTTGCAATGACTAAGAAGAAGAACATTTATCAGAAAACGGCTCATATAAATTTAAGAGCCCCCAAGTGACTTGGGTAAAAGAATGATTGCATGTACCGAAGTACTTATATCATATCTATGTTCAACCGAACTTTAAACGCGTCTTAACCAACCGTCGGCTTCTCCCTCTTCGGTCAAGGACCAAAAAGTGTTATGTACTCCATCTGTCGAGAATATCAATGGTGTTTCCAATAACCAGGCAATCAGGCCATAAGGCTGTAACAGACAAAGCACGCTCAGGGAACTTATGCTATATTACTACGAAGTGTAAGAAGCATCTTCGAAGAAAATAGTACCCCCACCAATACCTTTCTTCGGTGCTCATTGTTATGATGAGACTTGTGCAATAGATTTTTTGTACTCATGAGTTCCGTTGTGTGCCGACCATCATTGAAAACTATAAGAGCGCTACCTTTCGGCTTCACCTAGTCTGAGGTTCGGCTCGGATGACCCGATCGTGACAATCGCAGAGGTGCTCCCTTTACTCCCTAGCCGAACAATCGGGAACGTAGGGGTAAACACAGGAGCGAGGCAAGCTCGCTTGCAAATCACTTAAGTCAATATGGTGCATATTGTGGCGTGATACACGAACAAGGAACGAAGCCGTACAAGTATAATCATATGCAAGAGGAAAAGCTTCATGAAGGAAGCCCCCAAATGAATTGGGTATTTGAATTTATGCGTCACAAACAAAGTTTGGACAAGAATTTTTTTTACAAGCAACATTTTTCCAAAAAAGTATAATGCTTGGTCGAACAGAACACAAGTTAGAAATTAAAGCTTTGAGCATAAAAGCGACTTAGCTGGTTAATGTGTTCGGTATTGATGACGCGGTCCGAGCTTGATACGGGACAAGGTTCCATCCCCCAAGCCGGTCCCGAGGTGGCAGAGCGGAGAGCTCGACACGCCGAAGTGGTGACATAGCACGGTAAATCCAGGACGGCAGGGTGATGCCGAAGTCCCTAGCATGGGGTAATGAAGTGTTTACGAAGCCCCCCGTCCAGCCGAGGTGACGCCAAAGGATATAGTCCGGCTGGATCATTTTCCTGTGCACAAAAAATAGTGCAAACCAGAGATAATAGTAATAATAATATAAAAAAAATTCGTTGCATAACAAATAATTTATGCAAAGTGAGTAATAAAATAAATATGGCCTGGCGCCAAAGTCAATGTCGATGCAGGGCGGTGGCATGATGTGGTAAAGGCATGGTAAGGCCTGAATTCACAGGTCGGTTCGAGTTCCGGATGCGGCGTTCTTCGGACTATGTATGGAAACTGACCGAACCACCATGCGACTGTCGTTAATGTGGCCACCATTTGATAGACCTTCGTACATATGATGGACAAACCAGAGTAATAATTCGTTGAGAAAAATGAACCCAAACAAGCAAAAAATACTAGGATTAATAGCACCTGGCTTATTTGTTGTAGCAATCCGAAGAAAGGTGATTCCCAAAATTGGGACTCGATCTGCACACCTATCGCCTGATGGGCGATAAAGAAACGGTATGGCGATGCTGGCAAAGGTTGGCTCACCGAGGCAAAGCCCTCGGTCCAGCTAACGTGACGGAGTTGGTTGGCCAGCGACGCCGAAGTCTCCGGAGTAGGTTGACGAAGAGATGATGAAGCCCCCGGTCCAGCTAACGTAATGAAGCCTCGGTGTCAGCCGATGAGTCGAAGTAGGTCGGCGTGATGGACACCAGCTTGAAAAAGCAACAGTGCGGCCCTGCCGATGCAGGTCGTGACGCGGTCGATGCCGGCTTGATGACGTGACCGTGCGGCGATGCAGGTGTGCCCGCTCCGTGTAATCCGTGGGGCGGCAATGTTGGTGATGATTTATCCTTCGGGATGCCGGACTCTTGTTCGGCTTGTTGAGATGATGATCCAAAGAAGTTGAGCGCGACTCAACAAAGTGACGACGTGTCTAGTGCAGGTCGGCATCCGTGGAGCAATATTGCCGGACTGGTTTGATACCAGCATGATGTTGAAGATCATGTTCAAAATATTTTAAGGTTAGCGGGATGTGTTCGGGAACAAAACACGATACCCCATACAAAACTTCCTTCAAAAAGGATGTCTGAATTCCCGTTCATAAAAAAGACGAACTCGGGTCGGATTCGTTTTCGCGCAGAAAACAGATCTGAAAAGTGATGCACTAATCGGAAGGTTCCCGGAGTTTGGACGGTCGGATCGAGCTGAAATTTTGGGAGGTGGTAGATATAGGAATTCCACAGCCGATCAATGGTTGGATCTTCCAAAGGACGTCCGAGCTAGGAGCTGGACACCATGCACTAAAATCGTCCAGATCCTCGTTCAGATTTGACAAGGCTCCGGTATGTCGCGGATTGCCAGAGATTCCTCCATCGGAACTCGACGAAATTTAACAGGGTTGTTGTAGATTCAATTCCGCACTATTCCACCGAAGCAATCGTCGAACCGACGCTCCAGGAGGCGGTGACGGCGGACACAAGTTTGTTGTCCAGAAAAATAGCATGGTCGCCCAAGGGCAATGTTGACGTCGAGCCCCCGGGCTCCCTGGATGATTCCTCCATGATCTTGATAGAGATCGGAGTTGATGTTGATGAAGGCCCTCATCCGAACATGATGGTCGGAGGCAGGGCGCAGTCCTTGGTCAAACCAAGGTAACCAGCCAAGCTGGTGACGAAGATGCCGAAGTCGCAGTTGATCTGCAGGTGAGCCATCGACCCTTTGCCGAACACACAACGGAACTCTCAATGAAAGCACCAATGTCGGTGTCAAAACCGGCGGATCTCGGGTAGGGGGTCCCGAACTGTGCGTCTAGGCGGATGGTAACAGGAGACAAGGGACAGGATGTTTTTACCCAGGTTTGGGCCCTCTCGATGGAGGTAAAACCCTACTCCTTCTTGATTAATATTGATGATATGGGTAGTACAAGAGTAGATCTACCACGAGATCAGAGAGGCTAAACCCTAGAAGCTAGCCTATGGTATGATTGTTGTTGTCTCTCCTCTATCGACTAGCCTGGCCTCGGTTTATATAATGCACGAGCGGCCTAGGATAACAACAGTCCTAGTCGAATATGGCGGTGGGGAGGAGTCCTTGTCTTGATCGCCAAGTCTTGTGGAATGTTCCTTGTATGCGGAAGCTCTCCGGACTGGCCCATGAGTATACGGCCATGGGGGTCCTCGGCCCAATCTAATAGATCGGGAGATGACGTGGTGAGTAACCCCTAGTCTAGGACATCGTCACCTATCTTGTTGGCCTGAGAGCGGTTCCTCACTGTTGTCAAGATGGAAGCTGCCTACCCCGACTGCTCCCTAGGGACGCGCCCCTTGAGTCAGGCGAGCGACACCATACACCAAGCTACCTCCGCGGGGCCCCTCGGGCTCCTCCCAGAGAGGTGAGTAGACGCAGCCAGGACGGGCGCGATCCCCCTGAGGCGCCCGCGATGTTGGCGTGATGCAGAAAGGTGTTGCGACCTCACAAGTTGCGTCGAGCAGCTCAGCGGCGCGAGAGAGTAAGGCGTCGCGGCCACCCTCAGCTAGCCTGCATCGCAGCATCTCACGGGCCATGATGAGCACAACCCGCGTGTTCTCCTGCTCTCGGTGAGTGTGCAGGGATGACATTGTGGCGTAGCTAGAGGATATCGTAGCGGCTCGGTCGCGACACCGAGTGGGAGGGGGCAGAAACGGCCCACGACACCGTTGATGATTGTCGCCAGTGCCCACTTCAGCCGCGGACAGCAAGGGGTGATGACGAACTTTGTGGCTAGGGAGTGTTGTCTGGGTGGTGTGAGCGGCCCAACGCTTAGTGCCGGCTCGGGGAGCTTCCACCATGGGAACAACGGATGGTGGGCATGGACGGAGGGGGAACCTTGACACGCCCCAACCTGGCGTGCCAAATGTCGGATTCAGGGCTCCGTAGAACCAAGAAAGGTTTAAACTCTGGGACGTGTGTGAAGAACTCAACCTCTCCAGCTAGCCAACTTACTGCTCTCACGGCCTAGCTCGATGAACAAGAAATGAAATGGACATGGCAGTTTACCCAGGTTCGGGCCACCTTGTGGTGTAAAACCCAACTCTTGCTTTGTTGTGGATTAGCCTCGCATGGGGCTCAGGATGAACTAGTACAGGGAAGAACAACCTCGCGGGGTCTGCTCTGGGGGTGGATATGAGCTCAAGGGATTAGGCCTATCGACCTATCCACCGACCACTTGCTATGGTGGTGGCTAGGCTATACTTATAGTGACCTCGGCCCTCTTCCCCCAAAACTTAGGCGGGAAGGGATCCCACAATGGCCAATTTTGAAGGGGACAAGTAATAAATCTTATCCTGATGAAAGGTGGTCTTCTCCTGCAGAGCTTCTAGTCGCGACGTTGTGGTGGGCTCGGTCATGTCATTCGTCCTGCCATCCTGGCGATCTTGGTCTTGTTGCACATAAATGGTGACCTTTGGTTGATTCCTTGGGACTCTGCGCCTGTGCTTTCCTCCTTAGCACCAACGAGGAAACCTGCCACTCTGTGCCCGCTGGCGCGCGCCTGGCCTTGGTCGTCCTGGCTAGCATCACCTCAACCTCATGAGGTGAGCACTTGCATAGGAATCTCCGCTCCTCAGGAGGCCACCTGGGGAGGTGCTACCTCTTGAGCACTGCGTTGGGTTTCCCTTGAAGAGGAAAGTGAAAGCACAAGTGCTCCCTAGGTGGTTTTGGTAATTAATATTTCTTGTTGGACTAACACTTTTATCTAGTATATTTCAGACAAGTTCTACAATGAAGTGGCATGGACTAAAGGATGTGGAACTCCTTCAAGATGCTAAGGACAAAGGATTGGCTAAAGCTTCAAGCTCAAGACTCTTCATTTTACATTTTAGTGATCCAAGATCACATTGAGTCTATAGGAAAAGCCAATACTATCAAGAAGGCATGAGGTGTTGCTTAATGAGCCTCTTGCTTCATGTACTTAGTGATATGCTCCAAAAACCCTCAACTACTTTCCCACATCCACATATGACCTAAACCTAAAGCCCAAATCGGTCACACCGATTCTTTCTATCCGGCGCCACCGAGTTCAGATGTCATAGCCACTGCCACAAACCCTAGGCAAATCAGTCTCACCGATAGGGATCTCGGTCTCACCGAGATGGGATTGTAATCTCTCTATGTATGTCCATTATCAAAATCGGTCTTACCGAGTTTGAGCAATCGGTCCTACCGAGATTACAATGCAAACTCTCTGGTTAACTTATTACCAAAATTGGTCCCACCGAGTTTGAGTAATCGGTCACACCGAGTTTGCCTGACCAACTCTCTAGTTAGCTAATTACCAAAATCGGTCTTAGCGAGTTTGTGTAATCGGTCTCACTGAGATTACGTTATGCCCTAACCCTAACCATATAGGTCCTACCGAGTTGCATTTCGGTCCCACCAAAAATCCTAACGGTCACTAGGTTTACTAAATCGGTCTGACTGAGTTTATTGATTCAGTCCCATCGAGATTGGTAAATTGTGTGTAACGGTTAGATTTTGTGTGGAGGCTATATATACCCCTCCACCTCCTCTTCATTCATGGAGAGAGCCATCAGAACGAACCTACACTTCCAGTATCCTATTTCTGAGAGGGAACTACCTACTCATGTGTTGAGGCCAAGATATTCCATTCCTACCATATGAATCTTGATCTCTAGCCTTCCCCAAGTTGCTTTCCACTCAAATCTTCTTTCCACCAGATCCAAATCCTATGAGAGAGAGTTGAGTGTTGGGGAGACTATCATTTGAAGCACAAGAGCAAGGAGTTCATCATCAACGCACCATTTGTTACTTGTTGGAGAGTGGTGTCTCCTAGATTGGCTAGGTGTCACTTGGTAGCCTCCGACAAAGATTGTGGAGTTGAACCAAGGAGTTTGTAAGGGCAAGGAGATCGCCTACTTCGTGAAGATCTACCACTAGTGAGGCAAGTCCTTCGTGGGCGACGGCCATGGTGGGATAGACAAGGTTGCTTCTTCGTGGACCCTTCTTGGGTGGAGCCCTCCGTGGACTCGCACAACCGTTACCCTTCGTGGGTTGAAGTCTCCATCAACGTGGATGTCACATCCCTAGCTTCTGGCATTGCACTAGGCTGAATTCATGTGTGCATCATGTTTAAACTTTGAAAGAAACTTGAAATGGGGATGTCCAAACCCTAGTACCAAATGGAATTCAAATAGGTTCAACCTAAAAATATTTTTAGTGAATCCAAATGGCTTTCAAAAATGTTCATCATTTCTGGAAAATGCTAGAACCATAACCAGAGGTGTTGCACATTTTTCCATGACATATTTGGTCACTGAATTAAATCATATGTACTTTGCATTTGGGAATTTAAATGCTCAAATAATTCTGGACATAAGTGTGGGCTGTTGGAATTAATCTAAACAGAGCCTATGATTATTTTTAGAATTTTTGAAGGTGTCTAACTATTTTTTCATAAAGACACAAACTTACAAAAAAATAGAAAAACAGAATTTAAAAGGGAGAGAGAAGGACTTACCTGGCAGCCCAGCCAGCCCACCACTGTAGCAGCCCAGCCGGGCAAAGCTAGCCCGGCCCACCAAGGGCAGCATTGTCTTCTTCCTCTTGCTAGGAGGAGAAGCAACTGCGTGCCCGGCGCGTAGGCGAGCCGCGCCAGCTCCTCCCTGCCTGCCTGGCCTCCCCGATCTTTTGGACGACGCCACGCACCCCCCCTGGACCGCTCTCACTCTCTTCCTTGCTCCTCCCCTCCTCTGGCTTTCTCCCTTGCACCACCCGAACGTGCCCGCCACCGCCGACGTGCACCACCGCGGCCACCGCCTCCCCCTCGCTTCCCTGACCACCTCAGGAGCTCCGCCTCGTCGCCCTAGACCTCCTGCACCGATCCAAGCTGCGCCAGAAGCCCCGAATCGCCGTCCTCGCCGTCTTCTTGAACCTCAGTCCACCGAGATCGCCATCGCCGCCCCACTTGCTCCAGCCCCTCCCCGAGCTCGCCGTCTGCTTCAACCGACTCCCCATGATCTCCTCTTCCTCCTCCCCCTTCCCGTTCTTGCTCTCGAGCATCACAGCGACCGCACCGAGCACGACCGCGCCCGCCGCCGCCACCGCACGTTGCCGTCGTGGCCACAGCCATGTTGGCTTGATTTTGAGCACGCCATCGTCTTCAACGCAGTTGTAGAAGCCCATAGAACCTCCTCACGCGCCTCGCCGTGCTTCATAGCAACGACTTCGACCTCGCCCGAACTCTGGCGACTGCCAAGGTCGTTTCCGGCCACCCCAGCATCTCCCACCGCCACCACTCGATGCGCGTGAGCTCCAGCTCCACGTAGCCGCTCTCCGCCGTTGATTTGGTCGCCGGAGGAGGAAACCCGCACCTCTCCGTCGTCCCTGGCCCTGCCGGCGACGAGCCCTGGGTCAACTCCTGCGAGTTTGACCCGGTTTGACCCTAGTTTGACTCCCCCTGAGTCACTGACGAGTGGGCCCAGGCCTCAGCTAATCCTAGATTAGTTTTTAACTAAGTTTAATTACTCCACTGACATTTTTAGTTAGTAGTAGTTTAACACTAATTAATTTAGATTAGTTAGTTAGTCACTGACGTGTGGACCCCACACTACAGGTTTGACCTGGACCCGGCTTCGTTGACCTGCTGACATCACACTGACGTCAGGCTGACGCAGTAAATCATTTTCTGGATTTATTCTTTCTAGGAAATTCTAGAAAATAGTATAAACTTCTAAAAATCATATAAGTTCAACCGTTACTCCAAATGAAATAATTTATATATGAAAAATTATCAGAAAAATCCAATCTATCCATCTGTACCATTTTCATGCATGTTAGAACAACTTATGACTACTGTTTAGGACAATTCAATTAATTGGCATTTAAATAACCACATGTGGAGTTTGAATTTGAATCTTGGATTCAAACCAACTTCATTTAATCTGGTTTTAGTTGCATTAGCACAAACCACAGCATATTGCCATGTCACATTCATGCATCATATTGTTGCATTGCATTGATTGTGTTTCTTCTTTGTTTGTCGGTGCTTGTCCCCTCTCAGTAGACGTGTACCGACGATGTGATCGATGACACTGATGAAGAACTATATTATCTTCAGAAGTGCTAGGCAAGCAAAACCTCCTTGTTCATTCCGATACAATCCGACTCTCTCGCTCCTGCTCTCTTTTACTGCATTAGGACAACACCGATTCAACTGTTACATGCTGCGGTAGTTGAACCCCTTTTCCTCTGCATGACCTGTCATTGCCACAGTAAATAGATGAAACCCACTAGCATAAGCAGGAGTTGTTTGAGCCATGATGTGCCTACTCATTCATGTTTGTTTGTCATGCCTGCTACTGCTTAGAGTTGAGTCAGGTCTGATTCATCGGGGATGAATTGGAGGTGTGTGAACATGTCCTACTGTGTGTGAGATAAGTGTGTGAACATGATTTGGTAAAGGTAGCGGTGAGAGGCCATGTAGGAGTACATGGTGGGTTGTCTCATTGAAGCCATACTTAGGAACTGAGTTCTGTGTTTGTGATCCATGAACAGTTACTACCACACATTGGGTTCCGGTAACTCGACCCCTCTCGACTTATTAATCAACATGATCTCTGTCCAGGAGTTGCAACTAGTTTCTGGTGCTTGTAGGTTGTGTTAGTAGTCTACCAAGTGGTACCCGGTATAGGTGGGCTTGGGACAGACTAGGCACTGTGGCACGGTGTACCAGGCGTAGATCCACCCGTCGAGGTGGGCTTGGGAACCCTGCACACATCGTTTGGGGCCGTGAGTGACACCCCGGCCGGATCTCCTTGCGGATGGAACCTGAATAGGCGATAAACCTAGACGAGCGACTTGTGTGGTTAGTCAGGTCGTGGCCGACACCCTCGCCAGACTTCCGCTTGAAGGTTGCCGAGATACATGACGTGTACGTGGCGGTAAGTGGCGAGAGCGTGTGTGAAGAAGTACACCCCTGCAGGGTTAATATGATCTATTCGAATAGCCGTGTCCACGGTAAAGGACTTTTGGGTTGCCTATACAATTCATAGATGTAACGCCCCGGATCCGATGCGCCAGGAGTCTGCCAGTTATTCACTGTCATTGCCAGGTCTTTTGCTTGCGTGTTGCACTTTGCGATGTCATCATCTGCATTTCATCCGCATGTTTTTCAAAACTTGCATCCGTTCGGGTCCTCCCGGTTCTCTCCGTTGTCCGTTCGGAGTCCAGACCACACTCGCACGCGCCCGCGGCACCTCCGAAATATTATTTTATAAGTGGCATAAAAATGTTCTCGAAATGGGTTACAACTTGTCGTGCGGTCTTATTATAGTGTAGACAGACCGCCTGTCAAGTTTCGTCACATTCGGAGTTCGTTTGATAGCCCTACCGTTAAACTTATAGCAGCATCGTAGCCGGTCAAACGTCAGACGTTTTCGGTCTCCGAAAACCCGTTCCGGGCTGCTATCTCTTCTCTCCTTATAGCCTAGCCCATCTACACAGCCCACCAACCCCTCTCCTAGTTCCCCCTCTGTCCGGAGCCGTCCGATCGTCATCGAAGGGTCCGAAACGGAGCAAAACCCCCAAACCCTAGCCACCTACCCTATTTAAACAACCCCTTGTCCATTTTTGGACAAACCTAGCTCCTTCCCCTGCCCCTAGACCCTCCTCCTTGGATCAGCCAACCACCTCCCACCTCCTCTCCTCGAATTCCGGTGCCGGCCAACCCCTCCACCGCCACTTGGCGCGCCCCAGTTGGCCCAGTCGCCGCCCCGACCAGTGGGAAGCCTCAACGTCGCCCCTGCATCAGCGCCTCCACCGTGGCCCGCCCGAGCCCACGTGTGGCCCGCAGGGCCCATCCCACCGCGCCGCCAGCCCGCGCAAGCCCGAGCACGTTCCGCTCGCCTGGCTCCTCCCCGAGCGTCCGATCCGCGCCGCCGCCAGAGTCCTCCGTCGCTTTCTCCTCGTCGCCGCCGTCCGCCGGCCTCGCGGAGCGCCGCCGGCCACCGCAGACTGTCTCGCCGGACCCAGGTCGCCGCCCCTCGCCATCGCGCCCTCTTTCTCTCTCTCTCTCTCTCTCTCTCTCTCTCTCTTTCTCACCCGAGCCCCCTGGCTGCCCCAGGAACTGCCGCCGCCCATGGACGCCGCCGCCACCGAACCTCGCCGCGGCCGGATCCGGCCCTGCAGCTCCAGATCCGCGCGCCCCGAACACCGCCGGTGCCTTCCTCCGCCCGTCCCTGGTCCTGGAGCACCCTGCCGCCGTCCTCGAGCGCCCTCGCCGGAGTTTTGCCGCGCACCGCCCCTGCCGGCCTCGCTCGACCTCCTCCCGTCGGGGGAGACAACGAGCGCCTGCTCGTGGGCTGGCCTCCCCAAGGCCCAGCAGAAGCAGAGGCCCAGCCCCGCTCCCCCCGGCCTGCTTCCTCATCATGGGCCAAGCCCACATGGTGAGCGCCCGCTAAGACCCGCGCTGTGCGACTTTTAGTTATCTTGCGCTGTCCATTTTTTTTCCAGAAAGTCCTAGATTTTTGTAATAATCATGTCATGTTCATGCCATCGTATCCTGCATCCGTAGCTCCATTTTGTGCGTGTAATATGTCAAATTGTTCATCTCGAAGTGTACATCATTTCATTCCATTGCATCATATTCATTTGATGTCATCTTGATGCCCGAATCATCGTTGTAAGAGTGCTTCATAATGTTTTCTGCTGTCTGTTAACAGAACGAGCTCTTTTGTCATTTTTGCCATGATTGATGTGTGCATCCTATGAGGTTGATGTCTTCATGTGTTTTGAACTATGCCATGCCATCTTTACAGGGGTGCTTACCATGTATTTTTGTGATCAATGTGGTGACTAGCACAAGCATGTAAACTAGGCATCATGATGTTGCTGTTTTAATCCCTGTTCTGCTGTTATTTTGATGCCATGTAAACATGATGCTACAGAGATATCCATGCATAACTTGAGGTACTTCAGTAAGGGTGTTTTGAAAACATGGTTATGCTATATCCGTCCATTGTCCTGGTTGCAATTATGGAGTAGTCTAGCATGTCATTTTCGTGCTCTACTTTTGCTTCAAACTGTTTCCTGGCAGATTGTTTACATGTTATTCAATTTGGCCAAGGTTGCTATAGTTGATCCTTGCACCCTATGACCTTGCTCTTGCCATGCTTACCTTCACAAACATTCCTTCTTACTGTTGGTTGCCTTGCCATGCCATGTATTGCTCTGTAGTGAGTTGTACAAGCTCTTCTACATGCCTTCATAATTATGTTCCTGCCATGTATAAATCTGTATAATAACTTGCTATGTTTACATGGGTGCCATTATATTTTCTGATCCTTTTTGGCTTATGGTCAGTAAGGGACTTTTGATCTATGCAATTAGTAGGTTCATTCCATGCATTTGTTTGCCATGATAAGTTTCTGTAACATGTTGTTTGATAGCTCTAAACATTGCATCGTGATGTGATTTTCTGCAAAGTCTGAAATTGTTATAACTTGCAATCTTACCATGTGTGTTTGAGCATGTTCTAGTGATTTCTAGATATAGCTCAGTGTTCATGTTTTGTTGTGCTTTACCTGTACATCATGACCATGCCTTTTGTTCTCATGTTGGGGTGCTGTAGCGTATTGTTTTGATGCTTGCAATATGCCTAGTTGCTGTTTTGGACAGCTTATCCTTTAAACTTGTTTCATGTGTGTGTGTTGAACCGTTGCTCCGTTTTGAGTGTGCTCTATATGAAACTTTCTTAGTATTGCATATAGTTTCATATTATCATGTTGCATCCTTGATTTGAGGTGTTTGCTTGATGTTTGGGTGCATTTCGCATCAATGCCATGTTTAACTTGTTTTGCTTATATCTTCTAGGCCGTAGCTCCAAATCTAATGAACTTTATATGTAACTTGACTAGAATCTCGTGTAGATCATCTTGGTGCATCTTAACTTGATGTTTAACTACTTGAACATAAGGTTTGTTCAGATCTGGACCAATTTCGAAATATGCATAAGAGGACTTACCGGAATTGTTATATGTTGTTCCCGGCCTCATTTAAACTTGCCTTGATGTGTTGCTCTTGGCTGCATCATCCCTTGCCATGAGTAGCTTCATGTAGCTTGGTCATGCATCATGATTGTTTGTGCATCATGCCTTGTTCTTGTGTGGTGTGTTTACCATGTTGTGTGCTTCTTCTCGATAGTTCCTGTTTCGTTGCGATTGTGAGGATTCGTTCGTCTTCGCTTGGTTCGGCTTCATCCGTTCGTCTTCTTCATGGACTCGTTCTTCTTCCTTGCAGGATTTCAGGAAAGATGACCGCTACCCTGGATCTCACTACTATCATTGCTATGCTAGTTGCTTCGTTCTATCACTATGCTGCGTTACCTATCACCTGTTTATCGAGCCATCCCATATTGCCATGAACCTCTAACCTTTACACCTTTCCTATGCAAACCATTGTTTGGCTATGTTACCGCTTTGCTCAGCCCTCTTATAGCGTTGCTAGTTGCAGGTGAAGTTGAAGATTTCTCCATGGTGAACAGGATTTTGGTTGGGATATCACAATATCTCTTATATTATTAATGCATCTATATACTTGGTAAAGGGTGGAAGACTCGGCCTTTTGCCTAGTGTTTTGTTCCACTCTTGCCGCCCTAGTTTCCGTCATACCAGTGTTATGTTCCCGGATTTTTGCGTTCCTTACGCGGTCGGGTGATTTATGGGACCCCCTTGACAGTTCGCTTTGAATAAAACTCCTCCAGCAAGGCCCAACCTTGGTTTTACCATTTGCCTCACCTAGCCCTTTTTCCCTTGAGAGTCGCGCTCTCGAGGGTCATCTTTATATTATTATCCCCCCGGGCCAGTGCTCGTCGTGAGTGTTGGTCCAACCTGTCAACCGCCGGTGGCCACCAGGGGCAACTCTGGGCTGGCCTACCGGAAGTTTGGACAATCCGGTGTGCCCTGAGAACGAGATATGTGCAGCTCCTATCGGGATTTGTCGGCACATCCGGGCAGCTTTGCTGGTCTTGTTTTACCATTGTCGAAATGTCTTGTAAACCGGGATTCCGAGTCTGATCGGGTCTTCCTGGGAGAAGGTCTATTCCTTCGTTGATCGCCAGAGCTTGTCATGGGCTAAGTTGGGACACCCCTGCAGGGTATAATCTTTCGAAAGCCGTGCCTGTGGTTATAGGCAGATGGGAATTTGTTAATGTCCGGTTGTAGATAACTTGACACCAGATCCGAATTAAAACGCATCAACCGTGTGTGTAGCCGTGATGGTCTCTTCTCGGTGGAGTCCGGGAAGTGAAAACGGTTTTTGGGTTATGTTTGACGTAAGTAGGAGTTCAGGATCACTTCTTGATCATTACTAGTTGAACACCGTTCCGCTTGCTCTCTTCTCGCCCTTATTTGCGTATGTTAGCCACCATATCATGCTTAGTCGCTGTTGCAGCCTCACTACTTTACCCCTTCCTTTCCCTTTAAGCTTTGCTAGTCTTGATACCCATGGTAATGGGATTGCTGAGTCCTCGTGCCTCACAGATTACTACAACAACAGTTGCAGGTACAGGTTGGGCGATGATCATGACGCGAGAGCGATGCTTGCTTGCGTTGAGTTCTTCTTCTGCTTCTTCGATCAGGGGATAGGTTCCAGGTCGGCAGCCTGGGCTAGCAGGGTGGATGTCGTTTGAGTTTCTGTTTGTGTTTCATCCGTAGTCGGATGATGTTCTTTTGTATTGTGATATTATATTCATGTGGCATTGTATGCCTCTTGTATGTATTCCCATCTATTATGTAATGTTGATGTAATGATATCCACCTTGCAAAAGCGTTTCAATATGCGGGTCTATCCTTGGTGGGACCTTCGAGTTCCTTTTGGATAGGGTCGCATATTGGGCGTGACAAGTTGGTATCAGAGCCTCGACCGACCCTAGGAGCCCCCTTGATTGATCGTGTAGTTTGGCCGTTGTTGAGTCTAGAAGAAAACTGTTTTCGGAGTCTAGTTATATCGGAGAGTAGGAATTCTTTTTAATCCTCTGCCCCTTCGTCGCTCTGGTCAGGAATCTTGACGTAGGTGTTTTGAATTACTCCTCTTCCCCTTCAAATTTTCTTTAGGATCACGCAGTTGGTTTTTCGATCGTTGGTTCTCAGCTCTTTTCATCCGGTGCATTTCTCGTCAAGTCGACTCGAGCCTCTTCATCTTCGAGTTCAATCCTCAGTTGTTTTCTTTCCCACCCGCCCTCCCTGTTCTTCTTCTCAGAACCGGAGTCCGTAATCGAGTATCCATCCTTCTCGTGTGAAGTTTGCTTTCTTTCCTCATTGATTTCAACCAGTGTTTTCTCTTCAAGATATTCGTCGGTTTCCCCTTCCAAGTTGCCTTTGTTTTCCCGCCCTCCCACCCTTTTCTTCCCGGAGTCTGACTCTCTCTCGACAATCAATTTCATTCGTGCGGAACCTCGTCAGTCTTTCGTAAATTATCTCAACCGGTGAATTCTCGTCTCGGTGGACATTCTTCGTCTCTTCTCCGGTGGACTCAATTCAAGTTTTTCGGTGTTGATCATATTCTTTCCCTCGGCTCAAGTGTTTTCCATGCTCGTTCATCTCTCGCCAGTTTATCCTTCTGGAGTGTTCAAGACATCTCAGGAGATTCGTCTGTGTTCTAATTAATTCGAGGTTGTCACCTCATTCAAATATTTCAATTGTTCCGATGCTTCATCTATCTATTCATCAATCCTTTCCAACGGTGTTTTTTCTTCAGTGGGCCCTAACCCACAGGTCTTTTCCCAGGATCTTACCTGACTCTTCTAGTTCCCCTGGAGTTATTCTCAATTCTTTTCAAGCGTGATGTAAGAATGGATCCCATCAGTTAGATGCCTTTCCAAGATCGATTTCAAATCCTTTCATTGTTAGCTCAACCTCTTCGCTTTTCATTCTACCGGAGTATCTCAGCAATTTTGGTGGTGTTTCCCGTCGTCATTTGAAGACCGAAGAAGAGTTTTTCCTCTAAATCTTGCCCATTCTCCCGAAGTTTCGTGGTTCTAGCTTCATGTCATCCTCTCGAATTATTTCAGTTTGTCAAATATTCTTTCTTATCCATCCGGAGTTTTTCAGGAGTTGATTTCTTTTTCGTTTCACCGGAGGCCATCTTTCCAGCTATCGTTATCCAATTATCCAGGTGCTTCGTTCAAGTGTTCTTTAATCAACTCATGATCTCTTTGTTCTTTTGCATTTAAATCCACTCAAGCGTATTTGTTCTTCTAATTCTCAACGGTGATTCATTCTCTTTCATCAGTCATTTCCGAATTCTTACGGTGGTTCGTTCAAGATTCTTTTTCCTTGATTATCATTTTAATCCATTCGTTCTTTCAAGCCTACCGGTGGTTCCATCTATACCTTCTCAAGTTTTGTGCTATAACCCCCCCTTAAACCTTTTCAAGAAGAATAAAGTAGTATCCAAAATCCATTGATTGTCATCAATTTAATTTGATGAAGGATAATCATACAATAAATCTTATTCTTATTTCATCCAAGTGAGTAATCCCTTCCTTCGGAGTTTGTTCTTGGTGAATAAATTCTAGTTCCAATTGTTTTTCATCTTTTCTTTTCCGCAGTTCAAATTTCCTCGGTCATTTTGTCGGAACCTCCATCCCAATCATCGCAAGGCTCATCTTATTCTTTCACCCTTCATTCTATCTCTTCATCCTTTTGTTACCGGAGTTCTTCATGGTGGTTCTTCATGATTTAATTCATTCTTCAAGTGTTCATCAAGATTTTGTTGGTGGAGTTCAAGTATTTTTTTCTTCTCGCGTCTCGAAGTGCAAGTAATTCTTCATTTTCTTTTGAAGTGGAGTTTTGCGTTTCTTCGTTCTTCTCAGCTATCCAATAATTTCCTGGCCGGTTATCACCTTATGTTCTTGAGATGTTATCTATAAGTCCACAACAAGCTTATTCTTTCGTTGTTGATTTTCTCAACAACTCCATTCAATCCTTCTAAATCCTTTTCATTCAATTTTCTTTCAATTCTTTCCGGAGGTTTTGTGTCATGTCTTCATCAAGTGTCATTCCATCCTCTCAAGTTCATGTTCTATTCCTCCATGTTACAACCGGAGTGCTGCTTAAATCCTTTCTGTCTTATTCGTTTCTTATCTCGTTCTAACCAGAGTGGTTTAATAGTCTATCTGATTCTGTGAACTTTTGATTCACGTCATTCTTGTCGTTCCCCCCCTTTTTTCTCGAGTGCTCTCGATTCTTTGCTTCTTCTCTTGAGTTCTTGTTTCACCTAATCCCTTTTCCCTTCCGTCACGGTCCTAAGATCTTGTGACGAGATCTCTTGTTAGTGGAGGAGTGTTGTAACGCCCCGGATCCGATGCGCCAGGAGTCTGCCAGTTATTCGCTGTCATTGCCAGGTCTTTTGCTTGCGTGTTGCACTTTGCCATGTCATCATCTGCATTTCATCCGCATGTTTTTCAAAACTTGCATCCGTTCGGGTCCTCCCGCTTCTCTCCGTTGTCCGTTCGGAGTCCAGACCACACTCGCCCGCGCCCGCGGCACCTCCGAAATATTATTTTATAAGTGGCATAAAAATGTTCTCGGAATGGGTTGCAACTTGTCGTGCGGTCTTATTATAGTGTAGACAGACCGCCTGTCAAGTTTCATCACATTCGGAGTTCGTTTGATAGCCCTACCGTTAAACTTATAGCGGCATCGTAGCCGGTCGTACGTCGGACGTTTTCGGTCTCCGAAAACCCGTGCCGGGATGCTATCTCTTCTCTCCTTATAGCCTAGCCCATCTACACAGCCCACCAACTCCTCTCCTAGTTCCTCCTCTGTCCGGAGCCATCCAATCGTCATCGAAGGGTCCGAAACGGAGCAAAACCCCCAAACCCTAGCCACCTACCCTATTTAAACAACCCCTTGTCCATTTTTGGACAAACCTAGCTCCTTCCCCTGCCCCTAGACCCTCCTCCTCGGATCAGCCAGCCACCTCCCACCTCCTCTCCTCGAATTCCGGTGCCGGCCAACCCCTCCACCGCCACTTGGCGCGCCCCGGTTGGCCCAGTCGCCGCCCCAGTCAGTGGGAAGCCTCCACGTGCCCCTGCATCAGCGCCTCCACCGCGGCCCGCCCGAGCCCGCGCGTGGCCCGCAGGGCCCATCCCGCCGCGCCGCCACCCCACGCGAGCCCGAGCGCGTTCCGCTCGCCTGGCTCCTCCCCGAGCGTCCGATCCGCGCCGCCGCCGGAGTCCTCCGTCGCTTTCTCCTCGTCGCCGCCGGCCGCCGGCCTCGCGGAGCGCCGCCGGCCGCCGTAGACCGTCTCGCCGGACCCAGGTCGCCGCCCCTTGCCGTGTGCCCTCTTTTTCTCTCTCTCTCTCTCTCTCACCCGAGCCCCCTGGCTGCCCCAAGAACCGCCGCCGCCCATGGACGCCGCCGCCACCGAACCTCGCCGCGGCCGGATCCGGCCCTACAGCTCCAGATCCGCGCGCCCCGGACACCGCCGGTGCCTTCCTCCGCCCATCCCTGGTCCTGGACCACCCTGCTGCCGTCCTCGAGTGCCCTCGCCGGAGTTCTGCCGCGCCATCGCCCCTGCCGGCCTCGCTCGACCTCCTCCCGTCGGGGGAGACAACGAGCGCCTGCTCATCGGCTGGCCTCCCCAAGGCCCAGCAGAAGCAGAGGCCCAGCCCCGCTCCCCCCGGCCTGCTTCCTCATCATGGGACGAGCCCACATGGTGAGCGCCCGCTAAGACCCGCGCTGTGCGAGTTTTAGTTATCTTGCGCTGTCCGTTTTTTTTCCAGAAAACTGCCAAGTCCTAGATTTTTGTAATAATCATGCCATGTTCATGCCATCGTATCTCTGCATCCGTAGCTCCGTTTTGTGCGTGTAATATGTCAAATTGTTCGTCTCGAAGAGTACATCATTTCATTCCATTGAATCATATTCATTTGAGGTAATCTTAATGCCCGAATCATCATTGTAAGAGTGCTTCATAATGTTTTCTGCTGTCTGTTAACAGAACGAGCTCTTTTGTCATTTTTGCCATGATTGATGTGTGCATCCTATGAGGTTGATGTCTTCATGTGTTTTGAACTATGCCATGCCATCTTTACAGGGGTGCTTACCATGTATTTTTGTGATCAATGTGGTGACTAGCACAAGCATGTAAACTAGGCATCATGATGTTGCTGTTTTAATCCATGTTCTGCCGTTATTTTGATGCCATGATGGTCTCTTCTCGGCGGAGTCCGGGAAGTGAACACGGTTTCTAGGTTATGTTTGACGTAAGTAGGAATTTAGGATCACTTCTTGATCATTACTAGTTGACGACCGTTCCGCATGCTCTCTTCTCGCCCTTATTTGCGTATGTTAGCCACCATATCATGCTTAGTCGCTGCTGCAGCCTCACCACTTTACCCCTTCCTTTCCCTTTAAGCTTTGCTAGTCTTGATACCCATGGTAATGGGATTGCTGAGTCCTCGTGGCTCACAGATTACTACAACAACAGTTGCAGGTACAGGTTGAGCGATGATCATGATGCGAGAGCGATGCTTGCTTGCGTTGAGTTCTTCTTCTGCTTCTTCGATCAGGGGATAGGTTCCAGGTCGGTAGCCTGGGCTAGCAGGGTGGATGTCGTTTGAGTTTCTGTTTGTGTTTCATCCGTAGTCGGATGATGTTCTTTTGTATTGTGATATTGTGTTCATGTGGCATTGTATGCCTCTTGTATGTATCCCCATCTATTATGTAATGTTGATGTAATGATATCCACCTTGCAAAAGCATTTCAATATGCGGGTCTATCCTTGGTGGGACCTTCGAGTTCCTTTTGGATAGGGTCGCATATTGGGCGTGACAATAGACAAGTGAAAGTGGATACTCTAAAATACGCAAGATAAGTGTGAGTGCTATGGATGGCATTCTCGAGACGGGAGCGGATCCATAGTGGTGTATTGATATGGTGAATATGTGGACTCGTGTGCGCCACCTCAAAAGAGTTACTTGCAGTTGTAGTTCAGGATAGCCACCGAGTCAAAGCTGGCTTGCTGCAGTTAAACCCCACTGTCGGTGTCAAAACCGGCGGATCTTGGGTAGGGGGTCCCGAACTGTGCGTCTAGGCGAATGGTAACAGGAGACAAGGGACACGATGTTTTACCCAGGTTCGGGCCCTCTTGATGGAGGTAAAACCCTACGTCCTACTTGATTGATATTGATGATGTGGGTATTACAAGAGTAGATCTACCACGAGATCAAGGAGGCTAAACCCTAGAAGCTAGCCTACGGTATGATTGTTGTTCGTCCTATGGACTAAAACCATCCGGTTTATATAGACACCGGAGAGGGCTAGGGTTACACAGAGTCGGTTACAATGGTAGGAGATCTACATATCCGTATCGCCAAGCTTGCCTTCCACGCCAAGGAAAGTCCCATCCGGACACGGGATGAAGTCTTCAATCTTGTATCTTCATAGTCTTGGAGTCCGGCCGATGATGATAGTTCGGCTATCCGGACACCCCCTAGTCCAGGACTCCCTCAGTAGCCCCCGAACCAGGCTTCAATGACGACGAGTCCGGCGCGTATATTGTCTTCGGTGTTTGCAAGGCGGGTTCTCCTCCATATTCCATGTGTTTGCCGAATAGTGTCCGGTTTCCTTATAAATGTTGCGCTCCTTGGTTTCTACGTCCAATAATGGCCCTCTTCCACGTGTCATATGAATGCGAAAAGCCAGGGTATTTTTACGTTGTACCCCCTAGCCGCGCGAATAAGCTGCCTATAAGAGAGGAAAGGATCCAGATCCGAATCACACCATCCTCCTTCCGCGAGTACTCATCGAAGCGCATCTGACAAAAATCCATTCCAACATGGACAGTCGACGCGGCTCCTCCTCTCGTGCTCCCAGTCCTCAGCCAGGAGATTGGAGGAGATGTTCAGTCCCGCACAGCGAGTTAGTGACGCTCCAAGCAGAGGGATACCTTCCCCAAGCCTTTATGGTTCCAGTTCGAGCCGGACTGGCCACCTACAAGGGTGGGAAGCAGGCGGAGAGCGTCCCCAATCCCTCCAAAGGAGAGCGGGTATGCTTCGTCCCCTACCTAATAAGGGGACTCGGATTTCCCATACATCCGTTTCTCCGGGGGCTCCTGGAGTTCTATGGACTCCAACTTCACCACCTCACATCTGCCTCCATCTTGCACATCACGGGCTTTGTAGCTCTTTGCGAGCTGTTCTTGGGCATCGAGCCCCATTTTGCGCTGTGGAAGAGATTGTTTTGCCTCGTACCCCGTTCTCACGAGGGGTCGATATATCAAGTGGGCGGAGCCGAAATATGGCGCATCGCCGGGACCGGATATCTATCCGGAACCCCGAAGAAGGCGTCCGAAGACTGGCCTTCGGAATGGTTCTATATGGAAGACGCCCCGCTGCCGGATCCTGTTTGGATCAGCCTCCCGGAGTTTAGTAACGCTCCTCTGAAGAAACGCCTGAGTTGGCGCCCGCGGAGCCCTCAACGGGAAGATGATAGGAGCGTCCAATATCTGATGGGCCGGATAAGGTTACTGGCCCATTCCGGATTGACCATGATTGGAGTCATGGCCACATGCATTATGCGAGGGGTGCAGCTGCTCCAATATAGGGGCCACCCCATGTGGGATTTCAACGGGGAGAATGACGCCACCCGTCATGGCCGCAAGGGGCTGGGATCGACCGCCGATCTGGTGAAGATCCTGTCTGGCTTGTACAAGGGGGAGAAGGAGGACTTCCTCCACACGAGTCCATTGAATGGATTCTCCATGAATAACCCTCAGAGCTGGGTAAGTGGACGTTTACATATCCGATCCGTGCTTTCAAAGTTAAGTGTCTTACTTTATGATTTCGACGCAGGAACTGCGCCGGGATGTGGAGGGCATACAAAGCCCGACTCCACAACCCGAGGATCCGGGAAGATCCCTTGATCCGGCTTGTGGAGAGGATCCGGACATAAAGGTGGAGCTGATTGACGGGGTGTTCCACCAACTCAGCATAGACAATGCTCTAGTCTCCATTATGGCTGACTACCCCGGTTTATCTCCGGCTTCCCAGGTGAGTACGACCGAAGTCCTGACACCATTACTTTTTTAATGCTTATTTCTGACCACCGTATACCAACGGTGCTTCGCAGGAGGTGCCTTTGCGGCGGGAAGCCGAGCCCGCGGCGACTGACCAACCAGGGTCAGTGCAGCCCAGCAGGCGGAAGAGGAGTGCGGCGCGAATCGAAACGTCGCCGCAAAGGTATGGCGCACCATTATCTTTAAGGGAAAGACTCCTGGGAGGTATATTAATGCTCATGATTCTTCCAGGAGAAAGAGAGCTCGCCGGACTATGCCCGGAGAGGTTGCCAACCAAGCCTCCGCCAGCCAGGCTCCAACACCTGGTCCGGAGGGGGAGGCGAGCACAAGGCATGAGCCGGATGCTCCTCCAACGGAGGATGCCGACAGGCTGTCCGCCACCAGGTTTGAGGTGGAGAGTGCCATGAATCACAGGCGCCGTCGGACAGTTCTTCGTGACGCGTGTTTCTCCCCAGAGGCGTTGAATGCCTTTAATGCGGGAGACGCGCACCTCCATGCTGCTCAAGATGGTTTAATCAGAGCCACGGAGTAGTATGTGAAAGACATACGGGTGAGGAATTTTAATAGTTATATATGCCAGTAGCCCCCGAGACTTAAAATAGTTAAACTAACTGATTTAAGGATCATTTGTTATGCAGGATCTTACGGAGAAGAATACTCACCTGTCCCAGGAGCTTCAAGAATGCAAGGCCCAACTTGAGGCCGCACTAGCCGCCGCCGGGGGAGCCACAGAGACCCCCTCTAGTAATACATATTTCGAAAAGATAAGTAGTTTATGAAGTGCGTTGTGTGCGTTTAGTCTGACAATAATATTGCAGAGGGTGCCGGACAAGATCCGGACAAGCAACATCTGCTGCGCCAGCTGAAGGCCGGCGAGAAGGTGCTTATGAGGGTGCAGCAGGAGAGGAACAAACTCCAAGATGCCAACACCCAGCTGGGCAAAGAACTAAAAGATGTTTGGGTCCAGCTGTCTAACTCCGTAAAGGAGAATCGGCGGCTTCGTCGCGGCATTTACAGTAAGTGCTTGAGCAAACTCTTTTGAAAAGTAGAGTTCGGCGAGGAAGTCGATTGACAGAAATGTGTCTGTAGGTGTGCTCACGGGTCGTCCGACGGAGGAAATGCCTGGTTCCACGGGTGACCTTCTTCCCGAGCTGCTGCAACTGCATGAACATGTCCGGCAGGCGATGAGCGGCGTCGTTCAGGCCTTATGGCCATCCGTCTCCCTACCCGAGGGTCTTGGAGGGCTTGCTAAGAAGCTTCAGGGAGTACGGCAACGCTTCCGTCTATGGAAGATATCGGCCTGCCGTCAAGGCGCCAGGGAGGCCTGGGCCATGGTGAAGACGCGGTACACGAAGGCTGATCCAAACCACATGGCCGAGGTCGGACCTGTGTGGCCCGATGGGAAGGAGATCCCTATGAGCCTGATGTACGGCCAAGTAGAGTTGGCCGCAAAATATTCCCAATGGGACTGTAAACTAGACAGCCTGTTAGATGGGATTGAAGAGGAGTACAGTCAGTCAATTTGACGATGTAATTTAGAATGACATGTAAAATGCCTTCTAGCCGGATTGTAGATCGTTTGTCTTTGCGGACCTTTTCGCTTCAACCTCGGGACCCAACAGTCTGGAGTGTGTCCGAATACCCTCACGGTTATACAAAAACCGGGGCATGCATGGAGACCAGGTGTAGGGGTCATAAGTGCTTTATCAGACAAGTGCCCAACTAGTTATGTTATATTACATGGTTAGTAAGAAACATCTTCCAGGGAGAATAGTTCCGTTAGGGGTTCCTTTCCCTGGGAGGCATGCCCTAAAGTGCATGTCCGGACTGCGAAAAGAGCAGAAAAAGCATCTGGGGGCAGATAAATAAATAAGTAATAAATCATCTTTCAAGTCACTGACCGAATATTCCCTTAAGAACGCTAGCCTTCGGCTTCACCCAGTCTGAGGTACACATCCGGCTGACTCGGCAGTAACAATCGCAGAGGTGCCCCCTTTACCTCCTAGCCGAACAATCGGGAACGTAGGGGTAAGCACAGGAGCCAGGCAACCCAGCTTGGCCAAAACTTAAGTCATATCGATGCATATAATGGTGAGTAAAAGGTACATGCGGAAGTATGACACATGTGTTGGGCATGAAGCCCGTATAAATAAGCTTCTGTTAAAGAAGCCCCCAGGTATAACGAGTGCGAGTAGCACATCAAGTGTGTGCGAACAATGCGCAGATCAGCCCTTAAAGGCTTTTACTGAAAGAGGGGGGGGGGGAAAGGAGGGAAACAAAAGACATCAAAAAAATATGAAAGGTGGACGGAGGAAGGAGACGAACTCTGAGTCCGGCGCTAGGCGTAGAATCTTCGGAGACGGGCTGCGTTCCATGGGTTTGGCTCGAGTCGGTTGTCACGTGCGTTGCATAGACGGTATGCACCTTCGGTAAGGACCTGGTCGATGATGAAGGGACCTTCCCATTTGGGCTTAAGTTTGTCCCTTTTCTTGTCCGGCAGGCATAGAACTAGCTCGCCAACATTGTAAGTTTTGGCCCGTACTTCTCTGCTTTGATATCTTTGAGCCTGCTGCTGATAGAATGCGGAACGGGATTTTGCCACGTCGCGCTCTTCCTCTAAGGCGTCCAAACTGTCCTGCCGATCCAACTCGGCTTCTCTTTCTTCGTACATGCGCACGCGAGGTGAGTCATGAATTATATCGCAGGGCAAAACTGCCTCTCTGCCGTATACCATAAAAAATGGTGTGAATCCGGTAGTGTGGTTTGGCGTGGTCCGCAGCCCCCAGAGTATGGAGTCGAGCTCCTCTACCCAGTGCGTGTTAGATTCCGTGAGGGACCGCACTAATCTGGGTTTAATGCCGCTCATGATTAGACCATTTGCTCGTTCGACTTGACCGTTAGTTTGAGGGTGATAGACTGAAGCGTAGTCGAGCTTGATGCCCATGGTTTTGCACCAAAGTTTAACCTTGTCGGCCGTGAAATTCGTGCCGTTATCAGTGATGATGCTGTGGGGGACGCCAAAATAGTGTACTACCCCGGATATAAAGTCTATCACGGGTCCGGATTCTGCTGTTTTAACTGGCTTGGCCTCTATCCATTTGGTGAATTTTTCCACCATGACCAATAAGTATTTTTGCTTATGGGTTCCCCCTTTAAGGGGTCTAACCATGTCAAGCCCCCAGACCGTGAACGGCCAAGTGATGGGTATAGTTTTGAGGGCGGTGGGTGGCATGTGGCTTTGATTAGCAAAGAGTTGGCAACCGACGCATCGTTGGACTAAGTCCTGAGCATCTGCCCGGGCTGTCGGCCAATAAAATCCTGTACGGAAGGCCTTGCCTACAAGGGCCCGGGCTGCGGCGTGGTGCCCGCCGAGTCCGGCGTGAATTTCAGCCAGGAGATTTCGCCCTTCCTCTTTGGATATACACCTTTGAAGGACTCCGGTTGTGCTTTTCTTGTAAAGTTCTCCCTCATGGACCTTGTAGGCTTTAGATCGCCGAACTATGCAGCGGGCCTCATTTTGGTCTTCGGGAAGTTCCTGCCTAATTAAGTAGGCTAGGAATGGTTCCGTCCACGGGGCAATTACTGCCATTATTTCGTGGGCTGAAGGTGTTATTTCATTGGCTGAGCCACCGATTGTGTCAGAATGTTCCGTGTTGGGTGGTGTAGTTGGTTCCGGGTTGTTATTTCCGGACTCCTCTTCCCATAATACGGATGGCTTAAAGAGCCGCTCCAGGAAGATGTTTGGAGGGACGGCATCGCGTTTTGCGCCGATGCGTGCCAACACGTCTGCTGCCTGGTTATTATCCCGGGCTACATGGTGGAATTCGAGTCCTTCGAACCGAGCTGACATTTTTAGGACAACGTTACGGTAGGCTGCCATTTTTGGATCCTTGGCGTCAAAGTCTCCATTTACTTGGGATATTGCGAGGTTTGAATCCCCGCGCACCTCTAGGCGTTGAATACCCATGGAGATTGCCATCCAGAGACCATGTAGAAGGGCCTCGTATTCGGCTGCGTTGTTGGAGTCCGTGTACATTATTTGAAGTACGTATTGGACCGTGTCTCTGGTTGGGGACGTCAAGACGACGCCAGCCCCGAAGCCGGCCAACATTTTGGAGCCGTCGAAATGCATGATCCAATTGGAGTATGCGCCATACTCTTTAGGGAGTTCGGCTTCGGTCCATTCGGCGATGAAGTCAGCCAAAACTTGTGACTTTATAGCTCGCCATGGTTTGTAGGTTATGTCAAATTGTAAGAGCTCAATAGCCCATTCTGCAATCCTGCCCGTCGTGTCGCGGTTGTTTATAATGTCGTTGAGAGGTACTTCGGAGGCCACTGTTATGGAACACTCTTGAAAGTAGTGTCGCAGCTTCCGGGATGCCATGAACACCGCGTATGCTATCTTTTGATAATGTGGGTACCGAGACTTGCATGGAGTTAAGACATTGGATACGTAGTACACTGGTTTTTGAAGAGGGAATTTGTGCCCTTCTGTTTCTTGTTCGACGACGAGTACCGCGCTGACAACTTGATGTGTTGCCGTGATATATAATAACATCGGTTCGCCCAGGTTGGGCGCGGCCAGGACCGGATTTGTTGCCAATATGGCCTTAATTTCTTCAAGTCCGGCCGTGGCGGCATCCGTCCATTCGAAGTGTTTGGTGCGCCGGAGGAGGCGATAGAGGGGCAGTGCCTTTTCTCCCAAATGGGAGATGAAGCGGCTTAGAGCCGCCACACATCCAGTTAGTTTTTGTATTTGTTTGAGGTCTTTTGGGATATCCAATTGTGACAGAGCTCGGATCTTGGCTGGGTTTTCTTCAATTCCTCTACCAGATACAATGAAGCCCTGGAGCTTTCCGGCTGGTACGCCGAAAACACATTTTTCCGGGTTGAGCTTAATGTCATATGCTCGGAGGTTGTCGAATGTAAGCCTCAAATCGTCTACTAGAGTTTCGACGTGTTTGGTCTTAACGACCACATCGTCTACGTATGCCTCCACTGTTTTGCCTATCTGGGTAGCCAGACACGTCTGAATCATGCGCTTATATGTCGCGCCGGCGTTTTTGAGTCCGAAGGGCATTGTGTTGAAGCAGAATGGTCCGTACGGAGTAATGAATGCCGTTGCAGCCTGGTCTGTTTCCGCCATCTTGATTTGATGGTATCTGGAGTATGCGTCGAGGAAGCACAATGAATCGTGCCCTGTGGTAGCATCGATGATTTGGACGAGGTGGGGGAGGGGGAAAGGATCATTTGGACACAAAGGCGCCAGGATTTGTCCTTTTTTGGTACCATTACCAGGTTTGCTAGCCAGTCCGGATGTTTTATATCTCTGATGAATCCGGCTTCTAAGAGTTTGGCTAGCTCCTCTCCCATTGCCTGTATTTTGGGTTCGGAAAATCGCCGAAGAGCCTGTTTGACTGGCTTGAATCCTTTTAGGATATTTAGGCTGTGTTCTGCCAGCCTGCGTGGGATTCCTGGCATATCTGAAGGGTGCCAGGCAAAAATGTCCCAATTTTCCCGAAGGAATTCTCGTAGTGCGGCTTCTACATGAAGGTTTAATTGTGCCCCAATGGAGGCCGTCTTTGTGGGGTCCGTTGGATGGACCTGGAATTTGACTATTTCGTCTGCTGGTTTAAAAGAGGTGGACTTAGATCTCTTATCGAGTATCACATCGTCCCTATTCACCATGGAGCGCAGCGCAGTGAGTTCCTCTGCCACTAGGGCTTCGGATAGTGCCTCTAGGGCTAGTGCGGCTATCTTATTATCAGCGCGGAGTGCTATATCTAGATCACTGACAAGAGTGATGATTCCATTGGGCCCGGGCATTTTAAGCTTCATGTACCCGTAATTGGGTATAGCTTGGAAAATTGTGAATGCCTCTCGCCCTAACAAGGCGTGATATCCGCTACCAAACGGGGCCACTTGGAACGTGACCTACTCGGACCTGTAATTGTCCGGTGAGCCGAACACTACATCTAGTGTGATTTTTCCTGTGCAGCATACTTCCCGACTAGGGATTATTCCTCTAAAGGTTGTGCTGCTTCGCTCAATGCGGCTCCAGTCTATTTCCATTTTTTGGAGGGTTTCCTCGTAGATGAGGTTTAATCTGCTGCCGCCATCCATGAGTACCTTGGTAAGACGAAAGCCGTCCACTATCGGACTGAGGACCAATGCGGCTGGTGCTCGGGCTGTTCGGAATTTAGGTTCGTCGCTGGCATTGAAGGTGATAGCCGTGTCGCTCCATGGATTTGTTGTTGCTACTTGGTAGACTTCGGCGAGGCTGCGGATTGTTCGTTTCCGCATATTATTTGATGCGAAAGTCTCAAAGACTGCTAATACTGTACTGGTACTGTTGGGCTGGTTACCCGGGGCTAGAAAACCTTCGCCACTTTTGGCCACCTGCCGTAGTATCCAACATGCTCGAAGGCTATGTGTTGGAGTGGCGCCCTCTGTACTATGGATTTTACAGGGTCCGTTGAGCCATCCCTCCAGTACGGTTCCGTGCCCTTTAGGGGATTTTTTCTTTTTGGTTTTTGACCCAGGTGCTTGAGTATGACGCACCCTTTTATTTCGAACTAGGTTTATGTTCAGGGCCGGATTGTCCCAAAACCTGGTTTCGGTTTTCCAGGCACTCTCCATCGCACAGTATTTTTGTACTATGGTCGCTAGGTCGGTGAAGCGTGTAACTTCGCGACGACTTATGGTGTTCATGATTCCCTTGTCCGTGTAATTGTTGCAGAAAATTGAGATTGCGCTTTCCTCACGGCAGTCCTTTATCCTGTCCATAACCAGGAGGAATCTGGCCCAGTAATGATGTACTGTTTCATCGGGCTCTTGCCGTATTTGAGATAGATCGCTTATGTTTGGGTGGGCGAGCGGAATTAAATTCGAAATCCCGCCCAATCTGAGGCTCAAAGGCCGAGAAGTTTCCGGATTTGGAAGCTTGGATTGCTGGATGTTATCCAATAAATTTGGTCCGATGCCTGACTTTAGGTTCAGTACTTGATTGACGTCCGTCCCTCTGCGGGAATCCGGCATGGAGGGATCGGGAATCCGGACATAATTGGTCTTTAACATAGAAGAAGAGTCGCCGCGTTGTTCCTCTACCATAGTAACGTGGTGGGTAGCCTGGGAAGAGTTAATTTCTCTCAGATCGGTTTTAAGCCCAATATGATCGTAGTCTGTAGCGACTCCCAGGGCGGCGATGCGATCCAAGAGCTCATTTACGGAGGAGAGCTCCATCGGATCTAGCTGCTCGGCGAATTCCGAGTTGACGTGAAGATCGCTTTTGATGACCTGAGAGGTCATTGTCGCAGCGGTGGCCGAACAGGCGGTCATAAGAAAACCACCAAGCCGGATAGTTTGGCCGGTGGCCAAAGCTCCCTTGGCGACGGTGCCGTCTTTAAAGACGGGAAAAGGCATCCCTCCTGATTGCGATGGCACAGAGGAACTCTCAATGAAAGCACCAATGTCGGTGTCAAAACCAGCGGATCTCGGGTAGGGGGTCCTGAACTGTGCGTCTAGGTGGATGGTAACAGGAGACAAGGGACACGATGTTTTACCCAGGTTCGGGCCCTCTTGATGGAGGTAAAACCGTACGTCCTGCTTGATTGATATTGATGATGTGGGTATTACAAGAGTAGATCTACCACGAGATCAAGGAGGCTAAACCCTAGAAGCTAGCCTACGGTATGATCGTTGTTCGTCCTATGGACTAAAACCATCCGGTTTATATAGACACCGGAGAGGGCTAGGGTTACACAGAGTCGGTTACAATGGTAGGAGATCTGCATATCTGTATCGCCAAGCTTGCCTTCCACGCTAAGGAAAGTCCCATCCGGACACGGGACGAAGTCTTCAATCTTGTATCTTCATAGTCTTGGAGTCCGGCCGATGATGATAGTTCGGCTATCCGGACACCCCCTAGTCTAAGACTCCCTCACCCACCATCCCCTTTGTTGATACTGATGCATATGTAGTTAGTTCTGATGTAAGTCTTGCTGGGTACATTTGTACTCACGTTGCTTAATTTATGTTTTTGCATAGGGACTTCAGTCTCGCTAGTAGTTCCACGTGGACTTCGACGTTTAGCTTGTTACCTCAACTACGATCTTGTGCGCTCGGCAGGATCTGGTAGATAGTCAGGCTTCTCTGCCTTTTTCATTTCTAGATGTCTGTACTCAGACATGTTAAGCTTCCGCTTGTGCTTTGACTTGTGTGCTCTTAATATTGGGTCATGAGACCCATGTTTGTAATATCTCGCTCCTCGGAGCCTATTGAATAACATACTTGAGTCGTAGAGTCATGTTGTGATGCCATGTTGTATTTGCACATATTGAGCATATTGTGTGTATGTTATTGAAATGCCTGGTATGTGTGGGATCAGACAACCTAGTTGTTTATCCTTGGTAGCCTGTCTTACCGGGAAATGTCTCCTAGTGCTTCCACTGAGCCTGGTAGCTTGCTACTGCTCCGGAACACTTAGGCTGGCCGGCATGTGTCCTTCTTCGTTCCTGTGTCTGTCCCTTCGGGGAAATGTCACGCGGTGTCTACCGGAGTCCTGTTAGCCTGCTACAGCCCGGTTTACCGGAGTCCTGCTAGCCCAGTTGCTACAGCCCAGATTCACTCGCTGATGACCGACACGTTCGTTGTTGGGTCATTATGCTTGTCCCTGTAAGTTAGTGCCACTTTGGGTTCACGACTATGTAACTCCCCGGATTCGATGCGCCAGGTGTCTGCCAGTTATTCACCATCCTTGCCATGTCATTTGTTTGTGTGTTGCATTTTATCATGTCATCATGTGCATTTCATTTTGGATACGTGTTCGTCTCATGCATCCGAGCATTTTCCCCGTTGTCCGTTTTGCAATCCGGCGCTCCTATGCCCTCCGGCGTTCCCCTTTTGTCTCCTATTGTGAGCGGGTGTTAAACTTTCTCGGAATGGCCCAAGTCTTGCCAAGCGGCCTTGGTACATCACCGGTAGACCGCCTGTCAAGTTTCGTGCCATTTGGAGGTCGTTTGGTACTCCAACGGTTAACCGGGTAACCGTAAAGCCTCCTTCTCTTTGCAGCCCAACACCCCTTCCAAAGTGGCCCAAAACCCATCTAACTCCCCTCCATGCTCTCGGTCGTTCGATCACGATCGCGTGGCCGAAAACCGCTCTTCATTTGGACTCTCCTAGCTCCCTCTACCTATATATTAACCCCTCCCCCCGAAATTCGCGGATGAAAATCCCCCCTAACCCTAGCCTCGTCTTCCTCCGCGCGCCGGACACGTCCGGACGGCGCCGGACGCGTCCGCCGCCGCCTCCCTCAGCCACTCACAGCTCGCCACGTCACCCCATGCCTCTCCACCGCCGCCTCCCACCGCGCGGCCCGGGGAAGCCCATCGCGGGCCCGCCCGGGCCCAGGTCCCGCCGCCGCCTGGCCCGCTCCAGCCCAAGCTGCGCCGCCGCCCCGGCTCCTCCCGCCGTTGACCGGACCCCGCCGCGCCCCGCCTCCGGCCGGCGAGTCGACGGAGCTCGGCGGCTCCGCCCCGCCGCCGGTCGCCTCCGTCCGCGCCCCGCGCCGCCATGCGCTTCCTCGTGCTCGGGAGCCTCCGCCGCCCGCCTCAACCGCCGCCCCGACCCGCGCATCAGGCCGCCGCCCGGCAGCTCCCCGCCGGTGCCGTCCTTGCCGCGGCCGCGCGCTCCGGCCGCGAGTTCCCCGGCCCTGCGCGTCGTCCAGCGGCCGGATCCGGCGTCCCTCGCCTCGGATCTGCCTCGCCGGCCTCCTCCCCGGCCATCTCCGGCGTCCCCCACGCCCAACTGCGGCGAGCTCGCGCCGCCGCCTCGTAATCCGCGCACGGGGCAACCCCCAGATCCGGAGGTATATTTTCACTAAGTCCCAGATTTTGCACATTTTCATGCCATGTTTGACCTGCTGTATCTCCGCATCCGTAGTTCCGTTTCATGCCTGTAATATGTCAAATTGTTCGCCTCAACGTGTACATCATTTCATTCCATTGCATCATATTCATTTGAGGTCATCTTGATGCCTGAATCATCGTCGTAAGAGTGCTTCATAATGTTTTCTGCTGTCTGTTAACAGAACGAGCTCTTTTGTCATTTTTGCCATGATTGATGTGTGCATCCTATGAGGTTGATGTCTACATGTGTTTTGAACTATGCTATGTCTTCTTTACAGAGGTGCTTACCATGTATTTTTGTGATCTATGTGGTGACTAGCACAAGCATGCAAACTAGGCATCGTGATGTTGCTGATTTTAGTTGCTGTTCTGCTGTAATTTTGATGCCATGTAAACTTGATGCTACAGAGAGATCCATGCATATTTTGAGATACTTAAGTAAGGATGTTTTGAACAATAGGTTATTGTCTATCCATTCATGCCCTTTGTTGCAATTATGGAGTAGTCTAGCATGTCATTTTCGTGCTCTACTTTTGCTTCAAAATGTTTCCTGGCAGATTGTTTACATGTTATTCAATTTGGCCAAGGTTGCTATAGTTGATCCGTGCATGCTATGGACTTGTTCTTGACTTGGTTTGTTTCATAAACATGTCTTCTTGATGATACTATGCTTATCTTGTCATGCAATGACTTGTGGTGAGTGATTCAAGCTTGTTAAGTAGGGTTCATGCTTTTGCTGTTTTGCTAGGCTGAATCTGTTATTTCGTGATGCTATATAAACATGTTGCTACTAATCATTCTATGCATAATCTAGAGATGTTCTGTAAACATGTTTTGATATACATGTCATCATCTATCCATCCATGCCCCTGGTTGCATTTATAGCTTGCTGTAGATTGTTCATATCTTGCTCCAAAGTTGCTTGAAAATGTTGTTGTCAGCCTGTTAACATTAAGTTCACTTGTTCCCATGTGTTTTGCTAGTGTTCCATGCACCCTATGACCTTGCTATTGCCATGCTTAGCTTCACATACATGTCTTCTTACTGTTGGGTTCCTTGCCATGCCATGTATTGCTCCGTAATGAGTTGCACAAGCTCATCTACATGCCTTCATAATTATGTTCCTGCCATGTATGAACCTGTAATAATAACTTGCTATGTTTACGTGGGTGCCAACATATTTTCTGATCCCTTTTGGCTTATGGTCAGTAAGGGTCTTTTGATCTACGCATTTAGTAGATTTATGCTATGCCTTTGTTTGCCATTATAAGTTCCTGTAACATGTTGTTTGATAGCTCTAAACATTGCATCGTGATATTATTTTCTGCAAAGTCTGAAATTGTTATAACTTGCAATCTTACCATGTGTGTTTGAGCATGTTCTAGTGATTTCATGTTTTGTTGTGCTTTACCTGTACATCATGTACATGCCTTTTTTTATCATGTTGGGGTGCTGTAGTATGTTGTTTTGATGCTTGCAATATGCCTAGTTGCTGTTTTGGACAGCTTGTCCTTTAAACTTGTATAGTGTGCATGTGTTGAACCGTTGCTCCGTTTTGAGTGTGCTCTATATGAAACTTGCTTAGAATTGCATGTAGTTTCATATTATCATGTTGCATCCTTGTTTCGGTGTGTTTGCTTGATGTTTGGGTGCATTTTGCATCAATGCCATGTTTAACTTGTGTTGCTCATATCTTCTAAGCCGTAACCCCGAACTAAATGAACTTCATATGTAACTTGACTAGAATCTCGTGCAGATCATCTTTGTGCATCTTAACTTGCTGTTTAACAACTTGAACATAAGGTTTATTCAGATCTGGACTAACTTCGAAATATGTATATGAGGACTTACCGGAATTGTTATATGTTGTTCCCGACCTCATTTAAACTTGCCGTGATGTATTGCTCTTGTTTGCATCATCTCTTGCCAGGAGTAGCTTCATGTAGTCTTGTCTTGCATCATGCTTGTTTGTGCATCATGTCATGTTCATGTGTGGTGTGTTTACTATGTTGTGTGCTTCTTCTCGATAGTTCCCATTTCGTTGCGATCGTGAGGATTCGTTCGTCTACGCTTGGTTCGGCTTCATCCGTTCGTCTTCTTCATGGACTCGTTCTTCTTCCTTGCGGGATTTCAGGCAAGATGACCGCTACCCTGGATCTCAATACTATCATTGCTATGCTAGTTGCTTCGTTCTATCGCTATGCTGCGCTACCTATCACCTGTTTATCAAGCCATCCCATATTGCCATGAACCTCTAACCTTTGACACCTTTCCTATGCAAACCATTGATTGGCTATGTTACCGCTTTGCTCAGCCCCTCTTATAGCGTTGCTAGTTGTAGGTGAAGTTGAAGATTTCTCCATGGTGGACAGGATTTTGGTTGGGATATCACAATATCTCTTATATTATTAATGCATCTATATATTTGGTAAAGGGTGGAAGGCTCGGCCTTTTGCCTGGTGTTTTGTTCCACTCTTGCCGCCCTAGTTTCCGTCATACCGGTGTTATGTTCCCGGATTTTGCGTTCCTTACGCGGTCGGGTGATTTATGGGACCCCCTTGACAGTTCGCTTTGAATAAAACTCCTCCAGCAAGGCCCAACCTTGGTTTTACCATTTGCCTCACCTAGCCCTTTTTCCCTTGGGAGTCGCGCATGCCGAGGGTCATCTTTATTATAGCCCCCCCGGGCCAGTGCTTGTCTAAGTGTTGGTCCAAACTAGAGCACCGTGCGGGACCATCCCTTGGCAACTTGGGTTACGTCGGTTCCTGTACGCTTAACTTATCTGGTGTTGCCTTGAGAACGAGATATGTGTAGCTCCTATCGGGATTGTCGGTGCATCGGGCGGTCTTGCTGGTCTTGTTTTACCATTGTCGAAATGTCTTGTAAACCGGGATTCCGAGTCTGATCGGGTCTTCCTGGGAGAATGTCTATTCCTTCGTTGATCGCGAGAACTTGTCATGGGCTAAGTTGGGACACCCCTGCAGGGTATAATCTTTCGAAAGCCGTGCCTGCGGTTATAGGCAGATGGGAATTTGTTAATGTCCGGTTGTAGATAACTTGACACCAGATCCGAATTAAAACGCATCAACCGCGTGTGTAGCCGTGATGGTCTCTTCTCGGCGGAGTCCGGGAAGTGAACACGGTTTCTGGGTTATGTTTGACGTAAGTAGGAGTTCAGGATCACTTCTTGATCATTGCTAGCTTCACGACCGTTCGCTTTGTTCTCTTCTCGCTCTTATTTGCGTATGTTAGCCACCATATATGCTTAGTCGCTGCTGCAGCCTCACCACTTTACCCCTTCCTTTCCCTTTAAGCTTTGCTAGTCTTGATACCCATGGTAATGGGATTGCTGAGTCCTCGTGGCTCACAGATTACTAGAACAACAGTTGCAGGTACAGGTTATGCGATGATCATGACGCGAGAGCGATGCTTGCTTGCGTTGAGTTCTTCTTCTGCTTCTTCTTCGATCAGGGGATAGGTTCCAGGTCGGCAGCCTGGGCTAGCAGGGTGGATGTCGTTTGAGTTTCTGTTTGTGATTCATCCGTAGTCGGATGATGCTCTGATGTATTGTGATGTTGTATTCATGTGGCATTGTATGCCTTATGTATGTATCCCCTTCTATTATGTAATGTTGATGTAATGATATCCACCTTGCAAAAGCGTTTCAATATGCAGGTCTATCCTTGGTGGGACCTTCGAGTTCCTTTTGGATAGGATCGCATATTGGGCGTGACAAGTTGGTATCAGAGCCTCGACCGACCATAGGAGCCCCCCTTGATTGATCGTGTAGTTTGGTCGTTGTTGAGTCTAGAAGAAAACTGTTTTTGGAGTCTAGATATATCGGAGAGTAGGAATTCTTTTTACTCCTCAGCCCCTTCGTCGCTCTGGTGAGGAATCTTGACGTAGATGTTTTGAATTACTTCTCTTCCCTTTCAAATTTTTCTTTAGGTTCACGCAGTTGGTTTTTCGATCGTTGGTTCTCTTCTCCTTTCATCCGGTGCATTTCTCGTCAAGTCGACTCGAGCCTCTTCATCTTTGAGTTCAATCCTCTGTTGTTTTCTTTTCCCACCCGCCCACCCTTCTTCTTCTCAGAACCGGAGTCCGTAATCGAGTATCCATCCTACTCGTGCGAAGTCTTTGCCTTCTTTCCTCAATGATTTCTACTGGTGCTTTCGCTTCAAGTTATTCGTTGGTTCCCCTTCCAAGTTGTCTTTGTTTTCCCGCCCTCCCACCTTTTTTCTTCCCGGAGTCTGACTCTCTCTCTCGGCAATCTATTTCAGTCGTGTGGAGCCTCTTCAGTTTTTTGTCAATCATTTCAACCGGTGAATTCTCGTCTCAGTGGACATTCTTCATCTCTTCTCTGGTGGATTCAATTCAAGTTTTTTCGGGTTGATCATATCTTTTTCCTCGAAGTGTTCTCCTTGCTCGTTCGCCTCTCGCCAGTTTATCCTTCCGGAGTATCCAAGTCATCTTAGGAGATTCGTCTGTGTTTGAATTAATTCGAGGTTGTCACCTCATTCGAATATTTTAATTTTTCCGGTGCTTCATTTATCTGTTCATCATCCTTTTCAAAAGTGTTATCTCTTCAGTGGGCTCTAACCCACAGGTCTTTTTCCAGGATCTTACCTGACTCTTCTAATTCCCCCGTAGTTATTCTCAATTCTTTTCAAAGTGTGACGTAAGAATGAATTCCATCAGTCAGATGCCTTTCCAAGATCGATTTCAAATCATTTTCATTGTTGGCTCAACCTCTCTGCTTTTCATTCTACCGGAGTATCTCAATAATTTTGGTGGTATTTCTCGTCGTCATTTGAAGATCGAAGAAGAGTTTTTCATATCATCCTCTTGAATTATTCCATTTGTCAGATATCCTTTTCTTACCTATCCGGAGCATGTCAGAAGTTCTTTTCCCATTTCTTTTCACCGGAGGCCATCATTCCAATTATCATTCTCTAATTATCCCGGTGTTTCGTTCAAGTATTCTTTAGTCAGCTCATGATCTCTTTGTTCTTTTGCATCTAAATCCCCTCTTGCTTATTGGTTATTCTAATTCTTCCCGGTGATTCTTTCTCCTTCGTCAGTCATTTTGAAATTCTTACGGTGGTTCCTTCAGATTCTTTTCTTTGATTATCATATTAATCCATTCGTTCTTTCCAGTCCTACCGGTGGTTCATGAAGACCTTCTCAAGTTTGCGATATGTCACTTCTAAATCCTTTTTCAACGAGTATAAGTAATATGCAGAATCCATTGTTTGTCATCAGTTTAATTTGATGAAGGATAAGTATACAATAAATCTTATTCTCATTTCATCCAAGTGAGTAATCCCTTCCTTTGGAGTTTGTTCTTGATGAATAAATTCTAGTTCCAAGTGTTTCATCTTTTCTTTTTCGAAGTTCAATTTCCTCGCTCATTTCATCGAAACCTCCATCTAGATCATCGCAAGGCTAATCTTATTCTTCATCCTTCATTCTATCTCATCATCCTTTTGTTACCGGAGTTCTTCATGGTGGTTCTTCATGATTTATTTATTTCTTCAAGAGTTCATCAAGATTCTTGTTGGTGGAGTTCAAATATCTTTTCTTCTTGCGTCTCGAGTGCAATTAATCCTCTGTATTTCTTTTGAAGTGGAGTTTTGCATTTCTTCGTTCTTCTAAGTCATCCAATCATTTCCCTTTGCGGCTGGTTATCACCTCATAATTTCTGAGATGTTCTCCATAAGTCCACATCAAGCTTATTCTTTTCGTAGTTGATTTTATCAACAACTCCATTCAATTCTTCCTTCTAAGTTTCTTTTCATTCCATTCTTTCAATTCTCCCGGAGGCATTGCATATTCATCACGTCAAGTGTCTTTCCTTCTTGTGAAGCTCGTGTTCTATTCTTTCCTTGTTCAACCGGAGTGCTGCCTAAATCCTTTCAGTCTTATTCGCCTCTTATCTTGTTTTAACCAAAGTGGTTTCATAGTCTATCTGATTCCGTGAGCTTTCGATTCTTGTCATTCTCGTCGTTCCTTTCTTCTCCTCGAGTGCTCTCGATTCTTTGCTTCTTCTCTTGAGTTCTTGTTTCACCTCATCCCTTTTTCCCTTCCGTCTCGGTCCTAAGATCTCGGGACGAGATCTCTTGTTAGTGGAGGAGTGTTGTAACGCCCCGGATTCGATGCGCCAGGTGTCTGCCAGTTATTCGCCGTTGTTGCCATGTCATTTGTTTGCGTGTTGCATTTTATCATGTCATCATGTGCATTTCATTTTGCATACGTGTTCGTCTCATGCATCCGAGCATTTTCCCCGTTGTCCGTTTTGCAATCCGGCGCTCCTATGCCCTCCGGCGTTCCCCTTTTGTCTCCTGTTGTGAGCGGGTGTCAAACTTTCTCGGAATGGCCCGAGTCTTGCCAAGTGGCCTTGGTACATCACCGGTAGACCGCCTGTCAAGTTTCATGCCATTTGGAGGTCGTTTGGTACTCCAACGGTTAACCGGGTAACCGTAAAGCCTCCTTATCTTTGTAGCCCAACACCCCTTCCAAAGTGGCCCAAAACCCATCTAACTCCCCTCCATGCTCTCGGTTGTTCGATCACAATCGCGTGGCCGAAAACTGCTCCTCATTTGGACTCTCCTAGCTCCCTCTACCTATATATTAACCCCTCCCCCCAAAATTCGCGGATGAAAATCCCCCCTAACCCTAGCCTCGTCTTCCTTCGCGCGCCGGACACGTCCGGACGGCGCCGGACGCGTCCGCCGCCGCCTCCCTCAGCCACTCACAGCTCGCCACGTCACCCCGCGCCTCTCCACCACCGCCTCCCACCGCGCGGCCCGGGGAAGCCCATCGCGGGCCCGCCCGGGCCCAGGTCCCGCCGCCGCTTGGCCCGCTCCAGCCCGAGCTGCGCCGCCGCCCCTGCTCCTCCCGCCGGTGACCGGACCCCACCGCGCCCCGCCTCCGGCCGGCGAGTCGCCGGAGCTCGGCGGCTCCGCTCCGCCGCCGGTCGCCCCCGTACGCGCCCCGCGCCGCCATGCGCCTCCTCGTGCTCGGGAGCCTCCGCAGCCCGCCTCAACCGCCGCCCCGACCCGCGCATCAGGCCGCCGCCCGGCAGCTCCCCGCCGGCGCCGTCCTCGCCGCGCGCTCCGGCCGCGGGTTCCCCGGCCCCGCGCGTTGTCCAGCGGCCGGATCCGACGTCCCTCGCCTCAGATCTGCCTCGCCGGCCTCCTCCCCGGCCATCTCCGGCGTCCCCCACGCCCAACTCCGGCGAGCTCGGGCCCCCGCCTGGAATCCGCGCCCGGGTCAACCCCCAGATCCGGAGGTATATTTTCACTAAGTCCCAGATTTTGCACATTTTCATGCCATGTTTGACCTGCTGTATCTCTGCATCCGTAGCTCCGCTGCGTGCGTGTAATATGTCAAATTGTTCGTCTCAACGAGTACATCATTTCATTCCATTGCATCATATTAATTTGAGGTCATCTTGATGCCTGAATCATCGTCGTAAGAGTGCTTCATAATGTTTTCTGCTATCTGTTAACAGAACGAGCTCTTTTGTCATTTTTGCCATGATTGATGTGTGCATCCTATGAGGTTGATGTCTACATGTGTTTTGAGCTATGCTATGTCTTATTTACGGAGGTTCTTACCATGTATTTTTGTGATCAATGTGGTGACTAGCACAAACATACAAACTAGGCATCGTGATGTTGCTGATTTTAGTTCCTGTTCTACTGTAATTTTGATGCCATGTAAACTTGATGCTACAGAGAGATCCATGCATACTTTGAGATACTTCAGTAAGGATGTTTTGAACAATAGGTTATTGTATATCCATTCATGCCCTTTGTTGCAATTATGGAGTAGTCTAGCATGTCATTTTCGTGCTCTACTTTTGCTTCAAAATGTTTCCTGGCAGATTGTTTACATGTTATTCAATTTGGCCAAGGTTGCTATAGTTGATCCGTGCATGCTATGGACTTGTTATTGACTTGGTTTGTTTCACAAACATGTCTTCTTGATGATACTATACTTATGTTGTCATGCAATGACTTGTGGTGAGTGATTCAAGCTTGTTAAGTAGGGTTCATGTTGTTGCTGTTTTGCTAGGCTGAATCTGTTATTTCGTGATGCTATATAAACATGTTGCTACTAATCATTCTATGCATAATCTGGAGATATTCTATAAACATGTTTTGATCTACATGTCATCATTTATCCATCCATGCCCCTGATTGAATTTATAGCTTGCTGTAGATTGTTCATATCTTGCTCCAAAGTTGCTTGAAAATGTTGTTGTCAGCCTGTTAACATTAAGTTCACTTGTTCCCATGTGTTTTGCTAGTGTTCCACGCACCCTATGACCTTGCTATTGCCATGCTTAGCTTCACATACATGTCTTCTTACTGTTGGGTGCCTTGCCATGCCATGTATTGCTCTGTAGTGAGTTGCACAAGCTCATCTACATGCCTTCATAATCATGTTCTGCCATGTATGAACCTGTAATAATAACTTGCTATGTTTACGTGGGTGCCATCATATTTTCTGATCCCTTTTGGCTTATGGTCAGTAAGGGTCTTTTGATCTATGCATTTAGTAGATTTATGCCATTCCTTTGTTTGCCATTATAAGTTCCTGTAACATGTTGTTTGATAGCTCTAAACATTGCATCGTGATGTTATTTTCTGCAAAGTCTGAAATTGTTATAACTTGCAATCTTACCATGTGTGTTTGAACATGTTCTAGTGATTTCTGGAGATAGCTCAGTGTTCATGTTTTGTTGTGCTTTACCTGTACATCATGTCCATGCCTTTTGTTATCATGTTGGGGTGCTGTAGCATGTTGTTTTGATGCTTGCAATATGCCTAGTTGCTGTTTTGGACAGCTTGTCCTTCAAACTTGTATAGTGTGCATGTGTTGAACCGTTGCTCCGTTTTGAGTGTGCTCTATATGAAACTTGCTTAGAATTGCATGTAGTTTCATATTATCATGTTGCATCCTTGTTTCGGTGTGTTCGCTTGATGTTTGGGTGCATTTTGCATCAATGCCATGTTTAACTTGTGTTGCTCATATCTTCTAAGTCGTAGCTCCGAACTAAATGAACTTCATATGTAACTTGACTAGAATCTCGTGTAGATCATCTTTGTGCATATTAACTTGCTGTTTAACAACTTGAACATAAGGTTTATTCAGATCTGGACTAACTTCGAAATATGTATATGAGGACTTACCGGAATTGTTATATGTTGTTCCCGGCCTCATTTAAACTTGCCGTGATGTGTTGCTCTTGTTTGCATCATCTCTTGCCATGAGTAGCTTCATGTAGTCTTGTCTTGCATCATGCTTGTTTGTGCATCATGTCATGTTCATGTGTGGTGTGTTTACCATGTTGTGTGCTTCTTCTCGATAGTTCCCATTTCGTTGCGATTGTGAGGATTCGTTCGTCTACGCTTGGTTCGGCTTCATCCATTCGTCTTCTTCGTGGACTCATTCTTCTTCCTTGCGGGATTTCAGTCAAGATGACCGCTACCCTGGATCTCAATACTATCATTGCTATGCTAGTTGCTTCGTTCTATCGCTATGCTGCGCTACCTATCACCTATTTATTCAAGCCACCCCATATTGCCATGAACCTCTAACCTTTGACACCTTACCTATGCAAACCATTGATTGGCTATGTTACCGCTTTGCTCAGCCCTCTTATAGTGTTGCTAGTTGTAGGTGAAGTTGAAGATTTCTCCGTGGTGGACAAGATTTTGGTTGGGATATCACAATATCTCTTATATTATTAATGCATCTATATATTTGGTAAAGGGTGGAAGGCTCGACCTTTTGCTTGGTGTTTTGTTCCACTCTTGACGCCCTAGTTTCCGTCATACCGGTGTTATGTTCCCGGATTTTGCGTTCCTTACGCGGTCGGGTGATTTATGAGACCCCCTTGACAGTTCGCTTTGAATAAAACTCCTCCAGCAAGGCCCAACCTTGGTTTTACCATTTGCCTCACCTAGCCCTTTTTCCCTTGGGAGTCGCGCATGCCGAGGGTCATCTTTATTATATCCCCCCGGGCCAGTGCTTGTCTAAGTGTTGGTCCAAACTAGAGCACCGTGCGGGACCATCCCTTGGCAACTTGGGTTACGTTGGTTCCTGTATGCTTAGCTTATCCGGTGTTGCCCTGAGAACGAGATATGTGCAGCTCCTATCGGGATTGTCGGCGCATCGGACGGTCTTGCTGGTCTTGTTTTACCATTGTCGAAATGTCTTGTAAACCGGGATTCTGAGTCTGATCGGGTCTTCCTGGGAGAAGGTCTATTCCTTCGTTGATCGTGAGAGCTTGTCATGGGCTAAGTTGGGACACCCCTGCAGGGTATAATCTTTCGAAAGCCGTGCCTGCGGTTATAGGCAGATGGGAATTTGTTAATGTCCGGTTGTAGATAACTTGACACCAGATCCGAATTAAAATGCATCAACCGCGTGTGTAGCCGTGATGGTCTCTTCTCGGCGGAGTCCGGGAAGTGAACACGGTTTCTGGGTTATGTTTGATGTAAGTAGGAGTTCAGGATCACTTCTTGATCATTGCTAGCTTCACGACCGTTCCTTTTGTTCTCTTCTCGCTCTTATTTGCGTATGTTAGCCACGATACTTGCTTAGTCGCTGCTGCAGCCTCACCACTTTACCCCTTCCTTTCCCTTTAAGCTTTGCTAGTCTTGATACCCATGGTAATGGGATTGCTGAGTCCTCGTGGCTCACAGATTACTACAACAACAGTTGCAGGTACAGGTTATGCGATGATCATGACGCGAGAGCGATGCTTGCTTGTCTTGAGTTCTTCTTCTGCTTCTTCTTCGATCAGGGGATAGGTTCCAGGTCGGCAGCCTGGGCTAGCAGGGTGGATGTCGTTTGAGTTTCTGTTTGTGATTCATCCGTAGTCGGATGATGCTTTGATGTATTGTGATGTTGTATTCATGTGGCATTGTATGCCTTATGTATGTATCCCCTTCTATTATGTAATGTTGATGTAATGATATCCACCGTGCAAAAGCGTTTCAATATGTGGGTCTATCCTTGGTGGGACCTTCGAGTTCCTTTTGGATAGGGTCGCATATTGGGCGTGACAGACTATCCATGTCAGTCCGGGTTCTTTTTCATATGGATGCTAGCGGCACTATCATATAAGTGAGCCAAAAGGCGCAAACGGTCCCGGGCCAGGTAAGGTGGCACCTGTGGGTATACCGTGCGTGAGGCCGCAAAGTGATATGATGTGTTACATGCTAGATCGGTGTGACTTAGGATTGGGATCCTGACAGTGGATGTACAATAGCACCACCTATTGGAACCACACCAAAAACATCCATGTCTCCAACTGCGTTTGAATCCTTCAAAACCCTTCCCTTTACATTCTTGCAAGTTGCATGCTTTACTTTCCGCTGCTCATATACTCTTTGCATGCTTGCTTGCTATGTGTTGTGAATGTTAAACTTGTGCCTAAACTCCACTTAAACTTAAAAAGGGCTAAAAACTGCAACTTTGGTACTTAGTGTCTAATCACCCCCCTCTAGACACCTCTTCTCAAGGTCCTACAAGTGGTATCAGAGCATTGGTCTCCATTGATTTGGTTTAATCACCATTGGAGGAAGATGGATGAGTCTACTTTGGGGAGTCTTAGACATAGAGTGCCTATTCTTCATAGAGAGTATTTTCATGAGTGAAAAAATGAGATGCTTGTAATTTTCAATCAATATCATTTGAACAAGTACATTGCTAGTCCTTGTGCACCTTATGTTGATCCTATGCATCCTACCCTTGATGAGTCTATTGACATGATTAGGAATGTTAGAACTGTTAATATTATCACTAGAGGCTTGCCTAGAAACTTGATTATAAAACTGCCTACTCTTGAGTGTGCTTACACTATATGGAAATTTCTTGAGGAACGATTTCCTGATTATTCTTTGAAAAATCTTGATGAAATTCTTCATAAGTCTATTGCCTTGAGTAAGATGAATTCCAATGATCCTATGTTTGGTGATCGTCTATTTGAACTTACAAATCTTATGCGTGCAAAAGGAAATGTTGGAATTATTAGCGATATTATTTCCGAAGCCACTAGCATTCATAAGAAAGATTATTGTCAAACTCATACTAATGAATCACTCTCACTAGGAATTGATCCACCACATGATGATGGAACATGGATACTATGATGAGGATGATGATGATGACTTTGGTCTTGATGATGCAATGAGACAATTTGGCCTTATGGCAAATCTTCGGGGATATATGGTAGGAGGAAAGGAATGGGTCCTTGACAATGGATGTACAGATCACATGACTCGAGATAAAGACATGTTTCATGAGCTTGCTGAAAATGATAGTCCTCGAAAGTATGTCACTTTCGGTGACAACTCAAAGGGTAAGGTGGTTGGCCTCGGTAAGGTGGCCATCTCACATGATAGTTCCATTCAGAATGTCATGCTCGTTGAATCTCTTGGCTACAACTTACTTTCAATATCTAGACTTGCTAATTTCGGCTTCAATGTCCTATTTACTGAAGTAGATTGCCAAGTGTTTCGACAAGACAATCATAAAATGGTCTTTACCGGCATACGTAGAGGTGATCTATACATTGTTGATTTCACTAAAAAGGCTCAACCTAAAACTTGCTTCATTGCTAAATCCTCAAAAGGTTGGTTATGGCATAGACGACTAGGTCACGTTGGCATGAGAAACCTTGACAACCTTATTAAAGGGAATCATATCCTTGGTGTTAACGATGTCATATTTGATAAGGATAGACTTTGCAGTGCTTGTCAAGCAGGTAAACAGGTTGGAGGAAGGCATCCCGTGAAGAACATCATGACCACAAGGAGGCCACTTGAGCTACTTCACATGGATCTCTTTGGTCCCAACTCTTATAAGAGTCTCGGTGGAAATTCTTTTGGTCTAGTTATAGTTGATGATTTTTCAATATTTACGTGGGTGTTCTTTCTCGATGATAAATCGCAGGTCCAAAAGATCTTCAAAAACTTTGCTAGGAAGGCCCAAAATCAATTTGAAGTGAAGATCAAGAAGGTTCGCAGCAACAACGGAACGGAGTTCAAGAACGCAAATGTGGACACCTTTCTTGATGAAGAAGGGATTTCACACAAGTTCTCGGCTACGTACACACCTCAACAAAATGGAGTTGTTGAGAGGAAGAACTGAACACTCATCGAAATGGTGAGAATGATGCTTGATGAGTACAAGACACCGAAGCACTTTTGGGCGGAAGCGGTTGAGACAGCTTGTCATGCAACAAATCTCTTGTATCTTCACAAGCTACTCGGCAAGACGGCATATGAGCTCCTCACCGGTAAAAAACCCCAAGTTGGATACTTTCGAGTATTCGGCTCAAAGTGCTACATTCTTGATAAGCATCGTCGTTCTAAATTTGCTTCTAAGTCTCATGAAGGTTTCCTACTAGGTTATGGCTCAAACTCTCACACATACCGTGTCTACAACAATTTCACCCGAAAGGTTGAAGAGACGGTAGATGTGAAGTTTGATGAATCTAACGGCTCGCAAGTAGAGCAATTGCCAATTGATGTAGGAGACAAAGATCCTTCGGAAGCAATCCAAGACTTGTCTATTGGCAAGGTTCGTCCAACGGAGGTGAAGGAGAGTACCTCGTCCGTCCAAGTGGAAGCTTCTACTTCACGACAAGGTGAACCAAGAGTTGATACGGAAGCATCCACAAGTGGGACACACCAAGATGAAGAAAACGAGGAAGTGCATCAAGAACGTCAACAACCTCCTTCTCCACCACAACAAGAGAACGACAATGCCAACAATGAAGAAGAAGAAGAAGAAGAAGATGTTCAACCAAGAACCAAGCAAAAGCTTTCACGAGTTCAAGCAAGAATTGCTAAAGACCATCCCATCGAGCAAATCTACAATGATATTCAAACCGGGAGAATCACACGCTCTAAAACTCGTTTAGCTAACTTTTGCGAAAACTATTCTTTCATCTCTAGCATTGAACCTATGAAGGTCGAAGAAGCATTGGAAGATCCGGATTGGATAAATGCTATGCATGAAGAGCTACACAACTTTGAGAGGAACCAAGTTTGGACATTGGTTGAGAAGCCCGACAACAACCACAACATCATCGGTACCAAATGGGTGTTTCGCAACAAGCAAGATGAAGATGGACAAGTAGTTCGCAACAAAGCACGTCTCGTCGCCCAAGGCTACACACAAGTCGAAGGTATGGACTAGGGTGAGACTTATCCTCCCGTTGCTAGACTTGAGTCTATTCGCATCTTACTTGCCTATGCTAGTCACCATGATATCACATTGTACCAAATGGACATTAAAAGTGCTTTTCTAAATGGTGACATAGAGGAGGAAGTTTATGTTAAACAACCTCTCGGCTTTGTCAATCCTAAGAAACCAAATCATATTTACGAACTTCAGAAAGCTCTTTATGGTCTTAAACAAGCCCCTAGAGCTTGGTACAAATGCTTGACTAAGTTTCTTCTTGGAAAGGGATTTGAAATTAGGAAAATTGATTCTACTATTTTCACTAAAAGGGTTAATGGAGAATTATTTGTATACCAAATTTATGTTGATGATATCATATTTGGTTCAACTAACCCTCATTTTAGTGAGAAGTTTGGAAAGCTAATGTCGGAGAAGTTTGAGATGTCAATGATGAGTGAACTCAAATTCTTTCTTGGGTTGCAAATCAAGCAAACTAAGGAAGGTACTTTTGTCTCTCAAACGAAGTACACTAAGGACTTATTCAAGAAGTTCAATATGCAAGAATGCAAAGGTATGCCTACACCCATGCCTACTAGTGGACATCTTGATTTGACCAAAGATGGTGAACCAGTTGATCAAAAGGTTTATCGCTCTATGATTGGTTCATTGTTATACCTATGTGCTTCACGTCCCGATATTATGCTAAGTGTGTGCATGTGTGCAAGATATCAAGCTGCTCCTAAAGAATGTCATCTTAAGGCTGTGAAAAGGATAGTGAGATACTTAATACATACACCAAATTTTGGCATTTGGTATCCTAAGAGGGCCTCTTTCGATCTTGTTGGCTACTCTGACTCAGACTATGCCGGAGACAAGGTTGATAGAAAGTCCACTTCGGGTACTTGTCAATTTCTTGGTAGATCTCTTGTGTCTTGGTCCTCCAAGAAACAAAACTCGGTATCCTTATCCACCGCCGAAGCGGAATACATTGCCGCTGGTTCATGTTGTGCTCAATTACTTTGGATGACCCAAACTCTTAAAGATTATGGGATATATGTGAAACATGTTCCATTGCTTTGTGACAATGAAAGTGCTATCAAAATTGGTCATAATCCTGTGCAACATTCTCGAACTAAGCATATTGAAGTTCGTCATCATTTCATTCGAGATCATGTTGCTAAGGGTGACATTGATCTTAAGCATGTTCGCACCGAAAAGCAATTAGCGGATATATTCACTAAACCTCTTGATGAGAAAGTGTTTTGCAGGTTGAGAGGAGAATTGAACATCATTGATGCTTCAAACTTGGAGTAGAAACTCCATTGGATACATGCAAGACATGAGCTTATGACTAATCCTTGATATTTCTCTTATGATGAAAATCTTATGTCTTGGATATATTTGCATCTTGCATGTTATCTAACCCATGTAGGTACTTGGTTGAATCAAATTCCATGAGATTGTAACCTACTCACATCTTGAGCAATCTCTACATCACCAAGTCTCTATACAAAGGTGGTTGAAGACAAGGAAGCACGAAACCATTCAAACATATCCTTTGACAAATTCTATGTTGAGCTTCATGATTGTCATTTTTGGATACACAAGTGCTCTTCCTTGCAAGAACTAACCCATGTAGGTAGATGGACTCAAATTCCAAGTGGTGCTCCCAACTCTTGATGAGCTACATCAACCTTGAGCAACCCACACAAGTTCAACTACATGATCAACACCACCAACCAAGGTATGTTATTCCATCTTAGAGAAGCTTTACTCCAAGTCATGAGCTAAAGCAACTCGACAAGATGTGAATACATCAAGATGCTTAAACGAAAATGGTAACCCCATTTTGAGCTTAAACGATGAGTATGACCTATGATCAAGTGATCTCACTTGACTCCTAAGTCAATATACTCTAACATAGGTGACTTTGTCGCCGACCATCTCTAGATGAAGTTCTCTTGTGTTTGTCTCTGTGTTTTTGCATTTGTCTCATGCATATTTGTTTTAAAAAAAACTTCATCTAGATTTCTTTCTTTTCTTTTGTTTGCTCTGCATTTTATGCATCCAATTCATTGCATATCATTTAGTTAATTCCTTGGAAATCTTTGTGAGATCCTATTAGTCTAGTGAGCTGAGGTGACAAGTGTTTTCTCTGCGATGAACTCGGTTCCACCGATTAGTTATTTTCGGTCCAACCGAAATCTTTTGGTACAACCGAAGCATACAACTCGATGCCACCGATTTCACCACAGGAAAAACAGTTTTCCACTTATTCTGTGTTTTGTTTGTTCCAGCTCCACTCAATGAATCTCGTCCTCTACAAGCATCACATTTTTACAAATGCTTTGTCTTGTGACTCAAGGATCAAACCCATTCACGACAAATTCCAGAAGCCCTTCTTGGAAATTGATGTCAAAGGGGGAGAGAGAGATCACATCAAAGCTTATCATTTAGAGAGAGATCACATAAGAGAATATCACTTCCACAGGGGGAGAGAGAGATCTCCAGGGGGAGAAAATACTCCAGTAGAAAGTATTTCTCAAGGATCCCAGATGCTTGGTGTTCAAGAGGAGAGATGCCACATGTCTTTTGGGGGAAAGACATGTTCATATGTGCTTATTTGCATTAGTTTGCACTAGCTCTGTTCATTCATATTCTTTCAGCTCTGATTTTCTGTTCCCTATCTTCTCCCAGTATCCCATGCTAGATTCAGGGGGAGCAAGACATCTAAGGGAAAGAAATCATTTAAATTCATTGCATATCTTTACTCTTGGGGACATGTCTAATCCAATGTGGTACTTAGTACTCACTCTCTACATGTCATCCCAGTCTTGGTATTCTTGTGGTTTCTTCTGTTTGCCCTGGTTAGTGGATGTACCTGTGTTATCTAACCTTGTTTGTGCAGGTTCATTCCATCCTAAGCCAACTCAAGACTACAAGGTAAGTATATGCATCATAATCATGTGTATGAGGAATTCTTGCTGATGTACATACTGTTTGCAAGAAGGACTCATGAGCATGAAGGTATTTTCTTTAATATTCTTTGCTCTGATGCATATGGCCAAGATACATGTAACACATTGCTTACTCTGCCATGGTTATGCTCTCACATGCTTCTATATTCTATATTTCACATGATTGCATACATGTAGGGGGAGCCTATGCTTGTTACATGTCTTTCCAAAGCTTTACTTGCTATTCTTTATATCCTTATCTAAAGCTTTGATGTATGTTGTCATCAATTACCAAAAAGGGGGAGATTGAAAGCACAAGTGCTCCCTAGGTGGTTTTGGTAATTAATGTCAACATATCTCTTGTTGGACTAACACTTTTATCTAGTATATTTCAGACAAGTTCAACAATGAAGTGGCATGGACTAAAGGATGTGGAACTCCTTCAAGATGCTAAGGACAAAGGATTGGCTCAAGCTTCAAGCTCAAGACTCTTCATTTTACATTTTAGTGATCCAAGATCACATTGAGTCTATAGGAAAAGCCAATACTATCAAGAGGGATGAGGTGTTGCTTAATGAGCCTCTTGCTTCATGTGCTTAGTGATATGCTCCAAAACCCTCAACTACTTTCCCACATCCACATATGACCTAAACCTAAAGCCCAAATTGGTCACACCGATTCTTTCTATCCGGCGCCACCGAGTTCAGATGTCATAGCCACTACCACAAACCCTAGGCAAATCGGTCTCACTGATAGGGATCTCGGTCTCACCGAGATGGGATTGTAATCTCTCTTTGTATGTCCATTATCAAAATCGGTCTTACCGAGTTTGAGCAATCGGTCCTACCAAGATTACAATGCAAACTCTCTGGTTAACTTATTACCAAAATCGGTCCCACCGAGTTTGAGTAATCGGTCACACCGAGTTTGCCTGACCAACTCTCTGGTTAGCTAATTACCAAAATCGGTCTTACCGAGTTTGTGTAATCGGTCTCACCGAGATTACGTTATGCCCTAACCCTAACCATATTGGCCCTACCGAGTTGCATTTCAGTCCCACCGAAAATCCTAACGGTCACTAGGTTTACTAAATCGGTCTGACCGAGTTTATTGATTCGGTCCCACCGAGATTGGTAAATTGTGTGTAACGGTTAGATTTTGTGTGGAGGCTATATATACCCCTCCACCTCCTCTTCATTCATGGAGAGAGCCATCATAACGAACCTACACTTCCCGTATCCTATTTTTGAGAGAGAACTACCTACTCATGTGTTGAGGCCAAGATATTCCATTCCTACCATATGAATCTTGATCTCTAGCCTTCCCCAAGTTGCTTTCCACTCAAATCTTCTTTCCACCAGATCCAAATCCTATGAGAGAGAGTTGAGTGTTGGGGAGACTATTATTTGAAGCACAAGAGCAAGGAGTTCATCATCAACGCACCATTTGTTACTTCTTGGAGAGTGGTGTCTCCTAGATTGGCTAGGTGTCACTTGGGAGCCTCCGACAAAGATTGTGGAGTTGAACCAAGGAGTTTGTAAGGGCAAGGAGATCACCTACTTCGTGAAGATCTACCACTAGTGAGGGAAGTCCTTCGTGGGCGACGGCCATGGTGGGATAGACAAGGTTACTTCTTCATGGACCCTTCTTGGGTGGAGCCCTCCGTGGACTCGCGCAACCTTACCCTTCGTGGGTTGAAGTCTCCATCAACGTGGATGTACGATAGCACCACCTATCGGAACCACGCCAAAAACATCTGTTTCTCCAACTGCATTTGAATCCTTCAAAACCCTTCCCTTCACATTCTTGCAAGTTGCATTCTTTACTTTCCGCTGCTCATATACTCTTTGCATGCTTGCTTGCTATGTGTTGTGAATGTTAAACTTGTGCCTAAACTCCACTTAAACTTAAAAAGGGCTAAAAACTGCAACTTTGGTACTTAGTGTCGAACCACCCCCCCTATAGACACCTCTTCTCAAGGTCCTACAGAAAGGGTTATGCAACAAAGTAGCGTAAGTATTTCCCTCAGTTTTTGAGAACCAAGGTATCAATCCAGTAGGAGGCTCCTCAAAAGTCCCTCGTACCTACACAAACAAACAAGAACCTCGCAACCAACGCGATAAAGGGGTTGTCAATCCCTTCACGGTAACTTGCGAAAGTGAGATTTGATAGAGATAATACGATAAGATAAATATTTTTGGTATTTTTATGATATAGATTGGAAAGTAAAGATGCAAATAAAAGTAGATGGAAAACTTATATGATAAAAGATAGACCCGGGGGCCATAGGTTTCACTAGTGGCTTCTCTCAAGATAGCATAAGAATTATGGTGGGTGAACAAATTACTGTCGAGCAATTGATTGAAAAGTGCATAGTTATGAGATTATCTAGGCATGATCATGTATATAGGCATCACGTCCGCAACAAGTAGATCGAAACGATTCTGCATCCACTACTATTACTCCACACATCGACCGGATCCTGCCTGCATCTAGAGTGTTAAGTTCATGAACAACAGAGTAACACATTAAGAAAGATGACACGATGTAGAGGGATAAACTCAAGCAGTATGATATAAACCCCATCTTTTTATCCGCGATGGCAACAATACAATATGTGCCTTGCTACCCCTGCTATCATTGGGAAAGGACACCGCAAGATTGAACCCAAAGCTAAGCACTTCTCCCATTGCAAGAAAGATCAATCTAGTAGGCCAAACCAAACTGATAATTCGAAGAGACTTGCAAAGATAACCAATCATACATAAAATAATTCAGAGAAGATTCAATTATTTCTCATAGATAAACTTGATCATAAACCCACAATTCATCGGATCTCGACAAACACACCGCAAAAGAGTTACATAGAATAGATCTCCAAGAAGATCGATGAGAACTTTGTATTGAGATTCAAAGAGAGAGAAGAAGCCATCTAGCTAATAACTATGGACCCGAAGGTCTGTGGTGAACTACTCATAACTCATCGGAGAGGCCTTGGAGATGATGTAGAGGCCCTCTATGGTTGATTCCCCCTCCGGCGGAGCTCCGGCGAAGGCTCCAAGATGGGATCTCGCGGATACAGAAGGTTGCGGCAGTGGAAATAGTTTTTCATGGTGCTCCTGGATGTTTTCGGGGTACGTAGATATATATTGGCGAAGGAGGTAGGTCAGGGGAGCCAAGAGGGGCCCACGAGGGTGGTGGGCACGCCCACCCCCCTAGGGCGCGCCTGGCACCATCGTCGCCGCCTTGTTTACTTCTTGACGTCCACTACAAGTCTCCTGGATTGCGTTTGTTCCAAAAAGATCGCTATCGGTGTCAAAACCGGCGGATCTCGGGTAGGGGGTCCCGAACTGTGCGTCTAGGCGGATGGTAACAGGAGACAAGGGACACGATGTTTTACCCAGGTTTGGGCCCTCTTGATGGAGGTAAACCCCTACGTCCTGCTTGATTGATATTGATGATGTGGGTTTTACAAGAGTAGATCTACCGCGAGATCAAGGAGGCTAAACCCTAGAAGCTAGCCTATGGTATGATTGTTGTTCGTCCTATGGACTAAAACCATCCGGTTTATATAGACACCATAGAGGGCTAGGGTTACACAGAGTCGGTTACAATGGTAGGAGATCTACATATCCGTATCGCCAAGCTTGCCTTCCACGCCAAGGAAAGTCCCATCCGGACACGGGACGAAGTCTTCAATCTTGTATCTTCATAGTGTTGGAGTCCGGACGATGATGATAGTTCGGCTATCCGGACACCCCCTAGTCCAGGACTCCCTCAGTAGCCCCTGAACCAGGCTTCAATGACGACGAGTCTGGCGCGCATATTGTCTTCGGCATTGCAAGGTGGGTTCCTCCTCCGAATAATTTATAGAAGATTGTGAACACCAGGATATTGTCCGGCTCCGCAAAATAAATTCCACATACCACCGTAGAGAGAATAATATTTACACAAATTCAATCTGCTGACGTATTTGTGGCGTGACGTCACACCACAACCAAGCCTTTACTCGAATTGTTTTTATTGTACCACCTCAGCGCGTTTAGCGAAGCGGTTTCCTTGGCACGTCTTGTCGAAGCAGAGATCGTGTTCCCCTTATTCCGGGATTCCCATCAATACAGACGTGGGTAACCCAACCGCGCCATTGATTGCGGCGCTTGGGAGATAAGAAAGTTTTATCAGGCCGGTGGGGACGCATGGTTTCGTCCGCCCATATAAGGGGATAAAGATCCACCCTTTTACCTACGCCTTCTTCCTCCTCCGCGAACTCGAGCTCCAGCGCCCATGTCCGCACATCTCACCTCAACCTTCTCCAACTATGTCCGGAGCGGGAGGCAAGTGGATGGCCTCCTCCGTTACAGAGGGGCACATCAAGAAGCTGCGCAGCGCCGGATATCTGTCCAGCGACGAGGGGCAGCTCATCCCCACCCCTGGGCCCCATGAGAGGGTAGTATTCCTTTCCCATTTCCTCCGCGGACTGGGCTTCCCAGTCCATCCCTTTGTCCGGGGGCTCATGTTCTACTACGGCCTGGATTTCCATGATCTGGCCCCAAATTTCATCCTCAACATCTCGGCGTTTATCATCGTGTGTGAGGCCTTCCTCTGCATCCAGCCCCACCTCGGCTTGTGGCTCAAGACCTTCAGTGTCAAGCCGAAGGTTGTGATGGGCAGCCAAGCGGAGTGCGGAGGCGCAATGTTGGGCAAGATGCCCAGCGTTACTTGGCTCGAGTGCACCTTCGTGGAAACCATTAAGGGGTGGTAATCGGGGTGGTTCTACATCACCGAGCCGCGTGACCCTAAATGGGCAGCGGCCCCCGAATTCAGATCTGGCATCCCCATACGGTAACCTCCTGGAAAGAGAGTGGTCTGACATGGGGTGATTCGGAGGAGCTGACCGGACTCCAAGCCTGCGTCCAAAAGCTAGTGAACAAGAAGCTCAAGCTTGTCAATGTAATCCAGGTCATGCTCATCCGCCGGATTCTCCCGTGCCAACAACGGACTTCAATATGTGGGAGTTCGATTCGGCGCAGCACCAGACTTTGAGCAGGCTCTTCGACACTACGTACGAAGAGGCCTGGAGGGTGCTATTTAAGGGCGCCGAGGGTCCCGCATCCGCTACCGAAGATCGCGGATTCAGCTCGCAGCGTCCGGCTAGCGAGGTAAGCGATTTTACCCTTTATGGGACACTTGTTTTCCATAGTTTGACTCTATGCGGGATCTAAACTCCCTCTCCTTTGACAGGAGTGGCAGAAGAAGGCCGAGCAGACTAACTGTCCGGCCCCTTTGCCAGAAGACCCAGTGGACGCCCGCTTAATGGGGCTGCTGGTTCCGGCACCCCACGTGGTGCCGGAGAAGAAGGCCAAGAAGAAGGCCATGGGCACTCGAAAGAGTTCCCGTTTTCGGGTGTCATCGGACTCATCGTCCGATGACTCCGAGGCGGACTCCTCCCACGAAGGCGAGGAGGAGAAGAAAGAGGCCTCTCCCCCAGTAGGGGGAGGAAAGAAAAGGAATGCCTCCCCAACGAGGGAGGCCGAAGGGTCCAAGAAGGGAAGGACTCTTCCCCCGGACTGCTCTGTCAACGTCGGCGACGATGACGAGGACTGGCCTTCAAGGGCCAAGCCCCTGGAGAGATCGTAAGTATCCGGACTCCCGAATAACTTCATGGTTTTTCTTTTCGCCACATGGTGTCTTTCTAATGCCGCATACAACCCTGCAGTCCGCCCAGGGATGAACTTCCCGCTTCGTCGAGCGGGTCCTTGGGTGTGTCGGATATGGATTCCCTTCCGACCGCCTCCACCCCCCGTGATGCAGACGATGCCGTGGTGGGATCCCGGGAAGGGACCCGCCAGGAGGAGGAGGCCCCGGAGGTGCCGCAGGGCAACCTCCCTGACTTTGCACCGGACTCTGCACCGGAACCTGTAATGGTTCCGGAGTCCGGCGGGCAGCCCCTTCGTAAGAAGGGAAAGACCATGACGCCGGCGGCCTCCGTCCAACCGGAGGTGCCGAATAGCTTGCTGGAGGCGCTCAACGGCGCTTCCATCAAAGAGGAACACCGCACCATCATGAGTGCGGTGATTCAGAAGGTTCAGTTCGCCAAGAGCGGGCTGACCGAAGCCTGCAGCAGCCTTCTAACAGGCTTTGAGGTAAGAATTTTGATATATGTAAAATAGTACCGCATAGACAGTAGCCCCTGATGCTCGGTTCGGTGTTTGGAAAGAAAATCCGGACTGAGGATCTAAAAAGAGATACGCAGGAGTCATAAAAAATATGCCAATATGGGATTGCAGGCTGTGCTGCTGACCTCTGCCGCACTGACTACGGAGGTCAATATTTGAAGCAAAGCCTCGAGCGGTCCGAGAACGAGCTCGGCCGTGCCAAGAAGCAGCTCGAGGACAAGGAAGGTGAGTAACACCTTATTAAAGTTGTACCTTACAGAAAAGGATTTGGTTGCAAGAAGAATGACAAGGATAACATGGGTATTGCAGGGGCCACGAACGAGGTGGCGACCCTGAAGGAGGCGGTGTCCGCGGCCGAACGTAATGCGGCCGCGGAGCGCACCGAGCGAGAGAAGCAGGAGGCGCGGGTGGCGGAGGTACAACAAGAGCTCCAGGCTCTCGTGGAAAAACATGAGAGTTTGGAGCGCGACTCGAAGACTCGAGAGTCCGAGCTTGCATCGGCTCTTGAGAGTGCCAAAGCCGCTAAGGCCGAAGCCTACAAGGCCCTCCAGGAAATCGAGGCGTTGAAGAAAATAGCAGCGGGTAAGGCATTTTTCATGCAAAGCAAGCATGTGAGTGTGAATTACCTATCACTTACCCGAATTCAGAGCTCTCCAGGAGCGTTCGCAGATCTGCCCCGAAGCGTGTCCAATGCTGCCGCTTTCTATAGGGCCAAGGAGGGGAGCTCGACGGAGAAGGTCTTCTGGTCTCAGTATGCTGAGGCCGGACATCCGGTGCCCCTTAGCGACCAGCTGAAGCAGCTAGTCGAGCTCCACAAGGTGGCCGAACAGGCCATGAAGGGCCTCATAGTTCGGCTGTGGCCCGGGGAGGCCATGCCTGGGAGCTACTTCGGCCTGGTGCGGCGGCTGGTGGATGCTTGTCCATGGGTTGAAGTCATCAAGCACTCCGCCTGTATTGAAGGTACCCGTCGGGCCATTGCCCGCGCAAAGGTGCAATGGGGCAAGATGGATGCTGAGAAGCTTGTGACGGACGCGTCACCACCGGGCAAGGAGTATCGCACGCCCGAGATGTATTATAAGAGTGTCCTGAAGGGTGCCCGCATTATTGCGAGTGAGTGCTCCAAAGATGTAATATTTGAGTAGACTCGCATTTTGTTATCCTGTGCGCTGAAAACTTTGTTCATATGCGCTAAGCAACGCTTGTTAATTTAAAATATTACCTTTTGTGCGGCCGTTTATCAAATCTGAGAGATGGCAAGTCGTCGGCTTCAGCCCCCATGCCACGAGTGCTGGGGTGTTCGGGATAAATTTGAGCACTCTTGTTCCCATTTTTGGGTCCATCTAGGGAGGCGCTCAACAGAACGAACGAGGCAACCGGACTTATAATGCTTGAACACTCTCACTTAGCCATAGAATTCTATAATTTTAAATTTCGGCGAAGCCCCTAGTGTTCGGAAGGCCGAATTTGGGGCGCTATCCACGCCTGGGCCGGACAAAGCCGGTTCCTCGCTCTAAGCGGCATAAGTCTTTAGGGACTCGAAAAAAACCTCTCGAACAGCGACCGGCTCTCGCCTCATCATGACGGTCAGTTTTAGCTTTCTCCACTGAGGCGCTCGCCCAGCTCAACTGGGGCGCAATCGCAGTGGTTCTCCCAGTGCTACCTTAGCCGATACAACGGAACGTAAGGTACCAAAACATGGGAGCCGGGCAAACCCAACTATTGACCCAAGACATGATTCGGAGCCGATGCATATGATGCTATAAGTTTGGGGTGCCGCACTTGTGAAAGTGTTCGGACTTATCACACCATGATGCGGGAAACATAAGCCCCTGGTGTATTTAGCCGTACCAAAGTGTACGGATGCAACATGTCATAAATGAACATATGTATAAGAAAGGAATGCAATATAAGCAAAAGGTGCTGCATTGTTTATTCAAGAAATACTGCCGTGAATGTAGAACGATACAAATAGTGCGGTAAGCAAGGGATGGGACTATTAAACATGTCCCCCTCCAGGGGTAGGCTGCGGAATGGTGTATAAAGCAGATTTAATGCTCGTAATGGAGACCACCTGGATATTCGTCGTAACCTTTCTCCTTCCCTGGCTGTTGCATCGTGAGTTCGGCAGGTCTACTGCCGGACAAGGCCTCTGATGAACGGAGTCCTGTGGGTAAAAAAAGAAAGAAAAAGATAAAAAAAAGAACGACACACTTGAGAGCCCCTGGTGTGGTTAAGCCGCATTCTGGGCCTATCGTGGTCGTGCCCCTCCCCCTTTGCCCATGGTTTCTCCAGAGCGTAATGATGTACGCGAAGGACCAGTCTTGCAATTTTGTAGGGGCTAGGGTTGGGGCCGCATTGCTACGCGTGCTCGGAACGTGCCAGGTGGTCTTGTTGTAGGTTACTCCGGGCGCGTTTAGCCGTGTTCGATTGCTTAACGGCCAGACTCGAGAATTGCCTTAAGAGGATGCACTGTACTTCTGCCGCGAGAGCCACTGTATGTTCCTCGGTTCAGAGAGAGCGTTCAGTGTTTCCATTGATCGTGATGACTCCTCGAGGGCCTGGCATCTTGAGCTTGAGGTATGCGTAGTGCGGCACCGAGTTGAACTTTTCAAACGCGGTACGTCCGAGCAGAGCATGATAGCCACTGCGGAAGGGAACTATGTCGAAGATTAACTCCTCGCTTCGGAAGTTATCCGGGGATCCGAAGACCACTTCCAGTGTAACTGAGCCTGTACAATTGGCCTCTACACCTGGTATGACGCCTTTAAAGGTCGTCTTTGTGGGTTTAATCCTTGAGGGGTCTAGCCCATTTTGCGCACTGTATCCTGATAAAGCAGGTTCAGGCTGCTGCCGCGTCCATCAGGACTCTGGTGAGGTGAAATCCATCGACGATTGGGTCTAAAACCAATGCGGGGAATCCGCCATGGCGGATGCTGGTGGGGTGGTCCCTTCGATCAAAAGTGATCGGGCAGGAGGACCATGGGTTGAACTTCGGGGCGACTGGCTCCATCACGCATACATCCCTGAGTGCACGCTTCCGCTCCCTTTTGGGTATGTGGGTTGCGTATATCATGTTCACTGTCCGCACTTGTGGGGGGAAACCCTTCTGTCCTCTATTGTTCGGCGGTCGGGTCTCTTCCTCGTCATCGCTATGCAGCCCGTTGTCGTTGTTTTCGGCAATTAGCTTGCCTGCCTGCTTGAATACCCAACAGTCCCTGTTGGTGTGGTTAGCTGGCTTTTCGGGGGTGCCGTGTATCTGGCACGAGCGATCGAGTATTCGGTCCAAATTCGACGGACCCGGAGTAGTTCTTTTGAATGGCTTTTTCCGCTGACCGGGTTTAGAGCCTCTGAATCCGGCATTGACTACCGTATCCTCATTATTGTCTCCGTTAATGTGGCGTTTGTTCTTGTTGCGACGCGACCTGCCATTGCGGTCCTTGATATCCGGACTGCCAGAATTTTTGCTGAGGTTGTTGTTGCGGGCTAGCCAGTTGTCCTCTCCCGCGCAGAAGCGGGTCATGAGTGATGTGAGGGCTGCCATGGATTTCGGCTTTTCCTGTCCCAGGTGCCGGGCAAGCCACTTGTTGCGGATGTTATGTTTGAAGGCCGCGAGGGCCTCTGCATCCGTACAGTCGACGATTTGATTTTTCTTAGTTAAGAATCGTGTCCAGAATTGTCTGGCCAATTCGTCTCGCTGCTGAATTATATGGCTTAGGTCGTCAGCGTCTGGTGGTCGCACATACGTGCACTAGAAGTTATCAAGGAATGCGGCTTCCAGGTCCTCCCAACACCCAATTAATTCCGCCGACAAGCTGTTAAGCCAATGCCGAGCTGGTCCATTAAGCTTGAGTGGGAGGTATTTGATGGCGTGAAGATCTCACCGTGGGCCATGTGGATATGAAGGAGATAGTCTTCAATCCAAACCGCAGGGTCTGTTGTGCCATCATAAGATTCAATATTCACGGGTTTAAACCCTTCGAGGATTTGATGATCCATTACTTCATCTAGGAAGCATAGTGGGTGTGCAGCGCCTCTGTATTGGGCTATATCACGACGAAGCTCAAAAGAGCTTTGTCTACTGTGTTCGGCCCGGCCGGACTTGCTGTGTCCGGCGCGACAGTTGTCGTCATGCATCATGGGGTGCCCACGCGATCCGTAGATCGATCTTGATTGTCTTGCCTTATCCTCCAATATATCTCGCAAGTCCAGAGCGTTCCCCTGTGGCCTTGTGCTTTTCGAGCAATGCCGGGGTACGGTTCTAGTGGAGGGCCTAGAGGCCTCTCTGTCGCGGCCACGGGGTGGTCGGTCAGCCGTATTGTGCGCTGGTGATGCAGGTTTATATGCCTCCTCCTCTAATCGGGGGAGCAGCTTGCATTTGGGGTAGCTTTTGGAGGGGCGTTCGAGCTCATGCTCTTCGGCCGCAAGGACTTCAGTCCATCTGTCGGCTAGCAGATCTTGATCAGCTCTAAGCTGTTGCTGCTTTTTCTTGAGGTTGTTTGCCGTGGACATAAGCCTGCGTTTAAAACGCTCTTGTTCGACGGGATCCTCAGGCACGACAAATTCGTCGTCGTCGAGGCTTGCCTCGTCTCCGGAGGGAGGCATGTAATTATCATCCTCTACCTCTTCGTCTACCGCTCTCTCATGAGGGCTGGCTTCTCCGTCCTCCTGTGCTGAATCTTGCTGGAGGGGGTTGTCTTTGGCACTGTCTGGGTATTATTATCTCCGGTGCCGGAATCTCCATTCTTGCTGTGGTGAGATTTAGAGCGGCGCCGCTGACGCTGGCGCTTGGGCTGTTTCTTGGAGGGGTCATCCTTCGTTGTTCCTTCGCCATTCCCATCCTTCGGGATATTCACCATGTATATGTCATATGATGAGGTGGCTTTCCAGTGCCCAGTAGGCGCTGGTTCTTGGTCGTCTCCGGCATCGTCGTCCATACCGTCGATGTCTTCGGAGTCGAAGTCTAGCATGTCGGTTAGATCGTCGACAGTGGCTACTAAGTGGGTGGTGGGTGGGCTTTGAATTTCTTCGTCGTCGGCATCCCAACCGTCCTGATCGCAGTCCGGCTAGGGCTCTCCTGATAACGAGAGATACTTTAGTGAACTCAAGATGTCGCCAAAAGGTGCGTGTTGAAAGATGTCCGCATTGGTGAACTCCATGATCGGTGCCCAATCGGATTCGATTGGAGGGGTCGCGGGAGGTGCGGAGTCCGGCACCTCGGAGTCACGAGCTTCACAAGGGACAAGGCCAGTATTCGGCTCCATCAACGTAGAGGTTGCAGCCCCCGAGGCGGTGTCTAGCCACCCGTCCTCGATCTGCGCAGCTGGCTCCGAATCGAGTGTCGGAGCGGGCTCGTGTGCGGCCTCCAGGGCACTGTCCGGCTGCATAGCTAAATCATGCCCATCGTGACAGTGCGGCGCGCTCGGTTGTGGCTCGAACCCATCGAAGATCAAGTCTCCGCGGATGCCAGCCGTGAAGTTCAAACTTCCAAATCTGACCTGACGGCCAGGGGCGTAGCTTTCGATCTGCTCCAGATGGCCAAGCGAATTGGCCCGCAGTGCAATGCCGCCGAATACGAAGATCTGTCCGGGGAGAAAAGTCTCACCCTGGACTGCGTCGTTGTTGATGATCAAAGAAGCCATCGAGCCTATGGGTGACGACACAGAGGAACTCTCAATGAAAGCACCAATGTCGGTGTCAAAACCGGCGGATCTCGGGTAGGGGGTCCCGAACTGTGCGTCTAGGCGGATGGTAACAGGAGACAAGGGACACGATGTTTTACCCAGGTTCGGGCCCTCTTGATGGAGGTAAAACCCTACGTCCTGCTTGATTGATATTGATGATGTGGGTATTACAAGAGTAGATCTACCACGAGATCAAGGAGGCTAAACCCTAGAAGCTAGCCTATGGTATGATTGTTGTTCGTCCTAATGGACTAAAACCATCCGGTTTATATAGACACCGGAGAGGGCTAGGGTTACACAGAGTCGGTTACAATGGTAGGAGATCTACATATCCGTATCGCCAACCTTGCCTTCCACGCCAAGGAAAGTCCCATCCGGACATGGGACGAAGTCTTCAATCATGTATCTTCATAGTCTTGGAGTCCGGCCTATGATGATAGTTCGGCTATCCGGACACCCCCTAGTCTAGGACTCCCTCAATCGCTCCCAAAGGTTTCATTCCGTTTGGACTCCGTTTGATATTCCTTTTCTTCGAAACACTGAAATAGGCAAAAAAACAACAATTCAGGCTGGGCCTCCGGTTTGTAGGTTAGTCCCAAAAATGATATAAAAGTGTAGAGTAAAGCCCATAAACATCCAAAATGGGTAATATAATAGCATGGAACAATCAAAAAATATAGATACGTTGGAGACGTATTAAGCATCCCCAAGCTTAATTCCTGCTCGTCCTCGAGTAGGTAAATGATAAAAACATAATTTTTGATGTGGAGTGCTACCTGGCATAATTCTCAATGTAATTTTCTTTATTGTGGCATGAATGTTTAGATCCAAATTATTCAAGATAAAAGCTCATAAAACATAAAAATAGTAATACTTCAAGCATACTAACAAGTAATCATGTCTTATCAAAATAGCATAGCCAAAGAAAGCTCATCCCTACAAAATCATATAGTTAGGCCATGCTTCATTTTCATCACACAAAATACTCCCATCATGCACAACCCCGGTTTCAGCCAAGCAATTGTTCATACTTTTTAACGCGCTTCAGCTTTTTCAATTCTCATGCAATACATGAGCGCAAGCCATGGACATAGCACTATATGTGGAATAAGGTGGTGGTTGTGAAGACCAAAAGGGAGGAGATAGTCTCACATCAACTAGGCGTATCAACGGGCTATGGAGATGCCCATTAATAGATATGAATGTGAGTGAGTAGGGATTGCCATGCAACGAATGCACTAGAGCTATAAATATATGAAAGCTCAACAAAAGAAACTAATTGGGTGTGCATCCAACTTGCTTGCTCACGAAGACCTAGGGCATTTTGAGGAAGCCCATCATTGGAATATACACGCCAACTTCTATAATGAAAAATTCCCACTAGTATATGAAAGTGACAACATAGGAGACTCTCTATCATGAAGATCATGGTGCTACTTTGAAGCACAAGTGTGGAACAGAAGATAGTAACATTGTCCCTTCTCTCTTTTCTCTCATTATTTTTTTCTTTTCTTTTTTTCTTTCTTTTTCTTTCTTTTTTTATTTGATTGGGCTTCATTGGCCTCTTTTTTTGTGTGGGCTTCTTTGGCCTCTTTTATTTTTATAAAGGCCGAAGTCTCATCCCGACTTGTGGGGGAATCATAGTCTTCATCATGCTTTCCTCACTTGGGACAATGCTCTAGTAATGAAGATCGTCACACTTTTATTGATTTACAACTCAGAATTACAACTCAATACTTATAACAAAATATGACTCTACATGAATGCCTCCCACGGTGTACCGGGATATGCAATGAACCAAGAGTGACATGTATGAAAAATTACGGAGGTGGCCTTGCCACAAATACGATGTCAACTACATGATCATGCAAAGAGCAATATGACAATGATGGGGTGTGTCATAATAAACGGAACGGTGGAAAGTTGCATGGCAATGTATATCAGAATGGCTATGGAAATGCCATAATAGGTAGGTATGGTGGTTGTTTTGAGGAAGGTAAATAATGGATGCATGATACCGGCGGAAGTTGCGCGGCATAATAGAGGCTAGCAATGGTGGAAGGGTGAGAGTGTGTATAATCCATGGACTCACATTAGTCATAAAGAACTCATATACTTATTGCAAAAGTCTACTTGCCCTCGAATCAAAGTACTACTACGCATGCTCCTAGGGGAAGGGTTGGTAGGAGTTAACCATCGCGTGATCCCGACCTCCACACATAAGGAAGACAATTAAAATAGCACCCCATGCAACAAATTTGTCACACAACTTTTACCATACGTGCATGCTACGAGACTTGCCAACTTCAACAAAAGTATTTCACAATTTCATAATTACCGAACTAGCATGGCTCTAACATTACCACCTTTATATCTCAAAACAATTATCAAGCATCAAATTGATCAAGGTGTTTAATGCACTTTCTATGATAGTTTTTATTATACCCAACTTGGATGCTCATCATTCTAGGACCAATTTTATAACCATAGAAAATACCATGCTGTTATAAAAGACTCTCAAAATGATATAAGTGAAGCATGAGAGATCAACAATTTCTACAAAATCAAGCCACCGACGTGCTCTAAAAAGTATAAGTGAAGCACGTAGAGCAACACTATCTAGCTTAAAAGATATAAGTGAAGCACATAGAGTATTCTAATAAATTCCAAATCATGTGTGTCTCTCTCAAAAGGTGTGTACAGAAAGGATGAATGTGGTAAACTAAAAAGCAAAGACTCATATCATACAAGACGCTCCAAGCAAAACACATATCATGTGGTGAATAAAAATATAGCTCCAAGTAAAATTACCGATAGACGAAGACGAAAGAGGGGATGCCTTCCGGGGCATCCCCAAGCTTAGGCTTTTGGTTGTCCTTGAATATCTTGGGGTGCCATGGGCATCCCCAAGCTTAGGTTCTTGCAACTCCTTATTCCATAGTCCATCAAATCCTTACCCAAAACTTGAAAACTTCACAACACAAAACTCAACAGGAAATCTCGTAAGCTCCGTTAGTGCAAGAAAGAAAAACCACCACATAAGGTACTGTAATGAACTCATTCTTTATTTATATTGGTGTTAAACCTACTGTATTCGAACTTCTCTATGGTTCATACCCCCGATACTAGCCATAGATGCATCAAAATAAGCAAACAACACACGAAAAACAGAATCTGTCAAAATCAGAACAGTCTGTAGCAATCTATATCTTTTGAATACTTCTGGAACTCTAAAACTCCTACCAAAATAGGAAGTCCCGGAAAAATTTTCTATTGACCTACTGCAAAAATAATCAACTAAAAATAATGTTTCTTTCATTTATTAAAATTATTCTCGTGCGAGCAAAAGTTTCTGTTTTTCAGCAGAAGCAAATTAACTATCACCGTAGGTTATCCTATAGGTTCTACTTGGCACAAACACTAATTAAAACATAAAACCACATCTAAACAGAAGCTATATGAAATATTTATTACAAAGAAGAAGAAGCAAAAAACATGGAACAAAAATAAAATTGGGTTGCCTCCCAACAAGCACTATCGTTTAACGCCCCTAGCTAAGCATTGAGATTTCGATGATGCTCACATGAAAGACAAGAATTGAGGCGCAAAGAGAGCATCATGAAACACGTGACAAACACATCTCAGTCTAACATACTTCCTATTCATAGGAATCTTATAGGCAAACAAATTATTATAGCAAGCAAAAACTAGCATATGCAAGGAAGCGGAAAGAAACAATAGCAATCTCAACATAATGAGAGGTAGTTTAATAACATGAAAATTTCTACAGCCATATTTTCCTCTCTCATAATAGTTACATGTGGGATCGTAAGCAAATTCAACAAAATAGCTATCACATAAAATATTTTCAACATGATCCACATGCATGCGAAGTTGACACTCTTCCAAAATAGTGGGATTAACATTAACTAAAGTCACGACCTCTCCAAACCCACTTTTATCAAAAATTTCATAAGATTGAACATTCTCCAAATATGTTGGAACTAAAGTTGACACTCTTCCAAACCCACTTTGAATAATATTGCAAACACTATTATCAATCTCATATTCATCATGGGGCTTAAATAAATTTTCAAGATCATAAAAAGAATCACCCCAATCATGATCATTGCAACAAGTAGTAGACATAGCAAAACTAGCATCCCCAAGCTTGAGGTTTTGCATATCATTAACACAACTAACATCAATAGAACTTATAATAACATCATTGCAATCATGCTTTTCATCAAAGGAACTATCAAGTATGGGGGAAATAGCAATGATCTCATGTTTAACATAAGGAACTATAGAAAATTCGTCTTCAAAGATATTGGCATCATGGCCACAAGAATAGCAAGCATCTTGTTCATCAAGGGAAATTTCAATCAAATCATCGGAATCATCATTATCTATAGATTCATGCATATCATTATTTTCTTCCAGAGAAACGGTCATTCTCTCAATAAATTCTTTACATAGACATTATGAGCATAGTTTCCATAGCAATATTTAAGTATGTCAAAATTTTCAGATTCGTAGAGAGTAATATCATACTTTTCAATCAAAGAAGCAACTTCATAAGCACCCTTAAAAGCAACAAATTCTTCAATTTGTTCGATATCATAGTAACTATAAACACCCTTTGCATAAGAAGATAAGATTTTATTATCATTAAACTCACATAGGTAGAGAAGGTGTTTTTTAGGGTTCTTGGAGCAACAAGTAAAATCATAAATTTCACAAAGATTCCAAGCGTAACACATCGATATGTTTATTTGATACCATAAGAGTCTTCCCTTTCCAAACAAACGGTGACGCACAAAATGAGCATGCTCATCTAAAGATTTCCCATCAACAAGGCTAGTTGGGGTTTCAGCACGAGCGCATAAGGATCGAAGATGATCCAAGTAGAACAGTTTAAGTGGATCCATATCAATAGATTATTAGCGAGAAAAGATGCAAGAAAATAAAAGGCACGTGGAAACACAAACAAAAAGAAATACGTGAAGAAGGCGAAGAAAAGGCAAAGGTGAAGTGGGGGAGAGGAAAACAAGGGGCAAATGGAAAATAATGTAATGCGAGGGATAAGAGTTTGTGATGGGTACTTGGTATGTCTTGACTTGAGCGAAGACCTCCCCGGCAACGGTGCAAGAAATCCTTCTTGCTACCTCTTGAGCACTGCGTTGGTTTTCCCTTGAAGAGGAAAGGGTGATGCAGCAAAGTAGCGTAAGTATTTCCCCCAGTTTTTGAGAACCAAGGTATCAATCCAGTAGGAGGCTCCTCAAAAGTCCCTCATACCTACACAAACAAACAAGAATCTCGGAACCAACGCGATAAAGGGGTTGTCAATCCCTTCACGGTAACTTGCAAAAGTGAGATCTGATAGAGATAATAAGATAAGATAAAATATTTTTGGTATTTTTATGATATAGATTAGAAAGTAAAGAAGCAAATAAAATTAGATGAAACCAGGGGGCCATAGGTTTCACTAGTGGCTTCTCTCAAGATAGCATAGGTATTACGGTGGGTGAACAAATCATTGTCGTGCAATTGATAGAAAAGTGCATAGTTATGAGATTATCTAGGAATGATCATGTATATAGGCATCACGTCCGCAACAAGTAGATCGAAACGATTCTGCATCCACTACTATTACTCCACACATCGACCGACTCCTGCCTGCATCTAGTGTATTAAGATCATGAAGAATAGAGTAACGCATTAAGAAAGATGACATGATGTAGAGGGATAAACTCAAGCAATATGATATAAACCCCATCTTTTTATCCTTGATGGCAACAATACAATACGTGCCTTGCTGCCCCTGCTGTCACTGGGAAAGGACACCGCAAGATTGAACCCAAAGCTACGCACTTCTCCCATTGCAAGAAAGATCAATCTAGTAGGCCAAACCAAACTGATAATTCGAAGAGACTTGCAAAGATAACCAATCATACATAAAAGAATTCAGAGAAGATTCAATTATTTCTCATAGATAAACTTGATCATCAACCCACAATTCATCGGATCTCGACAATCACACCGCAAAAAGAGTTACATCGAATAGATCTCCATGGAGATCGAGGAGAACTTTGTGTTGAGATTCAATGAGAGAGAAGAAGCCATCTAGCTAATAACTATGGACCCAAAGGTCTGTGGTAAACTACTCACAACTCATCGGAGAGGCCTTGGAGATAATGTAGAGCCCTCCGTAGTTAATTCCCCCTCCGGTGGAGCGCCGGCAAAGGCTCCAAGATGGGATCTCATGGATACAGAAGGTTGCGGTGGTGGAAATAGTTTTTCGTGGTGCTCCTGGATGTTTTCGGGGTACGTAGATATATATAGGCAAATGAGGTAGGTCAGGGGAGCCACGAGGGGCCCACGAGGGTGGGGGTCGCACCCACCCCCTAGGGCGTGTCGGGCACCCTCGTGGCCGCCTCGTTTACTTCTTGACGTCCACTCCAAGTCTCTTGGATTGCGTTTGTTCCAAAAAGACCGCTCCCGAAGGTTTCATTCCGTTTGGACTCCGTTTGATGTTCCTTTTCTTCGAAACACTGAAATAGGCAAAAAAACAGCAATTCGGACTGGGCCTCCGGTTAGTAGGTTAGTCCCAAAAATGATATAAAAGTGTAGAGTAAAGCCCATAAACATCCAAAACGGGTAATATAATAGCATGGAACAATAAAAAATTATAGATACGTTGGAGGGGTATCAGGAGGCCGCTCCTTTAGGAGGTCTTGGTGTCATCTGCCTCGTGAGGCTTGGCCCCTCGCGAGGGTCTTGTCTTGTCGATGCAGAAGATGGGTCGTACCAGGCCGCCGATGGAGCCACGCCGTGCACTACAAAAAAATACACATCCGAGATGATACGTGTTTGTCACAGTAGGTCGCGTTTTTTGTCATGCATGTACATCCATGACGATTTTATGACAGAATCAAGATAGTCATACCTGTGCTGTCGTAGAAGTGTTGCATGACATTACCAAAATTATCATCACGGAAGTGTCCACTTCCATGACAATAAATCGCGCGTTACATAAGTGCTTTCTTCAAGGGTGACCGACACGTGGCATCCACCGTAACAGAATGTTGTTAAGCTATCGGGTCGGGTTTTGGATCCGATAACCCGTTAACAGCCCGGACCAATGGGAAATTTCCACGTGTAAAATTCTTATTGGTCGGACGAAACACGTGTCAGCTTGTCAGTGGGTCAGATAGGCGCCTGTGATATGTCGACACGTGCGACAGCCCACCACTGGCCCATTTAGCTTACAAAGCCGGCCCGTTTGACTTGGTCAAAAGGTAACAGACTGGCCCATGAAAAGCCTGTTAATGGCCTCTTTGCAAATAACCCATTTTATGGCCCGGTAACTCATGACCCGTTAGGCCCTAATGGAAATCGACCCAACAATGTCATGTGGGCTGTTGAATATAACACCAGCCCGTTTCACGTTCGGCCCATGTATGGCCCATGACGTCTTTCCGCCCATATGAGGCCTTTGTATCTTTAGGCCCTTTAGAGGCCCACGGTGACTCTAGCCCATAATGAACAGTAAATTTCTTTGTACCCGTTAACGGCCCGTGATTCACATGGGCCATTTCCAGCCCGTGTTAGCTTTCGGCCTATTGACGGCCCATACGTTCTTGGGCTCCTTTCCATCCCTCAATTACTTCCGGCCCATTACTGGCATGTTCCCCTAATCGGCCCATGGCAAGAGTCGGCCCGTTTCTGGCCTGTTAACCCGTTGCGCCGTTTCCAGCCCGTCCTATATTCCGGCCCAATAATGACCCGTTATGCCTGTGACCGAATTAAGCCTTTGCTGTCCTCCGGCCTGTTAACGGCCTGTTACCGTGCTGGGCCGATACTACATGTAGACCCATTTATCCGACGGCCCAAGGCCCACCGATTCTACGACCCTATTGGAGGCCCATTTATCAACGGCCCGTAGGAGACCCATGGATCCTACGACCTGTATAAGGCCCATGGTTTTTGCGGCCACTAGCAAATGGGAATAAATAAGGCCAAAACTAATGCTAGTCTATTAAGGCGATTGCATAGATTACATCCACTCGGCATAAAAGATCGCCACCAGTGCAAATATAGGGAACACCCTACACTATACAAAAATGGCTTGCTGTTTTCTTTAGCCGGTGGCTGCACGTTAAGAACACATTTTGTATTGCACCAAAACAAATTACAACTATAAAACAAAAGGAAGGTTGGCATAAAAGTTAACAGTCTAGTAGATAAATGCACCACCAAAAGTTCAGAAGCTCAGTTCATTTGACCTGACTGTTACATTTTAATGTTGTATTGTCTGATGGAGAACCATAACCTTCGCCTTCATTTCTCCTAGGCTCCTGAACAAGATAGCAAATGTCTGATAGTCTGGTTTCAAAACCATGCATATCTTGACGACATCGAACAATGTCTCTCCTTGTTTCACAAAGGGTCTCTGTTAGGGAATGGACTTGTGTCTGGAGCGCAAATACAACATTGCTTTGAGCTTGCATATCTTGATGATGAGGCAGTTTGGACGAGATTGCCTTAACAACCAACCCAGAATTACGCAGGAACGTGCTTTTGGCACTATTAGTGGACAGGTACTGACCCACTGCAGCAAGAGTTGACATTACGGTTATAGTTGCCTCGCCACCTTCAGAAGGTGGCGGTTCCACCATTTTTTCCATTGCTCACTGGAAAGTTGAGTTTTTACATTAGTAGTACCAGAACAGAAGATATTAAGGAGGCAGCAAAACCAAACAAAATAGCTTTGCTCTATATACAGAACTTATTCTGGTGAACCCATGTAAAATATTAGTTGTATTTTTATTGCAAAGTACATAATAAAACAAGGTTCCAAACATATGACCATGTACCATCGCTAATGTATTGTCTATTTCTTCACATTGTATTGAGGTCTAAGGATAAAGAGACGAAGTTTATAATATGGTAAGCATAGCATGACATCATTCATATCACAAAACAACTGAGACCAGACAAACAGGCAATTGTAACATTGTGTGGGCAAGTCCAGCACGGAACTAGATTGCAGGTCAAGATCAAAGGAACATCACCCTCTCTTTTAAACCTTGTAAGGTGCAATGATACGCTAAGACAATTGTGTATAAAATTGAAAAGAGTAATAGACATTGGCTGCAAACCATGCAGTTCAAGGCACAAGTTAGAGTAAGTAGTAGTTAAAAGGCATAAGGATTAAGGACTTACAACAGTGGCTTTGACTGGTGTAGTCATGCCCTTCTTCTTGCTGGTGTGACAGTCCTTGAAGATTTCCACAGCATTTGGTTCAGGTACTTTTTGGTCCTTACGGGCTTTCCTCTGCATTTGGAACAAGTCAATATAGATCTAATAATATGGTACAGCAAAAAGAGTGAAACATCAGCTAATTACAAGAGCCTCGCAGTGTGCAATATAGCTACGAGATCCTGTCGTCTGTTGGAATTTCACTTTTGTACGGTTGGCCTTGTTCTTTGAATAATTCACCTACAAGAAGATAGATTTGTGTGGTACATGCGTAAATAGGACTTCAACATGTGATTTGATCACATATATATAATGTACCTGATACTTTGGATCAGACCAGTGTTTAACGAGGCCCCTCCAGTGTTCATTCGATATATTTTCCACTGGAGATGTTTGGGAAAGTTCACTGTTAGCCTTGCCTTCAAAGTGAGTTTTCCTCAAGTTATACCGATACTGTCACAGAGCAGACTTGAAAACATGGGTGCAAGCTTGTATGGTTGCATCATCTTGGCTATCCAAGTTGAACCTCATCTATTCAAAATTATGGTAGTCTCATTATCAGCAACCTAGGAAGTATGGGACAGAGCAAGACGATATTACTAGTTTCCATACATAACCATACTTACAGTTAAATGGTCGAGGAAGGTGTTGAACTGGGTTTCGTATTTGTCATTATTGTACTGAATCCATGTTGGAAGGATACGTACATGACACCTAACAGCAACCGCTGCCTCTAATACTAACTTGGCTGACTCTGTAGCATCACGTGGCCTTTTTAAACCTGCCTCAAAACAGATCTCCATTCTTCCTCCTCTAGATTTAGTTAACATATCGAGCATTATCCCTGATGTTTGTTTCCTCTTGCGCCCAGGTGCTAGTCCAACAACGAACATAGGAAGTGTTAGTGTACATCAAACTGTGAGACTACATATAAAGAAGCATGCAACTGTAACTTGACTCCGGCAACTACCTTCTTGTTGTTGAAGCTCACAAGGTTCATCTGATCTTGCCAACTCGTCTTGTGTCAAGAGTGCTTGGGAAGTAGTGTCAGGTGGCAAGGGAGCTTGGGAACGTGCTGCTAGCTTAGTTGACGCACGAGTAACTCGTGTAGCTGGTAGTATTGTGGAAGGTGTTGCAAGAACTAGGGCTGCCTCTGCTTGTTTGGTGGCAGCTATTTGTTTCTGTTTGGCTTTTGCTGCAGCTCGTGTAGCATGTGATACCCTGTTTGTAGATCTGCTGGACTTTGACCTTCTATTGCACCATCAGTACCAGCCGAATCTGCAGGATTCATCCGCTTCCCATTCCCTGCCATTTTTTGTTTCTTCCTCTTTCTCTGTCCCATGTTAAGTCAAGCCGACAAGAAAAACGAATAACAATTTAGTTCTTCAGAACAAATTGATGCGTGATACAGACGAACTGAACTTTGATGTTAGACAACCACATGATAGGAGGACGTAATATGTACGAAAAACAGGATGGAAGAGATAACCAGAACTATGATGTGTAAACTAAGCAGAAGACATTTCACTAAATTAGAAGCAATGCAATGGAAGGTAGACACCATATGAAAGATGCTACAAATATCGCTCTGCCAAGTTAATAGTGTCTCATCATAAATGGCATTTAAACAAATGTGAAGCAGTCCAAGAAATAAATCATATGCAAGATGCAAACAACATCACACTACCAAGTTAGAGGTCTCTCGTCATTAATGCCATTTCATATTCATAGCAATGCATATTCGTAGCTTATGATATGTGAACTAAGGAGAAGGCATTTCAACAAATTAGAAGCAATGAAAGCTAGACGCCATATGAAAGATGCAACGAGTATCACTCTACCAAGTTAAAACTGTCTCGTCGTAAGTGCCAATTCAACAAATTAGTAGTACTGTCGGCGTCCTGGACTTGGGGGTATCCAGTCCTGCCTGCCTGCGGCCCACCACGTGGCTCGATCGACGGCGTGGTATGGCCCAGCTTCGACAACAACACATCAAGATCCTCATGGGGGGCCAATCCTCGCGAGGCGGACAACGCCAAGACCCCTGAAGGAGTTGGCCTCCTCATGAGGGCTCCTGAGTGGTGGAGAGATCTATGCAGCTACCTCACGATGCACAGCTGATGTGAGCCATGACGACCAAGGCCAGGCGGGCACTAGGCGGGTGCAGAGTGCAGGTTTCCTCTTCGGTGAAAAGGAGGCAAGCCACAGGCGTGGAGTCCCGAGGAATCAACCAAAGGTTTCCATTCTGGTGCAACGAGACCAAGACTGCCAGGACGGCAAGACGAAGGTCATCACCGAGCCCACGGCAGCGTCACAACCAGAGGCTTTTCGCAGGCGAAGACTACTTTTATCAGGATAGACTGTACTACTTGTCCCCTTTCAAATCCTGCCATTATGGAATCCCTTCCTGCTCATATTTGGGAAGAGGACCAAGGCCACTATATGTAGGACTTAGCCACCACCATAGAGAGGGACCAAAACCAGAGCAAGTAGAGCACCACACCAGCTCAAGAACACCTCACCTCCTGAGGCTTGTTCATCCTTGTACTAGTTCATCCATAGCCCCTCAAGGCAATCCACCACACCACACTTGAGTAGGGTATTACACCACAACGGTGGCCCGAACCAGTTTAAATCTATGTGTCTTCGTCTCTCTGTGAGCTTTGCGCGCTAGGCTAGGGAGGATTGCGAGTAGGCAGGTTAGGCAGGTTGAGATCTCTGCATGCACCCAGTGTTCGAACCTCTCACGGGTTGCCGGACCCCGAAATCCGACATTTTCCACGCCAGGTAGGGGTGCGTCAGATCCTCTCTTCCGCCGTTCGACTCATCTCTGCTCCAACACCTCCATGACCGACGCGCCTCGGGCTCGCGCCGAGCACTGGGCCGCGTTCGCCGCCCTTGTCGCTCAGACGGCTCCGGCGAATGACGGCTACGCCCGCTGCGGTCCTTCTCCGGTGGCTAATGCCGCCACGGGCCCTGCCGGACACAAGCAACAAGCTTCATCGTTGCACCCGTCGGTGCGCCGTGATGTTCGCACCGCTACTCCGTCGCTCACCCTAGCAGCTTCATCAGCCCACGCGCGACGCGGCCAAGTGGACACATAGGCCACTCTGCTCATGACGCGGGAGCTCCTTCGCTAGCGTCCCGTGGGTGATCTCTACTAGGAGTGGCTCGAGTGCATCGCCGAGCTCATCAGCGTCGTGCACGGGGGCTCCGACTGGTCGGCTCGCTCGCTGCCTCGGCAACCACCTGCAGCGGGTGACGTCGTGCATGGGGCCCCTCCTCCGCCTCTAGCCCGGGGCTCCATCGTCGAGCCAAGGCGTATGGCTCCACGGCGCGACCCGGAGCACCCAGCGCCAGCTCTCGCCGATGTGAGCTACCACGTGGTTCAACGCCCCCAAGGAGAAGCGCGCGTGCTTCTAGCACCCCAACACCAGGCTCGCGAGCCGCCAAAGGAGGTGGCGGTGCGTGTGCACCAGGACCATGTTCCACCCCCTCGACAGCCTCCGGTGGCCACGGTAGGATGCCATGCGTTCACTACAAAGCTCCGCAATGTCGTCTGACCGAGCAAGTTCAAGCCTGACCTGCCTCCATGCTACGACGACACCGCAGACCCCGCCGAGTTCCTGCAGCTCTACGAGCTGAGCATCGAGGCGGCCAACGGAGATGAGAAGATCATGTCAAACTGGTTCCCAATGTCCCTCAAGGATGGTGCGCGTTCCTGGCTCCTGAACCTGACTGAGGGGTCGGTTTCTTCCTGGGAGGAGATGCGCAACCACTTCATCGCCAACTTCCAGGGCACTCGCGACCATCCGCCAGCCGCGGGTGACCTGCGCCACGTCGAGCAGCAATCTGGAGAGACCCTGCATAAGTATATCCATCCCTTCAACAACGTACGCCTCAAGATTCCCAAGGTGTTGGACGAGGCCATCATCTCTGCATTCAATAATGGCGTACGTGACATCAAGATGAAGGAGGAGCTCGCCATCCACGAGGACCTCTGCACTACTCTGGAGATGTTCAACATGGCGAACAAGTGTGCGAGAGCTGAGGAGGGACGCCTCTCCCTCGTCGAGCTCCCTGATGCTGATCCAGAAGACGAGAAGACCAAGACAAAGGACACGAAGTGCAAGGGGCCGGTCGTGCTTGCGGCAGAGCCAGAGACCAAGCGCGGTTGTGACCACCCCGAGTCATCCAAGGGCAAGCGGCCGTTCTGCGCCTTCCACGTAGTCTATAGCCACAACACCAGCGACTGCCAGGAGCTCAGGGCTCCCTATGACGGGCGCCTCGGTCAACGCCCCGATCACAATGATCGGGGCTATGGCCGCGGAGGTGGCCGAGGAGGAGGACGCTAGGATGGACGCGACCGCCGTCAGGAGTGGCGCGACCAGCCTCGCGAGGGCAACTGGAGGGAGCGGCCTCGTGAGGATCGCCCTCAGGGCAATGCAGCCTTGCCTCCTCTGCCTCCACCACCAAGAAGGAATGAAGATCACCACCAGGACGAGGGGGCTGGGGGCTTCCAGGAGCCGCGAGCCATCGCCTACATCTTGGGCGACTCACAAGACCCAGCTTCCCACCGTGTCTTCAAGCAGTTTGCGCGCGAGGTCAATGCGGCGCTCCCCATGCTTGACGCAACTCGCCCCCTCAAGTGGTCCAAGTGCGCCATCACCTTCGACTCCTCAGACCGGATCTAGTGCGCGGCCACCGCTGGCGCGCTCGCCATGCTCTGCTCCCCTTTCATCAGCAACGTAACCATCACCAAGACTCTCATTGATGGCGGAGCAGGGATCAATGTTCTCTCTGTTCAGACATTCGATAGACTCCAAGTGCCATACTACTAGGTGGACCCCACCAAGCCATTCTCAGGAGTGACCAACAAATCGACACACCCGGTCGGGCAGGTTCACCTCCCGGTCACCTTCGACGAGCGCAATAACTGCCGCATCGAGCTCATCGACTTCGACGTCGCCGACATTCGCCTGCCCTACAATGCCATCCTTGGGTACCCAGCACTGGTCAAGTTCATGGAGGCCATGCACCACGGCTACAACATTCTCAGGATGCTAGAAAGCGACGGCATCATCACGGTCGCCTGCCAAGAGAAGGATGCGGTGTGCTCCCTCGAGCACGCCTTCCAAGCTGCAGTAGTTGAGAACCCGGAAGACGAAGACGACGCCCTCCCTCCTGAGGTCGCCTCCAAGACAAAGAAGCTACAGCTGAGCCAGGGGTCTTGTGAGGAAGCATCACGAGGACACAGTGCTGAGTCTCGCGTCTCCAAATGCGTCACCTTCACCCATCATATAGGGAGGCGCGCCCGGCGTCCCTCTCAGGCTGGCCTCGGGGGCTCTCCTCCAAAGGGCCTCAGACCTAGCCCATGTCGCGAGAGTGGCGCTCGGGAACCATGTGGGAGCACTCTTCAGAGCACGCTTCCCAGGAGAAAGCAGCAGGCATGAGGCAACATGCGTTCAGGAGTTCATTAGCACGACAACCGAGGAGTTTCAGGAAGGAAGGGTTCTACAAGGCGATCGTCGCCAGCCGCGAGGCGGAGCTCGCTGCCCTAGCGAGGGTAAGGAGTTTCGCGGCTGCATCGACATCCCTGGGCTCAACAGGGCCACATCTCGGCAGCTCATGTGGCCATCTCGTGTCGGCCGATGCGAGGGACCGCCTCACAGCTACGTCTGCATGCCTTTCGGCCTGGCGGGCGTGGCTGAGGCGTTCCAGCGCTGCATGAGCGATGCTCAGGCGGCTGCGAGGCTAGGCGCCAGGCGATCCTGATGGAGATAGAGGAGCACTCTCAGGAGCCTTCCGGTCCGTCCGAGCCTCCCGAGGCCCGGCACCGGAGCGGCTCATGAGGAACGGCTTCAGCAGCACGCGTTTTTTGTCTACTCCAACAACTCTTCAGCAACGGTATCAGGGGACATCTCCCTAGTTCATTCAGTTTGGGGGTGCCCCTCGGGCTGGATCAGCCCCAGGCCGTGTGGGTCTGTCCCTACGACGTGTATCCCTTTTGCATTTTATCAGAGTCAGTTACAATCCTTCGCACACTACTTTCGAATTACCAACTGCCTGACCGGCGCTTCACCGCTAAGAACGTCTCGCACCCTTGCAAGCCCTCCCACAACCGCCACATGATTAAGGACTGGCACAGCGTCTGTGCTCGGGTTCGTCCCTGCAGCGTCGCTAAACCCAAGCAGCTGAGCTCTGGCTCACGGACCGGTCCCGTGTACGTCACCTCCCATTCCTCTTGGTGCCTTGTTCTCGCATGAGCTAATCGTGATGGGTAAGCAAGGGCGCTTGACCTTGTTTTTCTTTAGCATCTTTGCATGAGAAGACTGGGCACGGCGTCTGTGCTGGGGTCCGTCCCTACAACTTCGATAAATCCAGCGGCCAAGCTCTATCTGATGGGCCAGCCACGTTCACGTCACCTCCTGGGGTCGTTGGTGTCTGGCCTTCTCTTGCAATAACCTCAAGAAAGTCATTCGGCGCAGACTGCCTAACCATCTCTCAGGACAAGTCCAAGCATCCCCAACCAAGACCAGGTGCAACCCGCCTTGAGGTAGGGCCTCGTGAGTCCCGCACTAGCTCACGGGTGCCCATATACACCTCCTCCAGCCCTGCCGTGCAAGCCACGTGTCAGGGCGGGGCTGTACACGCCCCGAGGGCTCTCCTCAGAGGGAGCCCCCTCCCACACCAGTGGAAGCACCATGCTCCACACTGGACATCGACACTGCAGAGAAGCGGCTATGCCCGTGCCAGAGCGGAAGCGCTATGCTCCCCGCTGGTGATAAACAACTTGGGGTGGCCTCACGACTGCATTAACCCCAGGGAGCCTCCAGGCTCAGTGACTAGCCTCACCGCGCTGCTCTCCCTCGAGAAGGTATCGCGAGGGGGCTGGGCACGGGGGCTACGCTCAGGTCACACCTAGCATACCCCACTTTGCCAGGCCTCACGGGCCTGGTCTTCGCGCACCCCTCCCAAGCGAGAGCTCGGCAAGGGAAAGGTAGGACGGTCTGGTCGTACGTCAAGGGAGACTCCTGAGCATGGCGGCTCAGGAGCCTAACTGGTCATGTAGCCCCTCACCTCTTGGGCTCGTCCTAGTGATCCGGACGACCCAACAATGGTTGAGGCATGCGCGGGGCCGGGCCCTGCCGATGCAGAACACGAAGTCCTGGTTGTCACCCTTTTCTTTCAAGCCGTTCGTACGTCAAGGGGGACTCCTAAGCATCGCGACTCAGGAGCCTAACTGGTCACGTAGCCCCTCACCTCTTGGGCTTGTCCTAGTGATCTAGACGACCCAATGACGGCTGAGGTATGCGCGGGGTCGGGCCCTGCCGATGTAGAACACCAAGGCTTGCCCCTGCATCTTTTCCTCAACTGTTCACATGTCAAGGAGGACTCCTGAGCATCGCGACTCAGGAGCCTAATTGGTCCCCTAGCCCCTCACCTCTTGGGCTCGTCATGGTGATCCAGACAACCCAACAACGGCTAGGGTATGCGTGGGGCAGGCTCTGCCGATGCAGACCAATAAAGCAAACGGAAAGCTGAAGGAGCATAAACTAGTTATTACAAGACAAAGTGTTCCATGCAAATAGTTTTAAACGCCTCCCCGAGGCATGTCGCATGGTGTAGGATAAAAAGGCGAAAGCAAAATCTCTGTGCCACCTCCTCAGACTTGGGCGTCGCCACCGCTCGCCAGCGGAACCTCATCGCCAGGCGCGTCGCTTGTACCACCGGGTTCGCTTGGAGGGCCAACCACCATGTACTTGTTCAGCATGGCGTCCACGGAGCTCTTCACGGCAGGAGCAACAGCACCCCGGGAGTCGGCGTCCACTGGAGCAAGGAAGGAGGAGAGGTTGAAGCTACCATCCTGGAGATAAAGATGGCCGAAGATGCACATCAGAGCTGAGGAAGAAAGTGAGCGTTGTCACGCCCAATATGCGACCCTATCCTAAAGGAACTCGAAGGTCCCACCAAGGATAAAAGCCCATATTCGAGACGCTTTTGCCAGGTGGATATCATTACATCGTACCATTACATAATAGTTGGGGATACATACAAGAGGCATACAATGCCACACGAATACAACGTCACTATACATAAGAGCAATATCTGACTACGAATCAAGCACAAACAGAAACTCAAATGACATCCACCCAGCTAGCCCAAGCTGCCGACCAGGAACCTATCCCCTGAACGACGAAGCAGAAGAAGAACTCAAAACAAGCAAGCATCGCTCTCGCGTCATGATCATCGCATAACCTGTACTTGCAACTGTTGTTGTACTAAACTGTGAACCACGAGGACTCAGCAATCCCATTACCATGGGTATCAAGAATAGCAAAGCTTAATGGGTATGGAAAGGATAAGTGGTTAGGTTGCAGCAGCGACTAAGCATATATGGTGGCTAACATACGCAAATAAGTGCGAGAAGAGAAGCAACACAACAGTCGAGAAGCTAGAAGTGATCCTAAAACTACTTACGTACAAACATAACACAAACCGTGTTCACTTCTCGATCCACTCGAAAAGAGACCATCACAGTTACATACACGGTTGGGTATTTAAATTCGAATCTGGTGTCAAGTTGTCTACATTCGGACATTAACAAATTCCCATCTGCCACATAACTGCGGGCATGGCTTTCGAAAGTTTAAACCCTTAAGGGGTGTCCCAACTTAGCCCATTATAAGCTCACGATCCGCGAAGACAATCCTCCATCGCGGGACATCCGATCAGACTCGGGGTCCCGGTGCACAAGTCATTTTGACAATGGTAAAACAAAACCAGCAAGACCTCCCGGTGTGCTGACAAATCCCGATAGGAGCCACACGTATCTTGTTCTCAGGGCACAACGGATTGTCCAAACTTATGGTAGGCCAAATCCAGAGTTGCCCCTGGCGGTCACCGGCGGTTGACGGTTTGGACCAACACTCAGAGGAGCACTGGCCCAGGGGGTTGATTAAAAATACTAGCGGTCCGGAGATAATCCCCTATTTAACTTTTAGTTGTTATTAGGCAAATGGTAAAACCAATGTTGGGCCTTGCTGGAAGAGTTTTATTCAAAGCAAACTGTCAACACACAACACATAAACACACAACACATAAACATGGCATGATGCACAACCAAATATGATGCATGACAAGGTTAAATGTTGTTAACATGGCAAGAGGTGAAGCATAATAAAACTACCTATCTAGGCAAGTTTAAATGAGCCCGGAACAACGAACAACAACACCAGAAAATCCCCATATCATATTTGAAAAATTGGTACTGCTCTGCCCTAAACCATATTTTAAAGTTCTTAAATAGAAAAAGTAAGTGCATCAAGTTAATCTATGCATTTTTCTACCCCCAAAACATATAAAGTTTATTAAATTCGGAGCTACGGTTATTAAGTTATGAGTTAAACCACTTTAACATGTCATTTATGCAAATTAATGCAAACAACAGTTTTAAATAATTGAACATGGATGAAAGCGAATGCTTGAGGGGATTTAGATGCAAAAGAACGATGAGATAATGAGCTGATTAAAGAATACTTGACAAATGCGCCGGGATAATTGGATAACAGTAGCTGGAATGTGAGGACAAAGAATTCCTCTGGAATGATGGCCTCCGATGAAACAAAGCAGAAATCAACTCCTGAAATACTCCGGATGGGCAAGGAAAGAAAATCTGACGAACGGAATAATTCGACAGGATAAGAAGAAGCTGGAACCACGAATCTTCGAGAAAATGGACAAGCTTTAGGAGAAACTCTTCTTCGATCTTCAAATGCTGAGGATGACGAAGGGAAACACCACTGAAATTGTTGAGATACTCCGGAAAAATGGAAAGAGGAAGGGTTGAACCTAAGATGAAAAGAACTTGAAAGCGATATGGAGAAGGCATGCGACTGATGGAATCCATTCTTACGTCACACTTGAATAGAATTTGAGAATAACTCCAGAATAATTAGAAGAGTCAGGTAAGATCCTGGGAAAAGACCAGTGGGTTAGGGCCCACTAAAAGAGAGCACCGTTGAGAAAGTTTGGTTAAGAGATAGATGATGCACCGAACAATTGAAATATTTGAATGAGGTGATAACAACGAATTAATTCGAACACAAACAAATCTCCTGAGATGTCTTGAGCACTCTGGAAGGATAAACTGGAGAGAGGCGAACGAATAGGGAAAACACTTGATCCAGGGAAAAGAATATGATCAACCCGAAAAACTTGAATTGAATACACCGGAAAGAAAAAGAGATGAAGAATGTCAAATGAGATGAGAATTCAATGGTTGAAATGATTGAGGAAAGACTGAAGAGGCTCCACACGAATGAAATTGATGCTCGAATAGAGACTCAGACTCCAGGAAGAAAAAGGGGTGGGAGGGCGGGAAAACAAAGGCAACTTGGAAGGGGAACCGATGAATAACTTGAAGAGAAGACACTGGTTGAAATAATTGAGGAAAGAATGCAAAGACTTCGCACGAATAGGATGGATACTCGATTAGTGACTCCGGCTCCGAGAAGAAAAAGGGTGGGTGGGTGGGGAAAAAGAAAGACAACAAAGGGGCTGAGCAACACAATCCTGTTCCAACATGGAGCAATCTTCAACTTCACCTGCAACTAACAATGCTATAAGAGGGGCTGAGCAAAAATGGTAACATAGACAAACAACGGTTTGCTAGGAAGGGTGAAAAAGGTGAGAGGCTGACATGGCAATTTGGGAGGCTTGATAAACAAGTGATAGGTACGCATCATAGCGATAGAACGAAGCAACTAGCATAGCAATGATGGTAGTGAGATCCAAGGTGACGGTCATTTTGCCTGAAATCCCGCTAGGAAGAAGAACGAGTCCATGAAGAAGACGAACAGATGAAGATGAACCAAGCATAGACGAACGAATCCTCACGATCGCAATGAAACAGGAACTATCGGGAAGAAGCACAACTGGAAAGAAGCAAACCACATGGTAAACACACAACACATAAACATGGCATGATGCACAACCAAATATGATGCATGACAAGGTTAAATGTTGTTAACATGGAAAGAGGTGAAGCATAATAAAACTACCTTTCTAGGCAAGTTTAAATGGGGCCGGAACAACGAACAACAAAACCAGAATATCCCCATATCATATTTGAAAAATTGGTACTGTTCTGCCCTAAACCATATTATAAAGTTCTTAAACAGCAAAAGTAAGTGCATCAAGTTAATCTATGCATTTTTCTACCCCAAAAACATATAAAGTTTATTAAATTTGGAGCTACGGTTATTAAGTTAAATTAAACCATTTTAACATGTCATTTATGCAACTTAATGTAAACAGCAGTTTTAAATATTTTAACATGGATGAATGCTGCAAATTATGAAACTACATGAAATTCTAAGCAAGATTCATACATGACATGTTTTATTTGGATGCATGGGAATTTAGTGATTAACAATTTAAAATGATGGCATTTTCTGTAAATATGCATGCACTTGGAATTAGACAAATCCCAGCGAACATAAAAAAGGATGTGGGCTGAATGATGCGCACCGTGGAAGCACAACAGCAGATCTGGCCCGAAGTGGATGAGTGAGTGTGCAGAGAAAAGAAAACAACGCAAAAAAACAACAACTGGGGGCACCGGGGATTCGAACACAGACCTCCTACATGTGGGCATGAGGGAGGAACCACTGTGTTAGCTTAGTGTTCGTGATACAAAGTGCACCCAAGATCTTTTGAGCTATCCAACAACAGGTCGAGCTTGGCCATGGCCGCACGGCGACAACCGACGGCGAGGGCAAGCACAAGTGACGGCCGTTGGGGTGATGAACTTGCGGCGGGCGTGCGGATTTGGGAGGCGGTGCTACCAGCGGAAGGCTTGAGGGTGCGTGGAAGCTGTGTGAGTGAGCACGCGTGTACGGGAGCAAGCATGGTGAGCTACAGGCGCCAACCTTGAACGGAGGCCTGGTGGTGATGATGCGTGAGCATATGCATGTGATGTTTGGCGCGTTCTGGAGTTGCACGCGCATGTGCAAGGAAGGGGAGGCCGTGTGCAACTATGTGTGTGCGCGCTAGGCAAGGCTAGCAAAAGGACGCGGGCCCTCGAGCTCGAGCATGGCTTGACTCGGGGCACGGCAAGCAGCAGCGACAACAACAGGGCATGGTGAGCCGCCGGCAAAGCTACGGAAGAAGGCGCGAGGCCAGTGGGACGTCTACGGAGCCAACTAGGCCTCGGGATGCACGGGATGCAGAGAGCGTGCTGCTGGATCCTGAGAAAAATTCAGAAAACACTAGAGCGGCGAGAGCGGGACGCGAAACCGATCCCAGGCATGTCTACGGCGATCGCTATGCGGCAGCAGAAGAGAGAGGGGGAGCAGGACGACAGGTGGGTCCGGCTCGGTGCATGAGAAAATTTACCAGGGGAAGAGGAGCAAAGGCCAGGCACGGGCTGGGCTGAGGGTTGTTGCTTCTACTGAAGTTGGGCTGCACCGAAGCTGGCTGGGCTGCACCGCTAAGCTCCTGCCCTTTTCTTTACCTTAATTCCTTCAGACATGAAATAATTACAGAAAAGCACAAGGAGTTTGTAGAGGGTATAAGGTAAGATGAGAATTAGTATGAACTTCTGGAGATATGTTGAATAAATTTCTTTGGCCATTTTTAGAGGTGGAAAAATAAACCAAGTTTGAATTAAATTCAAACTTGAGTCATTTTTGAACCCAACCAAGTCATCTTCAAATGAGCTAAAACTTGACAGAAAGGTTAAATGAAGGGTGTAGGATTTATATAGAAAAGGTGAACACTTTTCTGGACAGAGAAATGTCACATGAAAATAAGTGTAATAAACAAGAAAGGAGAAGTTTGGATGGGATAGAAACTTTGGTGAACTTGATGAATGGCTGCTAGTATGTGCATGGTTAAGAAAAGAGGTGAAGATAACAAGAAGATGGATTCACACAAGAACATATAACAAAACTTACATATGCCAACCAAGGCATGATGATCATGATGCAATGCAATAAAATGACAAGAGGCACATCACATCATGAATCATGGAACAAAGCAAGGATGGAGCAATGCAATGTAATACAAGATGAACATGATGCAAGAAGCAAAAATGACAAGGCACTCAACATGATCATGGCATCAACATATAGGAATCAAATATGCAAAACAATTATGATAACGCAACAAACATAATAAACACACGTTAACAACTAAAATAAATTGAAGGGCAACTGAAGCATCGGTCCCGGGGCGTTACAAGCGTGCCTCCCCTTCCACCAGGGATGTAAACCCGTCGACAACATTTTCAAGCACCGCCACGACTTCAGGAAGAAGAGCAGTAGGGCTCTCCCTCGGGGTCGTCACCACCGCCTTTCCCCAGGGACCATATCAAAAGAGCGCCCTCTGGGCCTTGTGGAAGTGCGCCTCGAGGGAGGGGAGGGTGCCGCGTTCCATGGCGGCCACTTTCTTGGCCTCGGACAGGGCCGCGTGGGATGCCTACGCCTCCTCCCTCAGCTTCACCAGGCGATCACGCTCTCCAGCCTGCTCTAAGGCCACCTTATTCACCTCGACGTCCCGACTAGCAACGGTGCCTCTTGGGCCTTCAGCTTCTCCTCGCGCTCCCGGAGCTGGCTGGCCTGGGTGGGTTGCTGGTCCTGGAGAGTCTTCAAATCAGCCTCCGCCACACGGCACCGGTTCTCAGCTACTATGGCCTCCCTCCGGGCCAGGTAGCGCATCGTGGCGGCCACCCGAAGCGCCTTCTGGGCCTCCTCCGCAGAGTCCCAGGACGCACGAACAGACGCATCGGCCCTGAGCCACCAGAGATCAACCCCAGGCGTCCTTGAGCCGAACGACAATCCAGGCCCTGTAGCTCACCCTGGAGGAGGTCCAACGCCACCCTTGCCTCTTCCAGGGTCCCGGAGGAAGCGAGAACACAGTGACTCGGCCACGCGCTGGGCAAATGAGGAGACGCCCTCGACGCCAAGGTGGAGGAAACATCGGCCTCATGAAGGACCGGGGGCTCTGGAGACTGGTTGCCCCCAGCAGCCGTGACAAGATTGGGTGCCGGAAGAGTCAGGCCTGCCGAGGGCACCGGCACCTCCTGAAGACGAGCATCCACTTCCTCCAGAGTTGGCATTGCCACTGGGCTATGGGGGCTACGACACTCTTCTTGACCAGGGTCGCGGAGGCCGCTCCGTCACCTACGGTCGCGGCGATCTCCGTACCTTCCCTCTGCTTCTTCGTCGGCTCCTGCCTAGCGACAAGAGAATATGTTCAGCACCACTTCAAGAACTGGCAAGCAAGGATAAGGGAGAAACTTACTGGTCAACAAAGGCACATTGCCTCTTCATGCTAAGCAGCGGGACCTGAGGTGGAGCACCTGGCGCCGAGCCCTTGGGAGCAGGAGAGCTTGCGGTTGGCGCCGCCCGGGACGACGTTGGTGAAGGTGGGCTACTGCCCGGGGAAATCATCGCGGTCCTGCTCTTCCTCACAACTAGTCGCTTGAGCTTCTTCAAGGAGGCAACTGCAGACCTCGTGGCGACTCCTGGGGGGCGCAGCACCTCCACCACCGGGGGCTTGCCATCGTCATCATCGTCCGACAGATCGCGCAAGAGCTCCCTTTTCTCTGGGGCGGAGGATTCGTCCATGACATCATCCTCGGCGGCCTTGGAAGATTGTCCGTCGGAGGAGAGCAGCACCAAGGTAGTAGTCGGCAAGGAAGACCAAAACCGCACAAACCCGAGATCGTCGAAGACAGGCATGGCTATGACAACCTCCTCCGCTTTGTCACGGTCATACAACAGGAGCCAGCCCTCGAGACGGTCGCTCGGGTCCCTTCCCGTCAGGTAGGTCAGCACCTTGTTCAGCTCCTCCTCGGGAAGGGGGTCCCGGCATAGGCGGATCTTGTCGTCATCACTGCCGAGCTTCCACAAGGTACGGGGGCGGTGTTGGAGCGGCGCATGCACTGCTTCAGGAACTCCCTGATGAGCATGCCCCCCGTCAGCTTTGGGTCCTTCAGCTCCTTGTCCATCGTCCTCACGAACGGCGTTAGGGAAGGGTCAGTGATCTTCTCATACTTCCACCACTTGTCGGAGACGGGGAATGTGGCCGGCAGATTCAGCGAGCTCTGGGAGCTCTTGGCATCCATCAACACCCACCTCTTCATGGCGTCCTCCACCTTCTTCCCGGCACGGGAGATTGCATTGCCACCCCGTGCCACGACAAAGCCGATGCACCCGACCGGGTTGTCGCCGGTCTTGCGAAGATAGAAGAAATGGCGGAACAAGGTAACGGAGGGCAGCACCCCCATGAACGCCTCACAATAGAAGGCGAAGAGGGACAGAAGGAGGATGGAGTTGGCATGGATGTGCAGCACATGGAGTCCGTATTGGTGTAGGATGGCAAAGAAGAAGGGGAAGAACAAAGGTACCAGCCCGGAGTAGACGCTTGCATGAAGAAGGGGAAGAAGTTGCTGCGTGCGGGCTCCAGGACAGCGGTGGTGACCTGGAGCGTGGTCTCCCCCCACTCATTTTTGTCGCTCGTCGTCAGGAGGAGCATCATCCGGAGCTTCTCCCTAGACATGCAGGGCGCCATCAACCCTCGCTCGTACCAGGCGGCGCGGGCGGCCGAAGAGGAAGCCGTGGCTTTTTCAGCGGCCATCAGGCAGAAGATTTGGAGGAGAATCGGCAGATCTGGTGCGCTCTTCTGCTGTAGGGAGAAGGGGATCTGGAGCAAGATGAAGAAGGAGAAATGAAGGATTGGCGGCAGATGGAACCCCCTTTTTGTCAGACTGGAGCAGTTGCCGAGGCAGCGTGGGGAAACGGAGTCGCCCATGTCCAATCAATCGCCACGAGTCATCAAGGCCGCAGGTGGTTAGGGCCTGCGGCGCTCCATCCTTGCCCTTTGGCTTCGCCTGGAAGCCATGTCCAAGCCTGCCTTGGGCCCGGGGGCTACTGTCGGCGTCCTGGCCTTCGGGGTATCCAGTCCTACCTACCTGCGGCCCACCACGTGGCTCCATCGACGGCCTGGTACGACCCAGCTTCGACAACAACACAACAAGACCCTCGCGGGGGCCAAGCCTCGCGAGGCGGACGACGCCACGACCCCTGAAGGAGTTGGCCTGCTCAGGAGGGCTCCTGAGGAGCGGAGAGATCTATGCAGCTACCTCACGAGGCTCAGTTGACGTGAGCCATGACGACCAAGGCCAAGCGGGCGCCAGGCGGACGCAGAGCGCATGTTACCTCTTAGGTGCAAGGGAGGCAAGCCACAGGCGCGGAGTCCCGAGGAATCAACCAAAGGTTTCCATTCCGGTGCAACGAGACCAAGACTTCCAGGACGGCAAGACGGAGGTCATCACCGAGCCCACCGCAGCATCACAACCAGAGGCTTTTCGCAGGCGAAGACTACTTTTTCATGATAAACTGTAGTATTTGGGAAGAGGACCAAGGCCACTATATATAGGACTTAGCCATGAACATAGAGAAGGACCGAAACCAAAGCAACTAGAGCACCACACCATCTCAAGAACACCTCATCTCCTGAGGCTTGTTCATCCTTGTACTAGTTCATCCATAGCCCCTCGAGGAAATCCACCACACCACACTGGAGTAGGGTATTACACCACAATGGTGGCCCGAACCAGTATAAATCTATGTGTCTTTGTGTCTCTGTGAGCTTTGTGTGCTAGGCTAGGGAGGATCACGAGTAGGCAGGCTGGGTAGGTTGAGATCTCTGCACGCACCCCAGTGTTCGAACCTCTCACGGGTTGCCGGACCCCAAAATCCGACAAGTACAAGCTAGAAAAGAATGCGAGATGTAACCTATATCACACTCCGAAGTCAAACGTGTCTTATGATAAGTGATTGTTGCAGGTTACACAATAGTAGTAATTTGATGTAAGAACATGGTGTGTTAGACAGATATTGTATGTTCTAGAAACAGGAACACGTGTCTTATTCAAGTATAATGTGTAAAGTAAGCAGATGGAATTCAACAAAATTAGAAGAAATACAAGCTAGACATCACACATAACATGCAACCACATATAACAGTGCCAAGTTAGAGGGAGCACCGGTGATGGTGCACTAGGGGAGACATGCTCATCATAAACACAGCTATGTTGAGTGCCTATGCATGTGTTGTCTTGGAAATCATCTTGGGGGGATGGAGGAGTAGAAACTGTAGAGGCCCTCCGTTTGGAAGGAGCACCTTTATCCGCTTCCTTGCTAACTTCCTTCCGCTTTATTGATTTTGAATTGTCAAGTAAAACCGACAAGAAAAGGCAATAAAATTCTCTCTTCAGAACTCATTCATGCATGATACTGACAATCACTACTTTGATGTAAGGCAAACACATGATACCAGGATAGAATATGTATGAAAAACAGGATGACATGGCATGTTCACAACTGTTTTTGTAAGGACATGCTTAATAGGCAGATGTACTATGTACTAAATACAGGAAGGCATGTCACATTAATAGGTATAATGAATAAGCTAAGCAGAATAGCACATGCAGTTTAACCAGATTGGATGAATTACAATCTAGACACCATATGCAACATGCAACCACATATCATGCTGCCAAGTTAGAGCAAGCACCTGCGATGCTAGTGTAGGGGAAATGCGGTAATCAACTACGAGGCTATGTTTACTATCTTCATCTAGCCTTGCTGTTTCTTGAGAATCATGTCGGGAGGCTGACGCTGCATTCTTTAAATGAGGAGTAGTCCACTTGCCTGACTGCCGCATCATAAGTGATTGATGAGGGATACACAAGAACATTAGTTTGATGTAAGAACATGGTTAATACACAGATGTATTAGTATGTACCAAAAATAGAGAGGCATGTCATATTCAAAGGTATAATGTGTAAGCTAAGCGGATGCAATTTAACCAAATTGGAAGCAATACAAGCTAGACATCCGGCGGGAGTGGTGAGCATGATCATCTAGGACCTGAGAGCCTGGTGGGAGGCGGGCTGCTTCGCCACCATCGCGGCTTTTTAGTTGGCTTGCAGGTGATGCCTGTCTTTGCTGGGCTTGTCACTGGCTCGGCCAGTGCCCTGATTAGCTATTTGTCTTCTGGTGCTCACGGGCTGGTGGTTCATGTAAAAAATATATTTCCTTATCTTAATAAAGACCGACTTCGGCCTTTCAAATACAAGCTAGACACCATATGGAACATACAACCACATATGACACTGCAAAGTTAAAGCAAGCACCTGGGATGATGGTTCATTGTGAGCGAGGTCATCAACTCAAGTGCTACATTTACTGTCTCTATCTGCTGACATAGCACCCTTTATAGTGATGTAATGTGTCGTGCCTACCCGCGAAGAAAGCTGGCCAATTTCTCTCTTTTCTTTTCTGCTTCTCTCGAGGCAGACTCTGAAATACCCTTGCATAAAAAGACAATAGTGAGAGTATGGGTGAAGTGTGTGCAGAACTAGTGCACTGTAAAAGTAGCAGATAGCAGGTGGCTGAAAAATAAATGACAGGAGACATATGATAGATCTACAACATTGCATGGCAAACATAATTAGATTCTACTCCGTCTGATTTTGTAATATATGAGCACAGGAAATGTAGGTACTCCTCCAGCACACCACCACATGTGGTCATATCAAGATAACAGTCGACTCAAAATAAATAGGTCAGTCGATTTTTTAATGAACCATCCGATCTATAAGGAACGGGCAAATGGACTTCGTATACCTCCCGCCAGTCACTATTGATGATCTTTCTCGAACCGCCAGCGACCACCAGCCCAGACCCCTGCCTCCGCCGCCCCGCCCTCCCCTCAACCTCACACCACCGCCGTGCTTGGCAGCGCCCCCAGGCCATCCCTTTAATCCCGGCCGACATCCAGATCGGGCGCCAGTAGCTCTAGCCTCCACACGCCCCTAAGATAAACACCGAGGCGCTGATTCCCTGGTGTAATAGGCGTACCAGCACCTGTTATGCCAGGGAATGCTTTCATTAATTGGGAATCAACTGACCAGAAATAGATATTCAGGGGGCGACGGACCTCTAGCTAAGGTGAAATAGAATATGAGGAGAAACCTTGTGCATCGCGAGTTACTAGGAACATCTAGTATCAAGAAGAAGCTGTCAAGTAGTGTCTTCTGTGGGATGAATACTGCCGGAGTAATAGGCCACGGGTAGGCTCACCCGAGTCCCTGAATTTATCAAGACCTTGGGCCGACTCTGCCTTACGGCGCCCCAGCACGAAGCTCCGCCCTCTGGGGACCGGCAAGCCCAATGGACGGCTACCAAAGGGCGGCCAACCACCAACAGACGAAATCACAAGCGGCCGGCTCTAGCCGGCCGGCCTCTATGGAAGACGACATCTAGCAGGCGGCCACCATGCACCCTCAGAGCTTGTGTCCCCATCAAGATGACGAGACGGGGCGTGGCAACAGTGAAGCCCTCACCCCCGAATCCTGGGGTTGTTGTGGCCATAGTGTCCCGTACGGGCGGAGATCTCCGCACGACGTGGCATTGTTGCCACTCTCCCCTGACATCACTCTGGGCAGGCAGAGCCCTGCTCCCCACTATGGCCTGTCGGTATGGCCTGCAGGCTGCAGGCCCTACCAGGCAGTAACATCCCAGAAGACAGCACACGCCGAACAAGACAGACCGGAGGAGGGCCGGCCTCTAGCAGGCGGCCGTCCCACCATTAACCTGATGAGACCAGGTGTGGCTACAGTGATCTCCCACCAGGCGGCAGGGGCTGTAGCCACACTGAGATGACCAAGCCAGCATCATTAGTAGCATGGCTACAGTGAGCAGCCACCAACCAGACCCGCCAGTAGTGGAAGCGGCCTGTCGGCTCCGTACCAGACCGGTCGGTGGGGCCCACCAGGCGGCGGGCCCCAGTAGTCGGCAGAGAAGCTGGAGGCTGGAGACGCTGACAACCGGGCCTAGAAGCCGGCCAGATTACCGTTGTACCCCTGGGGGGTAGGCCTATATAAACCCCCCAGGGCACCCATGCAAAGGGTTCCCACCCGTTAGACCTAGCCACATTTCTAGGGCAGGAGAGAGCTAGCCTTGCCTTCTCCTTCCACTTGCACACAGCTCAAGGAGCAACTTTGTATCACTTGTTCCTTTAGTGATCATGCGGAGACCCCGCAGAGCAGGACTAGGGGTGTTATCTCCTAGGAGAGCCTCGAACCTGGGTAATATACGTCGGCGTTCGTGTCTATGCCTCATCCCGCTTCCGGGCACCAGGGACGTTCTACTCGCTCCCACCATGATAAGCCATCCTTTGGCATATGTCGCACCCAACCCCCGACATTTGGCTCCCACCATGGGGCTAGCTGCGCCATCTCCCGGAGACCTGCTCTAGACGGGAACCTTGTTCCTTCCTGGCAAGCGAAGCCAGCCTAGCACGCCCGACGGCGTCAGCCTCGATGCCCTGCATGGCGCGGAGATCGCCTGCGCGGCAAGCTGCCTCGCCGACCTCGTTGGCGATATTCACCTCTCAGCCGGCCTCCAACGCGGGCACCGGCTGCCCCGAGAGCCGCCTCGTCAGCCTCCTCGACCAGCTTCACGTCCCAGCGAGCCTGCTATGGACCTGGAGTCTGTTGGCTTCACCGACCCGATGATCGTCGACTCCGACACGGCGTCGCTTGACGCGTTCCCCACTATCCTGGTGATCTACAATGAGCCGCCTCCTCGCGAGCACAATGGCGGGAGCACCGTCACGGAGGTGCTCTTCATTAACAGTGGCGAGCGCTCGAATGGAGATACTCAAGACCCACTCGATGCGGTGTTGCGGGACTTGATGGCGCCCATCCCAGAAGACGCAGATGCTGAGATGTTGGAGGCACGCCGCGTCCACCTTCAAGAGAGCGCTGGCTGGCTGGCCAGCATGCGACACCTCTCAGATGCCTATCGGCGCGAGATGGACCGGCCGTCGGCGGCACGCCGGCTCCTGGGGGGCCTAGCCGCATCGGCCCTGTCCGGCAGCATGGCGGAACCATCACCAGCATGTTTGGGGCAGAACGCCCCATCTACGCCACGCCCGCAAAGAACATTCGGGCCGCCCAAGCGGTGACGGATGAACTGGACAAATACTAGGGCGACGAGCGCTGCCACATGACGGAGCGAGTCCAGCAGCTCCTAGAAGCAGCTGCCGTGTTGCACGAAGCCAACTGCCGCGCCGAAGAGCCTGCACCGTGGAATGATGAGCCGCCCCTTCGCCAAGAACACGGCGCGACCTCCCGAATGCCAACTGGCGGCGCCGTGGAAGACGAGGCAATGAGTCGGTGGCCAGCCGAAGCAGGACTCACCTTTCCATCGAGCATGACGAAGACGGCCGCCCTCGAGCGGTGGAGCGCCGAGGCGATCCTCCGCCTCCTCCGCCTCGCGGAGCAAGACATCCCACTCCACCACGTGTCATGCACCCGACACTCGGTGACCGCCTTGGCCGCCGAGAAGGAGTTGGAGAAAACGACGCCCGCTATCGGATCGACCACCTCAACCGATCCCTGGCGCTAGAAGAAGAAGACGCGCTGGGCCCAGCCTATTTCGGCCCACGAATCAAGGATGAGCCCTTTCCCAAAGGGTTCACCCTCCCCCGAGATACGCCCAAATACACTAGCTCCATGAAGCCGGAGGATTGACTGGTCGACTACTCGATAGCCGTCAGCATAGCAAACGGCAACAAGCGTGTTGCCGTGAAGTACGTCCCACTCATGCTTCAGGGCCCTGCCCGAACGTGGCTCAACAGCCTGAAGCCCCACAGCATCAACAGCTGGGTTGATTTCACAGAGGCCTTCATCTGCAACTTCACCAGCACCTACAAGCGACCTCCTAAGCCCCGACAGCTCTCCTTGTGCGTCCAAGGGCCCACAAAATCGACTCGCGACTACCTCACACACTGGGCCGAGCTGCGCAACTCCTGCGAAGGCGTGCACGAGGTGCACGAAATCGGATACTTCACCGCCGGGTACCGAGAGGGCACCCTCCTCAAGCATCGACTCCTCTGTGACGAGCCCGAGATGCTCGACGAGCTGCTGATCATTGCCGACAAGCACGCCATAGCCGACTCCTCGATGAAGGCGGAAATCATAGTTGATGCATCCGGCAAGGTGGCACCTTAGGCCCCTCGGACTCCGGCTGGTGACACCAGTCGGCGACAACAACCAGGTGACGACAAGTGGAAGGCCACCCAGCTGGCTTCCACCAGCCGGCAGGTGCCAACGATCGAGGATCAGCAGCCGGAGGGGCAGCCGGCACCCAAGCGGCAGAAGGGCGACAAGTCCAATTGGTTGCCCGCCTTCTCTTCTGAGCAAACCTTAGATGCACCCTGCAAGTTCCATAGCGGCGCAAAGACGTCCAACCACAGTACTCGGAAGTGTCACTGGCTTGCCAGAATCGCCAAGGGAGATGGACTCCTGCCTCCTCCGCCTGCCGGACCGCTGCCTCCTCAGCCCCAGCACCCGGCGGCCTGACCAGTCGGTGCCATACAAGATGAGTACCCATAGGAACACGAAGCTTATGTTGTGTTCACCAGTGTGGCCGATGACAGACGCAGCAAACGGCAGCAACAATAAGAAGTGCAAGCCGTGGCCTCCAACACTCCAGAATTCATGCATTGGTCTGAGAAGCCTATCAGTTGGAGCAGGGCCGACCACTCGAAAGTGATGCCTTCCCCAGGTTCATACGCCCTGGTCCTAGATGCTACCTTTGCAACGGAGAGGCGGGCAGCACGTTTCCCAGAGTCTTGATAGATGGCGGCAGCGGCATCAATATCCTATACCGTGACACAATGGAGAAGTTGGGAATCAAGCAGAAGCAGCTCATCCCCAGTCGGACTATATTCCATGGTATAGTCCCTGGCCTTTCCTGCTCACCAATCGGCAAGACCCAAATTGATGTTCTCTTTGGAGACAAGAATCATTTCCACCGTGAGCCAGTCTGGTTTGAAGTGGTGGACCTCGAAAGCCCCTACCATGCACTGCTTGGTCGACCAGCTTTGGCTAAGTTCATGGCAGTCCCCCACTATGCCTACTTCAAGATGAAGATGCCGAGTACCAAGGGGATCCCGACCATAGTCGGAGATTACAAGAAGTCGGTCGCTTGCGCCGCAGATAGCAGTCGGTTGGCCGAGTCCCTCGTGATCGCAGCTGAGAAACGACTCCTAGACCGGGTGGTGGCGTTGGCAGGCAAGAAGCCGGAAATGTCACCCATCCCCAAGGAGTCGGAGGTTGAGGGCTCATTCAAGCTGGCCAAGGAAGCAAAGAAGATACCCTTGGACCCGGAGCACCTGGAGAGGCACGCTATCATAGGTGCAAACCTTGACTACAAATAGGAAAGCGAGCTCGTCGATTTCCTCCATGAGAATCGGGACATCTTCGCATGGTCTCCCAAATACATGTCGGGTGTTCCGACGGATTTCGCCGAGCACAAGTTACATGTTCGACCTGACGCCAAGCCGGTCAGGCGGCCCTTGCACCACCCGTCGGAAGAGAAGATAAGAGTTGTCGGAGAAGAAATTGTCAGGACCCCGATCCTAAGTCACACCGATCTAGCATGTAACACATCATATTACTGTGCGGCCTCACGCACAGTATTCCCACGGGTGCCACCTTACCTGGCTCGGGACTGTTTGCGCATTTTGGCTCACGTATATGATAGTGCTGCTAGCATCCATATGACAAAGAACCCGGGCTGACATGGCTAGTCGTGAACCAAAAGTGGCACTAACTTACAGGGACAGGCATACATGACCCAACAACGAACGTGTCGGTCATCAGCGAGTGAATCCGGGCTGTAGCAACTGGGCTAGCAGGACTCCGGTAAACCGGGCTGTAGTAGGCTAACAGGACTCCGGTAGACACCGCGTGACATTTCCCCGAAGGGACAGACATAGGAACGAAGAAGGACACATGCCGGCCAGCCTAAGTGTTCTGGAGCAGTAGCAAGCTACCATGGCTCAGTGGAAGCACTAGGAGATATTTCTTGGTAAGAGAGGCGACCAAGGATAAACAACTAGGTAGTCAGATCCCACACATACCAAGCATTTCAATAACATACACACAATATGCTCGATATGTGCAAATACAACATGGCATCACAACTTGATTCTACGACTCAAGTATTTTATTAAATAGGCTCCGAGGAGCAAGATATTACAATCATGGGTCTCATGACCCAACAAACAGAGCTTACAAGTCAAAGCACATGCGGAAGCTTAACATGTCTGAGTACAGACATCTACAAATGAAAAAGGCTGAGAAGCCTGACTATCTACCAGATCCTGCCGAGGGCACAAGATCGTAGCTGAGGTAACAAGCTAAACGTCGAAGTCCACGTGGAACTACTAGCGAGACTGAAGTCTCTCTGCAAAAACATAAATTAAGCAACGTGAGTACAAATGTACCCAACAAGACTTACATCAGACCTAACTACATATGCATCATTATCAACAAGGGGATTGTGGGGTTTAACTGCAGCAAGCCAGCTTTGACTCAGTGGCTATCCTGAACTACGACTGCAAGTAACTCTTTTGAGGTGGCGCACACGAGTCCACATATTCACCATATCAATAAACCACTATGGATCCGCTGCCGTCTCCCTACGAGAACGCCATCCATAGCACTCATGCTTATCTTGCGTATTTTAGAGTATCCACTTTCACTTGTCTATGAACTGTACAGGCAACCCAGAAATCCTTTACCGCGGACACGGCTATTCGAATAGATAATGTTAACCCTGCAGGGGTGTACTTCTTCACACATGCTCTCACCACTTACCGTCGTTTACATGACATGTACTCAGAAACCTTCAAGCGGAAGCCCAGCGAGGGTGTCAGCCACAACCTGACTAACCACACAAGTCTCTCGTCCAGGCTTATCGCCTATTCGGGTTCCATCCGCAAGGAGATCTGGCCGGGGTGTCGCTCACGGCCCCAAACGATGTGTGCAGGGTTCCCAAGCCCACCATCCGGGTGCTACTTGGTACACCGGGCCACTGTGCCTAGCCTATCCCAAGCCCACCTGTACCGGGTGCCACTTGGTAGACTACTAACACTACCTACAAACACCAAAAACTAGTTGCAACTCCTGGACAGAGATCAAGTTGATTAATAAGTCGAGAGGGGCACTTAAGCATTCCAATGCGTGGTAGTAATTGTTCATCGATCACAAACACAAAACTCAGTTCCTGAGGACGGCTGCAATGAGACAACCCACCATGTACTCCTACATGGCCTCTCACCACTACCTTTACCAAATCGTGTTCACACACTTAGCTCACACACAGTAGGACATGTTCAACACCATTCCAATTCATCCCCGCTGAATCAGACCTGACTCAACTCTAAGCAGTAGCAGGCATGACAAACAAGCATGAATGAGTAGGCACATCAGGGCTCAAACAACTCCTACTCATGCTAGTGGGTTTCATCTATTTACTATGGCAATGACATGTCATGCAGAGGAAAGGGGTTCAACTACCGCAGCATGTAACAGTTGAATCGTTGTTGTCCTAATGCAGTAAAAGAGAGCAGGAGCGAGAGAGTGGGATTGTATCGGAATGAACAAGGGGTTTTTTCTTGCCTGGCACTTCTGAAGATAGTATAGCTCTTCATCGGTGTCATCGAACTCATCGTCAGAACCACGTCTATCGAGAGGGGACAAACACCGGCAAACAAGTAAGAACACAATCAATGCAATGCACAATATGATGGATGATCATCACATGGCAATATGCTGTGATTTGAGCTAATGCAACTAGCAACAGATTAAATGAAGTTGGTTCGAATATAAAATTCAAATTCAAACTCCATATGTGATTATTCAAATGCCCTTTAGTTGATTTGACCTAAACAATGAACAAAAGTTGTTCTAACATGCATGAAAATGGTACAGATGGATAGACTGGATTTTTTTGATCATTTTTCATATATAAATTATTTGATTTGGAGCTACGGTTGAATTTCTATGAATTTTGGAAGTTTATAACATTTTCTGGAATTTCCTGGATTGTTTTAAACCCAAAGTCCATTACTGTGTCAGCACTGCTTCATGCCTGCGTCAGCAGGTCAACAGCGATGACCCAGGTGAACCCTGACCTACGGGTCCCGCATGTCAGTGTAACATCGTCAGCAGTAGAGGCTGACCAGTGGGGCCAGTCAACGCTGAGGTGGCAAGGTCAAACAGACCGGTGGGGCCACGGGCATTAGCTTAAATTAAAAAGGGAATAACCGTGTGGTTATTTAACGGGTGGGGCCCATTTGTCAATGACTCTAGGGGCTAACTAATCGGTGGTTAGAGCTAATTAAGCCTGGGCCACGTCATCTAATCCGGTGACTAATCGCCGGCGGTAAGCAGGCGCGGCGGCGCTCCTCGTCCCGCCATCTCCGGCGTCGGCTGGACGAGCGGCTGGGCGCGCTAGAAAGCCCGCGATGCGGCACATCCAGTGGTGGCCGCGGTGTGTGCTGGGGCAGTGTGTAGCGGCGGTGGTGAAAAGCCGGGCGGCGGCCGGAGCTACGGCTGCACGGACGCGAGGGCTGCAGCGCATTAGCCAGAAAGCAGAGGGGCGCATCAAGATCCTAGGGACTGGGCGAGCATGCGGGAGCTACTGAAGTGAGCGGAAGAGCTCCGAGGTGCGAGGTTCGCCGGCAATGGCGATGGCCGGAGCTCGGTGCTTGCGGGGACGGCGGCTACGGCACGGGAACGAGCAGGAGAGGAGGGGGAAAACGAAGGAGTCCTCACAGCAGAGTCGTTGAGCAGCTCAGACGGCTCGGGGATGCCCTCTTTGGCGCGAATCGACGGCGGGGATCCACCGGTTGCCGGCAAGGAAGACGATGATGCTGACGGTGATGCAGTGTGCCCCGGGCTTCTGATCTTGAGCGCGCAGACGAGGACGAGCTTCTCTCAGCAGCTGGACACGGGGCTAGGCCTAGGGTGCACGGTGGCTACGTCGGCGAGCAGAGGAGGAGGAAGGGTCCAGGGAGAGTGAGAGAGATCCAGGGGGTCAGGGTGATGTACATGGCGTCGTCGGCCGCGTCGGGGAGGAGCCAGGCAGGCAGGGAGGGAGGAGGTGGCCGCACGGCGGTGCGCGCGCGTCAGGCACGCGCTCGACCTCCTGGCAAGGAGGAAGACGACATGGGAGGGGCCAGGTGGGCTGGGCTGGCCAACTGGGCCGGCCAGGTGGGCTTTGGTGGGTGAGGCGAGGTGAGTTTCTCCTGGCTCTATTTTGTTTCTGTTTCCTATTTCTGACATTTGTTTTAATTTGGTTTTTGAACCAAACTAATTTTGTTGCTTCTGATAAATTTTGCAGGGACTAAAACGATTATTCCAAAGCCTCTCAACAAAAATCAGAATTATTGGAGCAATAAAGTATTTATAGTATTTATTTGCTCCAATTCAAAATACAATATGTGTTAATTCAACAATCCAAAATGTCATGCAAAAATGTGCATCACCTCTGGTTGCTGTTTCCAGCATCTTCCAAAAATGATGAACATTTTTGAAGGCCATTTGGGTTCATTGAAAAATATTTTAGTTAAACCTGTTGGATTCCTTTTTTTTGATAGGGTTTGAACATCCCCCATTTCAACTTAAATAAAATTTAAACATGATGCACACATGAAGGGCTAGTCTAGTGCATACCAGAACTAGGGATGTGAAAACTCACCCCCACTAAACAAAAATCTCATCCCGAGATTCAAGACGTGAGGTAAGTAGATAGAGGGGACACAAAGCTAACGCGATCTTCATGATCCAATTGCCCTTCTTGAAGATGTTGATTCATTGCTCCAATTGATCTTGACGTCTTTGCTTTGAGAACTCCCTTCAACATGACCACAAGAAGAAATGAAAACTCTAGAAGAATCAATCTTCTCGAGGATCGAGCAACTGACGATCAACTCACGGAATGAGGCATAGAACACCTCTTGAGCTGAGAAGTTCAACACACTTCGTGAGGAATGGAAGAACAGATGATGGGGGTTCGATTTGGTAGGCAACAATTCCACGCTTTGAGGAGATGGTGAATGGTTTCAAGATATCGATGAAATAATTGCCATGATACCATAACGGGGCACCTTAGGAAGGTGACTCGTAGAAATATCCCCTTAAGTGGCAAAAATAATTACCTTTGATTCAGAGATCATTGAAACTCTTTATACCAGCTTAAGGCAAATCACAATCGATCATTTGGAGGAGTTCGGTAGAATGGCATAACCGGATTAGAATGGATGATGTGGATTACCTTGTTGATGACAACACAAGGGATGATTTTAGTAACTGGGGAGAAGCTCAACAGTGGAGAGTGAGTCCACTATTTGAAAAGTTATAGCGTAACCGAGGAAACTTAGAGCAATCCCAGTTAGTGCTGATGATAACACCTAGCTCTTGTGCGTGCTCTCAAGAACTTGAGCATTTCCATATTCATCAAGGTTTTACCAATATCCGTGTCAAGGATCCTGGCAACACAACTTACTACCATGATGAATGGTGATGGAGGATGCAGATGCAAAGGAAGATAAACCTTCTCAAATTTCACCTTAGCAAGGCCAAGGGATCAAAATCCGGATGATCGACCAAGAGACATTTAGCACTCCGCTTCTAATGTTCTCCTTGATGTGCTAGCACAACCCATTTATAGATATGGTTTGATAACTAGAACATCAAGTAAAAGGTCGGACTTTGGGAGCACAAGAATCAATAAGGAGTAACTTATTGGAGTAAATCCTACGAAATCCTTATGGGGAGGTGGCCAACTTTCTTCAATCGAGATACTACAATAATAGGTCTTCCGGCTGGGTGTGTTGGCCACAACATCCGCTTTACCGGGTTACAGAGAGACCATTATTATAGTTCTTGGGAAACGTTCCAACAATCATATCTGCCTAAGATTCAGATCTGGTTGGTGTTAGAATAATCCATACTTATCGAGTCTAGGAAGAAAATGAAAGTTTGCAACACAAATCGACGAGATGACGTTGCGAGATTCTCAGGAAATGAACTACGATAGCAAGCTCCAAAACATGAGCTGGTTCTGCTACCACGTGTGAACATGCTGTCCCAGACAAACATGATCACATGGTAGTCTTACAATAAAACACTACCGAGTACTGGTAGGGAACCATCATCGAGGATATCGAAGTCTTGTGCATGAACTAGTATTCGCACATCAACTCCTTTTCCTTGAACAAATCAATCAGTGGCTTTGTGTTCTAGGGACACATATAGAATGAAGGTTCCAAGTCTGCAAACCACAGAATACTTTGCACATATGCATGACTGATTTGGGATGATCCTAAAGGAGGCAAGACAAACTTTCTCGAATTCACGGCGGCAACTTTCACCAAGTACACGTGAATCAGAGGTAGTCACTTCTTTCACCCAAACATATGCTTCATGAACGAAACACGAAGAAATGCTTACACAAATTTCCAACACTAGCTTGATGTCCGACAAAATCATGGAGAAGATAAAGATGTTGTCGATGGGCTCAACAACAATTTATCCAGGTTTCCATAAAAATGGAATTCCATAATTATGAGAACAAGTGATATTATTGGTCCGACCAAAGAATATAATGGTGTATGCTCGAGGAAAATCCACGAGTACGACAACATTATGAATATCGTTGGTTCTGATTTGATCTGAGGATAGCCCACACTCAAATCAAAGATTGGATAAGATGATAGGTCCATTAACTGATCACAGGACCAATCGGTGAAGATATCATCTTTCTTCAACACACACACACACACAAAAAAGATATCCCTTAACATGAACTAAGTCAGACAAGCTTTTATCTTCCAACTCTCCAAGTTGTTGTTTCGCTTAACCAACTAGCTCAGGGGTATCCCACATCGATTCTCGGAGAATGGGTGGTTACAAGCAACCAACTTGATCGCGGGCTCAACATAGCGGTCAGTTGACAACCTGGTAATACTTCCGAGAAGATATACGGAAAATCACGATCCACCGATATGTCACTAGGCTCGAGAATAATCTTGCTTTTCAGGGCAAGACGAGATGATCAAAAGAGAGAGGGATTGACACAATCCTAACTCATTGATCGGAGAGTGCACCTTGGAACATGGACTAGGTAGCACGATAAACCCTAGGGTGATGATTCAATAATCAACACGCTAAGGATAATTATTGTCCATTAACTACTAGGCAACACAGTTGCTAGGAGTATTGATTTCACACATCATGACTCACTTGTCGGCATTCCGGTTGCGACAACACGACACCGAGGAATGAATAATGATGGCGAGAATTATCACTACATCAAGAATTCATAAGAGAAGGTGCAATTCTCATGACATTCCTGACATAAAGTGGGTAATACTTTAGGGTAGAACAGACCAAAAGCTGGATTGGCATTTTGATCTGCGAAGTACAACTACTTTGATCCAATCTTGGAAATGGATGAGATACTGGAGTTTGTTTCTCCTAGTGATTCTGGAATAGAATGGCTTGACGGACCACAAGAGTAATAGGTATCGATGAACGAATGCACACATACTCTTGACTATCAATTGATAGACGAGGGTCAGAAGACAACTAAAGAGGGACAACTCAAAGGAACATACGGTTTTCTGAGTTGTGGATGCATAGATTAGTATGTCGAACCAAGTTCAATAGGTTTCTTCCGGATAACCCATGCAGAAAGGTAGAAGTGGCAGAATAACAACATAGAATCGAGAACTCGCCAAGAGCACTCTGGTTGTGATATTTCGGTTCAGCAAGGAACTTCTGCCATAAACAGCTCATGGTACTTGGAAGAAGGTAATACCACGAACCTCGAGAACTATTGCAAAGGTTACCAATATCCTGAAGGGACTAGCAAACACTATCAACATGAAGTAAGTGGAGTGATTCTCGGGTTCAAAAACCCAGGAATAGAATACCTACTACTAAATGGCATCACGGGATGCTTTCAAAAATGAAGGCCAGAATCATCACACTGGGTACGCAAAACATGACTAGACTACAAGGTGGTTAACTAAGACACCTAGGGTCATAATAATAGCTCCAACTTATATATCGAGGCAATGAAGTACCTCAACACACTGGGTAGTGTGGTTAATCTGACCCAAAAGGACATCGGGAACAGAAAGAAGGGATTTGCAAATGCATCAGACTATTTAGAAACCTGGGTTGACTTTGACAGCATAACGACTGTAAATGCTCAAAAAAAAAATTGAGACATCCTGCAAATTGATGGCCTAACCACTCGATCGTCACAATATCAAGGTTCCAAGATCAACTATGAATACACAAAGATAGTAGAAACTGGACTGACGCTTAAATCCAACAATCTTATAGGTCTACGGATTATAACACGTGATCCTGATAGAAAGAAGAGATAGCCTAGTTCCTTAACCCCGTAAGAAAGATAAGATAACTCGGATCAGAAGGGCATAAAGTATGAGGAGTAAAAAGAGCCTTACGTTCCATCCCACAATCAATTCCCTTATACAACTAAAGAATTTCTAGACTCAACTTCGACCAGTTTGGCTTGGTATCCTACAGGCAGTCAAGCTCTAATGCCAAAGCTGTCAGGACCCCGATCCTAAGTCACACCGATCTAGCATGTAACACATCATATTACTTTGCGGCCTCACGCACGGTTTTCCCACAGGTGCCACCTTACCTGGCTCGGGACCGTTTGCGCACTTTGGCTCACGTATATGATAGTGCTACTAGCATCCATATGACAAAGAACCCGGGCTGACATGGCTAGTCGTGAACCCAAAGTGGCACTAACTTACAGGGACAGGCATACATGACCCAACAACGAATGTGTTGGTCATCAGCGAGTGAATCCGGGCTGTAGCAACTGGGCTAGCAGGACTCCGGTAAACCGGGTTGTAGCAGGCTAACAGGACTCCAGTAGACACCGCGTGACATTTCCCCAAAGGGACAGACACAGGAACGAAGAAGGACACATGCCGGCCAGCCTAAGTGTTCCGGAGCAGTAGCAAGCTACCATGGCTCAGTGGAAGCACTAGGAGACATTTCTCGGTAAGAGAGGCTACCAAGGATAAACAACTAGGTAGTCAGATCCCACACATACCAAGCATTTCAATAACATACACACAATATGCTCGATATGTACAAATACAACATGGCATCACAACATGACTCTACGACTCAAGTATTTTATTCAATAGGCTCCGAGGAGCGAGATATTACAATCATGGGTCTCATGACCCAACAATCAGAGCATACAAGTCAAAGCACATGCGGAAGCTTAACATGTCTGAGTACAGACATCTACAAATGAAAAAGGCTGAGAAGCCTGACTATCTACCAGATCCTGCCGAGGGCACAAGATCGTAGCTGAGGTAACAAGCTAAACATCGAAGTCCACGTGGAACTACTAGCGAGACTGAAGTCTCTCTGCAAAAACATAAATTAAGCAACGTGAGTACAAATGTACCCAACAAGACTTACATCAGATCTAACTACATATGCATCATTATCAACAAGGGGATGGTGGGGTTTAACTGCAGCAAGCCAGCTTTGACTCAGTGGCTATCCTGAACTACGACTGCAAGTAACTCTTTTGAGGTGGCGCACACGAGTCCACATATTCACCATATCAATACACCACTATGGATCCGCTGCCATCTCCCTACGAGAACGCCATCCATAACACTCATGCTTATCTTGCGTATTTTAGAGTATCCACCTTCACTTTTCTATGAACTGTACAGGCAACCCAGAAATCCTTTACCGCGGACACGGCTATTCGAATAGATAATGTTAACCCTGCAGGGGTGTACTTCTTCACACATGCTCTCACCACTTACCGTCATTTACACGACATGTACTCGACAACCTTCAAGCGGAAGCCCAGCGAGGGTGTCGGCCACAACCTGACTAACCACACAAGTCTCTCGTCCAGGTTTATCGCCTATTCGGGTTCCATCCGCAAGGAGATCCGGCCGGGGTGTCGCTCACGGCCCCAAACGATGTGTGCAGGGTTCCCAAGCCCACCATCCGGGTGCTACTTGGTACACCGGGCCACTGTGCCTAGTCTGTCCCAAGCCCACCTGTACCGGGTGCCACTTGGTAGACTACTAACACTACCTACAAACACCAAAAACTAGTTGCAACTCTTGGACAGAGATCAAGTTGATTAATAAGTCGAGAGGGGTACTTAAGCATTCCAATGCGTGGTAGTAACTGTTCATGGATCACAAACACAGAACTCAGTTCCTGAGGACGGCTGCAATGAGACAACCCACCATGTACTCCTACATGGCCTCTCACCACTACCTTTACCAAATCGTGTTCACACACTTAGCTCACACACAGTAGGACATGTTCAACACCATTCCGCACTAGTAGAAAATGGGTCAAATGTGAAGCACAATAGTACCGGTTGGAATTTCAGCCGGCACTAATGTGTACACTAGTGCCGGTTCGTGGCGGCGATCAATAGCACCGGTTCGTGGCGAACCTTCAGTACCGGTTGATGCCACGAACCGGTACTAAACAGTCTGTGTCAGCCTACGGTCAGGCTATGGCCCCACCACCACCATTTAGTGTTGGTTCGTACCATGAACCGGTACTAATGAGGTTATGGCAAGCTGTTTTTTAGTCCCACCTCGCGAAGTGAGAGGGACTAGGGGCGGTTTATAAGCCCTGAGTGCAGAGACAATGAAGAAGAGGCTCAATGCTCACATTGCTTATTTTCAAGCCTTCAGGAATACGGTAGACTGCATGGAGCTATGCGCAGTGCAGTTTACACTATTCCGAAAGGCTTGAAGCAAATTAACGAGCATTGCACCTCTTTTTTATTTTTAATAACTTATTACAACTCCGGACTTCTTCTGTTATGGCAAAAACTAATTGCACGTCGACATTTCTTTTTTTTAAGTTATAACTCCAGACTTTGACCATCAAGTTTTGCAGAAAAGAAAAAATAGCAGAAAAAATTATATTTGCTATTTTTCAATCGTTTACAAAATGACCATGAAATTGAAAATCACTACAAAATAAACTCTGAAAATGTTGAATTTTGGCAAACTAGATGAAAAACTACTCACAAATAAATAGAAGAAAATAAATATAACAGAAAAGAAAAAACTATACAAAAAACTACGCAGAAATAAGAAGAAGAAGAAGAAGAAGAAGAAGAAGAAGAAGAAGAAGAAGAAGAAGAAGAAGAAGAGGAAGAAGAAGGAGGAAGAAGAAGGAGAAGAGGAAGAAGAAGAAGAAGAAGAAGAAGAAGGTTGGGGCATTAGCACCGGTTGGTGGCTCCAACCGGTACTAATGTGTTGCCCTTTAGTACCGGTTGGAGCCACCAACCGGTACTAAAGGCCCAGTTTCCCGCCGCTTGGGCTGGCCAAAATTGGCCTTTAGTACTGGTTGGTGGTTCCAACCGGTACTAAAGGCTCCCCTATATATATATGACACTTACGAAAAATCAGTTATCTCGTCGCCGCTTCGTTCCACTTCTCGCGCGAGAGAGTCTCGATCTCGACGACGACGCCGACGCCGCCGCACCGCCGTGCCGTCACCCTCGCCGCCCCCGCCGCCCGTCATCATCGTCGCCGCGCGCCCCCGCCGCCCGTCATCGTCGCCGCGCCCGCCGCCCGTCGTCGTCGCCGCCCCCGCCGCGCCCGTCTCGTCGCCATCCCCGGCCACCGCCGGCCCGTCTCATCGCCGTCCCCGGCCGCCGCCGCCCGTCTCGTCGCCGTCCCCGGCCCCCGCCGCCCGTCGTCGCTGCCCCCGCCACCCGTACGCGCCCGGCCCACTCCATACACACACACGCATACACATACACACATACATACACACACACACTACACACACACACATACACACCGACACACACAAACACACACACACACACTACACGTACACTACACATGTACGTACACACACATACTACACACACACATATATTTTTACTTATTTTCTGTTTTCTATAATGTTTAGATGAATTAGAACTATCTAGTTTATTTTTAGAATGTTAGAAATGTTATCATCGATGAATTAGAAATATGTTAATGTTTAGTTGAACTAGTTGAATTAATATATAGAACGAACTAGTTTATTTTTAGTAAATGCTTAGTTGAACTAGTTGAATTAATATAATGACTAGTTTCTTTTTAGTAAATATAATGCTTAGTTGAACTAGTTGAATTAATATATAGAACTAGTTTATTTTTAGTAAATGCTTAGTTGAACTAGTTGAATTAATATATAGAACTAGTTTATTATTAGTAAATGCTTAGTTGAACTAATTGAATTAATATAACTAGTTTATTTTTAGTAAATGCTTAGTTGAATTAATAGAAGTAGTTGAATTAATTGAATTAGTAAGTGTTTAGTTGAACTAGTTGAATTAATATATAGAATTAGTTTATTTTAAGTAAATGCTTACTTTGAACTAGTTGAATTAATATAACTAGTTTATTTTTAGTAAATGTTTGGTTGAACTAGTTGAATTAATATATAGAACTAGTTTATTTTTAGTAAATGCTTACTTTGAACTAGTTGAATTAATATAACTAGTTTATTTTTAGTAAATGCTTACTTTGAACTAGTTGAATTAATATATAGAACTAGTTTATTTTTCGTAAATGCTTACTTTGAACTAGTTGAATTAATATAACTAGTTTATTTTTAGTAAATGCTTACTTTGAACTAGTTGAATTAATATAACTAGTTGAATTAATATAACTAGTTTATTTTTAGTAAATGCTTAGTTGAATTAATAGAAGTAGTTGAATTAATTGAATTAGTAAGTGTTTAATGTTTCGCCTAATATGAACATAGGAAACGTCGTCTGACGACGGAATTTTTTTTCATTATGTGCGAATACTGTGAAGACCAGCGCGGCCAATGCGACAGAAATGTCCTTGTTGATGGTAGGCGATTCAGCATCAAGCTGGATGAGACTTTCGAATTCGATACAGTAAGTCACAACGACAAGTCTGTTTTCGTAATTAAGCATGACTTATATATGCTTCATTTGCCTAACTTATAATTTTTAGTTTTCACTATTCTACTAGCGCATCCCCTGCCATGCAAGAATTTTTGTCTTGAATAAGATAGGTTTCAAAGATATGGAAACTATGGAGGTAAAGAGAGCTTACCTGAAAACTGAGCATGATGGTTATACTTTCAACGTCAAAGTATACAATGCACACACGTACACCTATTTTGAATGCAAAACTTGGCAAGCACTATGCAAGGCTTATGCATTTGAGCCTGGTATGGTTATCACCTTTGATATTCGTCCGGAAGATGATATTGAAGGTAATAGAGACATATGGGTCGATGTGCAGACGCCTCCAGTTCTACCATTATGTGAGTTCTTCTCAACTATATTTTTGTCTTTGATATTGCTTATTCAAAAATAACTGACAACTAATTTCTATTGACAGCTTATCTCCATTCAACCAAACATGTCCGGCGCTTGGTAGACAGGACCTACTACTGTCCCGGCGCTGAACTAAACTGCGAGGAGATAAGTCATTATGTTTCATGGCTTGAGGATCTTCATACTGTCAAGACAAATTTTCTTCCTGCACTTAGAAATGTTAGTACTCAAAACGTGCGACCAATAGTGATGGTATTGAACTACGGTCACATCTATTTAGGAATGATGGTAAGATATTTACTATTTGTCCTCAGTGCATATTTTGCATACATATTTTTTTGCTAAACTTTCATTGCTAAGTATATTAATTAAGTACTATACGATGTTCTTCAACAGGGACTCCCGATGACAGTTGTGCCTCAGGGGATCGAGACTAAAGGTCAGATGTCAATTGTTAGCTTACGGCCAAGATATCCTGCATTGCACATGAATGCATTCAGGATTTCTAGAAGCGATGAATGCTTAATAGTGAAAGATTGGAGGAAAATTGTTAATGATCGCAGAGAAGTACTAGGGGGCAGCAATGAGAAGCGCAGCCCACGATTAGGAGACAGGTTCATCGGCATGCTCCAGTATGATCAATCAGGAGAGCTATACATGTTCTATGCTATTTTACCAGAGAGAGAGTAGCTAGCAGGAGTGATTTAGCTAGTTCTTCATGCTGCTCTTAATTAGTACTTGTCCTTTCATGTCCATGTTCTTCGTTCTGAACTTAAGTGATTTGCTTTTGTGGTGTTATATATGAACGCTTATAATATCATGACAATCATGTTGAACTCGATGATTGGTTCTACTAGAAATTCTATTTATATATATATATATATATGCATAACGTGTACAATGTGTAGTATCGTAAAATACCAGCAAACGAAAAAGAATTAAAATGGAAACACAAAATTAAATGAAAAAGAAATCATAAAACTAAAACCCCCCCAAACCTTATAGTACCGGTTGGTCTTACCAACCGGTACTAAAGGGCTCCAGGCCCCCGGAGCTGGCACGTGCCACGTGGTTGCCCTTTAGCACCGGTTCGTGCTGAACCGGTACTAAAGGGGGGGCCTTTAGTGACCACAATTTAGTGCCAGTTATGTAACCGACACTAAAGGGCCTTACGAACCGGTGCTATTGCCCGGTTCTGCACTAGTGCCGATTCATCCCCAATGAATCAGACCTGACTCAACTCTAAGCAGTAGCAGGCATGACAAACAAGCATGAATGAGTAGGCACATCAGGGCTCAAACAACTCCTACTCATGCTAGTGGGTTTCATCTATTTACTCTGGCAATGACAGGTCATGTAGAGGAAAGGGGTTCAACTACCGCAGCATGTAACAGTTGAATCGTTGTTGTCCTAATGCAGTAAAAGAGAGCAGGAGCGAGAGAGTGGGATTGTATCGGAATGAACAAGGGGGTTTTGCTTGCCTCGCACTTCTGAAGATAGTATAGCTCTTCATCGGTGTCATCAAACTCATCGTTAGAACCACGTCTATCGAGAGGGGACAAACACCGGCAAACAAGGAAGAACACAATCAATGCAATGCACAATATGATGCATGATCATGACATGGCAATATGTTGTGATTTGAGCTAATGCAACTAGCAACAGACTAAAAGAAGTTGGTTTGAATATAAAATTCAAATTCAAACTCCATATGTGATTATTCAGATGCCATTTAATTGATTTGACCTAAACAGTGAACAAAAGTTGTTGGAACATGCATGAAAATTGTACAGATGGATAGATTGGATTTTTCTGATTATTTTTCATATATAAATTATTTGATTTGGAGCTACGGTTCAATTTCTATGAATTTTGGAAGTTTATAACATTTTCTGGAATTTCCTGGATTGTTTTAAACCCAAAGTCAATTACTGTGTCAGCACTGCGTCACACCTGCGTCAGTAGGTCAACAGCGATGACCCAGGTCAACCCTGACCTACGGGTCCCGCATGTCAGTGTAACAGCGTCAGCAGTAGAGGCTGACCAGTGGGGCCAGTCAACGCTGAGGTGGCAAGGTCAAACAGACCGGTGGAGCCACGGGCATTAGCTTAAATTAAACAGGGAATAACCCTGTGGTTATTTAACGGGAGGGGCCCGTTTGTCAATGACTCTAGGGGCTAACTAATCGGTGGTTAGAGCTAATTAAGCCTGGGCCACGTCATCTAATCCGGCGACTAATCGCCGGCGGTAAGCAGACGCAGCGGCGCTCCTCGTCCGGCCATCTCCGGCGTCGGCTGGACGAGCGGCTGGGCGCGCTAGAAAGCCCGCGATGCGGCACATCCAGTGGTGGCCGCGGTGTGTGCTGGGGCAGCGTGTAGCAGCGGTGGTGACAAGCCGGGCGGCGGACGGAGCTACGGCTGCACGAGCGCGAGGGCTGCAGCGCATTAGCCAGAAAGCAGAGGGGCGCATCGGGATCCTAGGGACTGGGCGAGCACGCGGGAGCTACTAAAGTGAGCGAAAGAGCTCCGAGGCGTGAGGTTCGCCGGCAATGGCGATGACCGAAGCTCGGTGCTTGCGCGGATGGCGGCTACGGCACGGGAACGAGCAGGAGAGGAGGGAAAAACGAAGGAGTCCTCACAGCGGAGTCGTTGAGCAGCTCGGACGGCTCGGGGAGGCGCTCTTTGGCGTGAATCAACGGCGGGGATCCACGATTGCCGGCGAGGAAGACGATGATGCTGACGGCGATGCAGTGCGCCCCGGGCTTCTGATCTTGAGCGCGCAGATGAGGACGAGCTTCTCTCAGCAGCTGGACACGGGGCTAGGCCTAGGGTGCATGGTGGCTATGTCGGCGAGCAGTGGCGCTCTCCAGTGCGCTCGATGGCGCGAGGAAAAGAGGGCAGAGGAGGAGGAAGGGTCCAAGAAGAGTGAGAGAGATCCAGGGAGTCGGGGCGATGTACGTGGCGTCGTCGGCCGCGTCGGGGACGAGCCAGGCAGACAGGGAGGGAGGAGGTGGCCGCACGGCGGTGCGCGCGCGTCGGGCACGCGCTCGTCCTCCTGGCAAGGAGGAAGATGACAGGGGAGGGGCCAGGTGGGGTGGGCTGGCCAACTGGGCCGGCCAGGTGGGCTTTGGTGGGTGAGGCCAGGTGAGTTTCTCCTTACTCTATTTTGTTTGTGTTTCCTATTTCTGACATTTGTTTTAATTTGGTTTTTGAACCAAACTAATTTTGTTGCTTCTGATAAATTTTGCAGGGACTATTATTCCAAAGCCTCTCAAGAAAAATCAGAATTATTGGAGCAATAAAGTATTTATTGTATTTATTTGCTCCAATTCAAAATACAATATGTGTTAATTCAACAATCCAAAATGTCATGCAAAAATGTGCATCACATCTGGTTTGTGTTTCCAGCATCTTCCAAAAATGATGAACATTTTTGAAGGCCATTTGGGTTCATTGAAAAATGTTTTAGTTGAACCTGGTGGATTCCTTTTTTTGATAGGGTTTGAACATCCCCCATTTCAACTTAAATAAAATTTAAACATGATGCACACATGAAGGGCTAGTCTAGTGCATACCAGAACTAGGGATGTGACAGAAATAGCCCGACTTCTAGCAGCCAGATTCATCATGGAAGTGTTCTTTCCAGAATGGCTAGCCAATCCTGTCCTAGTATTGAAGAAGAATAAGCAGTGGCGGATGTGCATTGACTACACTATCCATAAAAAAGCTTGCCCCAAAGATCCCTTTGCTCTGCCAAGGATTGATCAAGTGATAGACTCCACAGCCGAATGCGAGCTGTTGAGTTTTTTGGATGCATACTCAGGGTATCACCAGATAAAGCTGAACCCGGCCAACAGGTTGAAGACCGCCTTCATCACGCCATTCGGAGCCTTCTGCTACCTGACCATGACGTTCGGCTTGAGAAACACCGGTGCCACGTTTCTGCGTTGCATGTAGAAGTGTCTCCTCAAGCAACTCGGCAGAAATGCCCATGTCTATGTGGATGATGTGGTGGTGAACAAGGAGAAGCATGGCATGCTGCTAGAAGACCTCAGAGCTCAACCCGGAGAAATGTGTCTTTGGAGTACCAGCCGGCCAGCTCCTTGGTTTTATGGTCTCAGAGCACGGCATAGAGTGCAACCCGGTGAAGATCAAGGCCATTGAGAAGATGGAGGTGCCCACCCGACTGCTGGACGTGCAGAAGTTCACCCGCTGCCTGGCATCAATTAGCCGTTTCATCAGTCGGCTGGGCGAGAAGGCTCTCCCTGTGTACCAACTTATGAAGAAGACCACTTTTTTCAAGTGGAACGACAAGGCGGACGAAGCCTTCTCCCAGCTCAAGAAGATGTTGGCAACCCCGCCTATCCTGGCAGCTCCGACTGAGAAGGAACCCATGCTCCTCTACATCGCTGCCACCAGTCGGGTTGTCAGCACAGTCATTGTGGTAGAACGCAAGGAGGAGGGCAGAGCATTGCCGGTCCAGAGACCGGTATATTACTTGAGTGAAGTACTGTCCGCCTCCAAGCAAAACTACCCGCAATATCAGAAGATGTGCTATGGCGTGCACTTTGCCACCAAGAAGCTGAAGCCTTACTTTTAAGAGCACCCAATAACCGTCGTCTGCACGGCCCCGCTTGCTGAGATCCTGGGAAGCCGGGATGCTTCTGGCCGAGTGGCGAAGTGGGCCATTGATCTGGCCCCTTACACCATCTACTACCAGCCTCGCACCGCCATCAAGTCACAAGTGTTGGCCGACTTCCTCGTCGACTGGGCCGAGACCCAGTACCTACCACCAACACCAGACTCCATCCATTGGCGGATGCATTTTGATGGTTCGAAGATGCGCACCGGTCTAGGAGCCAGCATTGTCCTCACTTCTCCCAAAGGCAACAAGCTCAAATATGTGTTGGAAGTCCATTTTGCCGCCTCCAACAACGTAGCAGAATATGAGGCACTCATACACGGACTCCGGCTTGCCAAGGAACTCGGCATTCGCCAGATCAAGTGCTATGGTGACTCCGACTTGGTGGTCCAGCAGTCGTCAGGCGACTGGGATGCCAAGGATGCAAATATGGCAAGCTACTGTTTCCTCGTGCAGCAACTCAGTGGATACTTTGACGGGTGTGAGTTCCTTCACGTGCCAAGAAATGACAATGAGCAAGCGGATGCTTTGGCACGGATCGGCTCCACCCTCTAGGCGATACCAGCCGGCATCGCCCTGCAGCTTCTCCTCAAGCCGTCTGTCAAGCCATCTATAGAGTCCGACTCCATCTTCATGCCGGCCCCTCCTGAAGCAGTCGGATCTGACTTTAGGATACCAAAAGCTGGCACGGGGACTTCGGCAGGCAGCCCGGGGACTGCAGTCATTGCTCCCGGCCCGGGGACTTCAGAACCCGGCCCGGGGAATGCAGCAGTCGACCCGGGGACTTCTTCAAGACAACAGGCGGCTGCCGACTCCAACCCGCCGCCTCCCGGCCCAACCGCCCTCGTACAAGTTGCTGTCGTAGCAGTCGGAGAAATAGTAGCACCATCATGGGCTCAACCCATCCTCAAATTCCTAGTAAACAAAGAGCTACCAGCCGACGAGACCCTGGACCGACAAGTGCAACAACGGGCGGCGGCATACACCATAGTCAACCAAGAGCTGGTTCGACACAGTGACACTGGTGTGTACCAGCGCTGTGTGGAGCCGGACCAGGGTGAAGCAATCGTCAGAGATATTCACCAGGGCGAATGTGGCCACCACGTGGCCTCAAGAGCACTTGTTGCCAAACCCTTTCGCCATGGTTTCTTCTGGCCGACTGCTCTTGAAGAGGCCAAAGAGTTGGTCCAGAAGTGCCAAGGGTGCCAAAGATTCCGCTCCAAGCCTCATTTGCCAGCTTCTGCACTCAATACTATTCCGATTTCTTGGTCATTTGCTGTTTGGGGTTTGGATATGGTGGGGCCATTCAAGACAGCTTGCGGCAGCATGACTCATCTGCTTGTCGTTGTGGACAAGTTCACCAAGTGGATAGAGGCCAAGCCAATCAACAAACTGGATGGGCCGACTGCCGTGACTTTCATTGCCGACAACACTACTCGATACGGCATACCGCATAGCAGCATCACTGACAATGGCACAAACTTTGCCAAAGGAGCCTTGGCTCGTTTCTGCGGACGCAGGGCATCCGATTGGACTTAGCGTCCATTGCCCACCCACAGTCAAACGGTCAGGTTGAGCGAGCAAACGGCCTCATCTTGTCCGGCATCAAGCCCCGACTGGTCGAGCCTCTTGAGCGTTCGGCCGGCTACTGGCTCGATGAGCTACCGGCCGTCCTTTGGAGCCTGCGCACAACTCTGAACAAGTCGACCGGCTTCACGCCCTTCTTCCTCGTCTATGGTGATGAATCCTTCATCCCGATGGACATAGAGTTCGACTCCCCGCGAGTCATCATGTACACCAAGGCGGACGCTAAGGAGGCGCGAGAAGACGGCGTCGACCTGCTGGAAGAGGGCCGGCTGTTGGCACTCAGCTGGTTCGCCATCTACCAGCAGAGTCTGCGCCGATACTACAACTGCAAGGTGAAGCCAAGATCTTTCTAAGAGGGAGACCTTGTGCTCCGGCTGATCCAGCGAACAGCCGGCCAACATAAGCTCTCGGCGCCTTGGAAAGGCCCCTTCATCATCATCAAGGTGCTGGGCAACGACTCCTACTATCTGATCGATGCTCAGAAGCCCAGAGCACGCAAAAGAGATGATTCACGCAAGGAGACGGAGAGGTCGTGGAATGCAAACCTCCTCCGGAGATTTTATAGTTGAAAGCAGTATGTATCACGCTACCTTTTGTATTATGTACAAAGATTCCGGGTCCCCGAGACGAACTCGGGGACTGCCCTCCTTTTTATCTATATGATAAGTATTATGCCCATGAGTGTGTTTCTGATTTCCGCCTGGCATGTCGACCAGTCGGCCCGGAGGTTTGCCGCCCTCTACTATATGACGCCTCCTGCAGCCGGACAAGTAATGTGTTGGCACCTAAAACTTCTTCTGTCAGAAGCCACAGTTTGCAGAGCGACTGCATGGCGGGCACAAGCGGCAAGACAGTGCCCACATGAAAAATGGTTAAGGAAAAAGCACATATAGCTGAGGTCGGTACCATAACTGCCCGGCCAGCTGCCGAGCAGCCGGCCGGCCGGCCTCTGCCTTCCTTGCAAAAAACTCCAAACGGCTAAGTACTTGCCCTCCCGCAAAAAAGCTAAGTACTCAAACCAGCCACAATCTGCAGAGCGGCTGCATGGCTGGCAAAATGATAAGGGAGGGCGGCAAAGGAAAAAAGCAAGGAGTTCACGCAAGGAAAGCTAGAGATCAGCAGAACAAAGCATAAAGTTGTGATAGAATATTTACATGGATAAAGGTCGATCGGCCGGCATTCAGCAAAGTTTAAGATACACCCCACGGGTGGAATTGTGTGAATTTAACAAAAGTGTTTAGGCTAGCAAGCAGGAAAAGAAAAAAGATAAAATCCCTAAGGAGCGGCGGAGGATTTCGGCTGGGTGCTAGGGTCGGCAGTGCCGGTTGGAGCAGCAGAGGGTTCTGACTGGATGCTGGGGTTGGCAGTGCCGATTGGCACAGCAGACGGCTTCGACTGGATGCTGGGGTCGATGATGCCAGTTGGTGCAGCAGGCGGCTCCGGCTGGACGACGGAGTCAGCTGCGCCGATTGGCGCGACAGGTGGCTCTGGCTGGGCGCTGGAGTCGGCAATGCTAGTCGGGGTGGCGAAAGGCTGGATGACGGAGTCGGTGGCGTCTGTCGGAGGCATGGGCGGCTGGTCGGTCACCACCTGGCCGCCTCCAGCAGCAGTCGGTGCTTTGGAGCGCGGGTCATTGCTTGAGGCCCGGTCAGGGTGGGGCTGATCATCCGCACCAACCTCTGACATGTCAATGTCGCTGTCCCCTTCCTCCTCCTCCTCCTCATCCTCCTCCTCCTCCCCCTCCTCTCCTTCATCGCTGGAGTCGATGACTTTGGCCGAGTCCTCATTATCCTCCGGGTTCAGCCCGAGCCACTCTGTAACGCCCCGGATACAACTTTCCATATTCGTAACCCCAACTCTTGCCTTTTCCGGAGATGTGATATGATGTTTTCCTCCGTGGTTGGGTTTTTGTATGTTGTTTTGCATTTTGTTCTTGTTATGCATCTCGTCTCATGTCATCATTCGCATTGCATCGGCATCGTTTTCATAAAACTTGCATCCGCTTGTAGTTGCCGTGTCCCCCCTTGCTTTTGTTGGCCGTTCTAGACCAATCAGGGTTTCGCTTCCCTCTTGACCGTGACCACCTAACCTCTCTTGCCAGCTTGCAGCCCCCTCACGCGCGCGTCCGAAACTCCCCCGAACCCGACCCGAGCGGTCATGACCAATGAGTCCGGATCATCCCCTAACATCTATAAAACATCTCCGTTTTCTTATTTGGACATCCCAAGCCTATTTATTCTCATCCGTCGGATTTTGATCGGGTGATCCAAACTCCTCTCTTTCTTATATTTATAGTCTAACCCTAGACCCTAGGCTGCCCAGTCCATCCTTCTCCTCCTACCCGCCGCCGCCACTCTCTCATTGGGATCTTCCCAGATCTCCTTCTCACCCAACCAGCCCTAGAGGCCTCCCCTCGATCCAACCACAGCCAGCCACGAATCCAACCCATCCACCACCTCGCGTGCCTCCCTGACCTCGACCCCGCCGCCTCGCACCGCTCGCCGGAGCAACCAGCGACGACCCTCGCCTCCAGGACCTCCTCCTCGCCGCCCCATCTCGTCTCCAAAAACCGGTCACTGGACCCGCACCCCTCGTTGCTTCTACTTCTCCCGTTCCCTCCAGTTCCCTCTCTCACTTGCTCTCTGTCTTTTCCATGGAGACCCGCAGGAACACAGCTACCATGGTCGACCTCGACGTGCCTCGCCGCCGTCGGGAATGGAACGGTCGACCTCGGTTTTGCCTCCCCGCCTCCTTCGATGCGCCACCAGGAGCCCTTGAAGCCTCGCGCCGCCCCGTCTAGCGAGCACACCGGCGCCTTGGACCGATGCCACCAAGAGCCCCGACGACTCCTCCTAGACCTGCTGCTGCCGCCAAGTTCCCCGCCGCCGTCGCGAGTCCCATGCCGTCGGCCCTGCGACCTCGCCTCCTCTGCTTCGCTCGAGGAGGACGACCTCAACATCAAGTCCCCGATGCTCTCCCGCGCCTCCGCCTCGACCTCCGCCTCCCCAAGTCCAGCCAACGACCGAGGCCGCACCCTCAGCTCCGAGCTGATCGTCGCCCCGCGCCTCGTCCGCCTCGCCGGGTTCTTCGCCATGTTCCTGTCGCTGCCCTCTGCTTCCCCTACATCGAGCTTGGCTCGATCCAGTCAGGCGCGTTGACCGCGCCCGCAGCGCGTTGCCACCGCGTGGGCCTTAGGAGCCCTAAGTCTCCAAGGCCCAGCCGAAGCCGCCAGCCGAAGCCTCTCCCTCCTCACCATCTTGGGCTTGGCCCATGGGTGAGCTCCCACATCCCTCCTGTCTGTTAGCCCAGCAGTGCAGCCAGTTTCGGCCCGTGTAGTTTTTTTCCCTTACTGCGAATTTATCCATTTATCCAGTGATTTAACAGTTTGCAGAAACCCCTTTGCACTTCATGCATATAATAACTCATGATCTGTGCATCATATGTAAAAACTTCATATATGTAAAATGATTAGTTTTTCTTATAGTTTCATAATATGCTGCTTTCATCCATGTTTGAAATATTTAAAATGTTGTTTGTTTAAATTTGTATAAATGCCATGTTAAAATGATTTATTTCGCAACTAATTAACCGTAGCTCCGATTTTAATAAACTTTATATGTAAATGGGGTGGAAAAATGACTAGATTAACATGGTGCACTTTGTTTTACTATTTAACAACTCTAAAATTTTGTTTAGGGCAGAACAGTACCAAATTCATAATTTGCATATGGGGATTTTTCAGAATTGTTGTTTGTTATTCCGGCCTCATTTAAACTTGCTTAGATAGGTAGTTTTATTATGCTTCACCTCTTGCCATCTTTAACAACATTTAATATTGTTTGGTAGCTTAAACGAGATTAAACTAAATATGTCCATGTGGTGTTTTGTCAATATGCAACTCATTGCATATTGAGCTCCATTTAACTTGTAGTATTGTTTTTTGCACTTTGCCATGCCATGCCTCTTTAAACCGGACAAGCATCATGATTGTTTGTGCATCGTGCCATGCTTATGTGATGGTTGTTTACCATGTTGTTTGTTTCTTTCCGGTGTTGCTTCTTAGTTCCGGTAATGTTGCGATTGTGAGGATTCATTCGATTGCTCCCGTTCGTCTTCTTCATGGACTCGTTCTTCTTCCTAGCGGGATTTCAGGCAAGATGACCGTCACTTTGGATGTCACTACTATCATTGCTATGTTAGTTGCTTCGTTCTATCACTTTGCTGCGCTACCTATCAACTGTTTAGGAAGCCTCCCAAATTGCCATGTTAACCTCTAACATTTTCACCCTTCCTAGCAAACTGTTGCTTGGCTATGTTACCGCTTTTGCTCAGCCCCTCTTATAGCGTTGTTACTTGCAGGTGAAGTTGAAGATTGCCCCATGATGTACAGGATTATGTTGGGATATCACAATAACTCTTATTTAATTAATGCATCTATATACTTGGTAAAGGGTGGAAGGCTCGGCCTTATGCCTGGTGTTTTGTTCCACTCTTGCCGCCCTAGTTTCTGTCATAGCGGAGTTATGTTCCCGGATTTTGTGTTCCTTACGCGGTTGGGTGATTTATGGGACCCCCTTGACAGTTCGCTTTGAAAAAAACTCCTCCAGCAAGGCCCAACCTTGGTTTTACCATTTGCCTCACCTAGCCCTTTTTCCCTTGGGTTTCTGGAGCCCGAGGGACATCTTTATTTTACCCCCCGGGCCAGTGCTCGTCGTGAGTGTTGGTCCAACCTGTCAGCCGCTGGTGGCCACTAGGGGCAATTCTGGGCTGGCCTACCGGAAGTTTGGACAATTCGGTGTGCCCTGAGAACGAGATATGTGCAGCTCCTATCAGGATTTGTCGGCACATTCTGGCGGCTTTGCTGGTCTTGTTTTACCATTGTCGAAATGTCTTGTAAACCGGGATTCCAAGTCTAATCGGGTCTTCCTGGGAGAAGGTATATCCTTCGTTGATCGCGAGAGCTTATCATGGGCTAAGTTGGGACACCCCTGCAGGGTTTAAACTTTCGAAAGCCGTGCCCGCGGTTATGTGGCAGATGGGAATTTCTTAATGTCCGGTTGTATATAACTTGACACCAGATCCGAATTAAAACACATCAACTGCGTGTGTAGCCGTGATGGTCTTTTTTCGGCGGAGTCCGGGAAGTGAACACGGTTTTGGGTTATGTTTGACGTAAGTAGGAGTTCAGGGTCACTTCTTGATCATTGCTAGCTTCACGACCGTTCCGTTTGCTCTCTTCTCGCTCTCATTTGCGTATGTTAGCCACCATATATGTTTAGTCGCTGCTGCAGCCTCACCACTTTACCCCTTCCTTTCCCTTTAAGCTTTGCTAGTCTTGATACCCATGGTAATGGGATTGCTGAGTCCTCGTGGCTCACAGATTACTACAACAACAATTGCAGGTACAGGTTATGTGATGATCATGACGCGAGAGCGATGTTTGCTTGTTTTGGAGTTCTTCTTCTGCTTCTTCTTCGATCAGGGGATAGGTTCCAGGTCGGCAGCCTGGGCTAGCAGGGTGGATGTTGTTTGAGTTTTTGTTTGTGTTTCATCCGTAGTCGGATGATGCTCTTATGTATAGTGATGTTGTATTCATGTGGCATTGTATGCCTTTTGTATGTATCCCCATCTATTATGTAATGTTGATGTAATGATAGCCACCTTGCAAAAGCGTTTCAATATGCGGTTCTATCCTTGGTGGGACCTTCGAGTCTCTTTAGGATAGTATCGCATATTGGGCGTGACACACTCTTGCGGGGCTTCGCCGCCTTCCTCGACCACCTCCGGAACGAAGATGCTGGTGTCAGTGAAGTAGATGATCGCCGCCGCCCTGTTGACAAGCTCGACCTCCACCGCTGTCATCTCCTCCCGTGCTTCCAGCCAGAACATGGCCAACTGGGCTAAGTCTAGCCCAGGATACCATGCCTTGACGAACTCAAGTGCGCGGCGCGCTCCTGCCCAGGCTGTAGAGCCCTTCCAGGCCTCCAGGCGGCCGGCCGCCATCTCCAGCCAGTCGGCGGTCCGACTTGGAGTGCGTGGAACCGGCAGGCCTGGCCAGAGGGCAGAAATCGCCTGGGCCCCGACACGCTGAAGACGGCGCATCACTTGATGGGCGGGCCGAAGACGGGCCTGGATGCTAAGGATCTGCACATTAAGGGTCCGGGGGGCGTCAGGAGCGATCTGCGTGCCTTCCACCCTCCGCTCCTCGCGGTGGGCCTCGATGGCTTGGCTCGCGGTGACGGAGTGACCCAGGAAGAAATCTGCTTGGGCAGAAAGCAAGGAAAAACAAACTCAGAAACAAGTAGTCGGCTTAGAAGAAGCTGGCAGCTCAAGACAACGAACAAGAAGAATAAAACTCACCGTCGACGAGGTCCTCGATGCTGCTAAAGCAGGTCGTGGTCTGCGCCTCCTTGTCGGCCCAGGTGACATGCTTGGTTTTGAACTCGGCAAGGAGATCGGCCTCCTTCGCCTTTGCATCTCGCTGGGCCTTCTTGAGAGCCTCCTTCTGCTTGGCGAGTTTGGCGACCAGCCGGTCCCGCTCCTCGGTCAGCTTGCTGCACTCCGCCTCCTTGCCGCGTAGAGCGGTGTTGGCTTCGCCCAGCTGCTGCTGCAAGGCAGCATTGGCCTCTGAAAAAAGGGAAAGAAGACAGAGCATCAGTCAAGAAGACAAGGCGGAATGTAGTTGCCGGGGAGATCCGGCCCGACTACTTAGCAGTCGGTCGGAATCTCGGGGACTACAGCCCACGGGTGTGCCATCGCGCCCCCGCAGAGAAGAAGTAATTAACAAAGAAAGAAACAATGAGGAGATTCGCCTCGACTGCTCAGCAGTCGGCCCGAACCTCGGGGACTACTGCCTGCAGGTGCGCCAGCGCGCCCCCACGAAGAAAGGAAGACGGAGCTTACTCCGGCTCTCGGACAGATGGGCGGTCTGCGTCTCTAGCTCCCGAACCCTGGAGTTGAAGGAGACAACACGAAGATTCTGATAGTCCTGCAGAAGGGATATCAGACAAGTCAACGCTTGATGCTTACAAGTTAAAGTTCCGGACCGCCTGCTTAGCAGCCGGCTCGAAACTTGGGGACTACACCCAGTGGGTGCGCTAGCGCGCCCCCACAAAGAAAGCAAGAAGACTAAGGAAAAAAGAAAAAGGAAAGCAAGGGAAGCTTACGCGGATGGATGCCCGCGACTCCAGGAAGGTCTCGTTGCAGCGCCTCAGGGCTTCGGCCTCAGCCCGGACCTTGGCCTGGACGTCAAGGGACGCCTGGTTCAGGGCGCACATCCCACCCCCTTGTATCCAGCCTGCAGGCACGGCGCTGGTCGCCTTGGTGTCGAGGACTGATGGGCTTGTGGCGCCATCCTCCTGCGGCCGTGGTGCTGAGGCCGCCTTCTCAAGGCAGCGGCGCGCGGGTGTGCGGACCTCAGGAATCAGGTCCGTCACCACCGTGTCCTCGTCCTGCATCCCGCTGGCTGGCGGCAGCGGCGGCGGCCGCACGAAGATATCCGGCATGGCTATGTCGCCGCCCTCCCGCTCCCGGATTGGATGATCATCGCCGGCTCCTCCGGCCGTCGCCACAAACTCAGGCGGAGGCGGCGCGGTGTTTAGGGGCGTCACGAGCAGCGGCTCTTGGCGGCGTGCGGCCTCCGCGAGCCGCTCCTTCTCTGCGGCTTCGGCATCCTCCTGCGCCAGCGCCCTCTCAGCAGACGCGGCGACCTTGTCCGCCTGCTACTTGGCCAGACGGTCGGCCTCTTCCTCACGCGCCTCCCGCACATTCCGCTCCGTCGCCTCCTGGAGGTCGGCGGCCGGGTCAATTCGCCAGCTGGTGGAGGAGGTCGCCACCGACCTAACAACCAAGGCGGCGCTCGACTTCTCGAGGATCAGCGGGGCCCTGAAATAAGAAGACAAGTCAAAAAAGCTTTCAGGCTGGATTGGCGAGAAGACGGAAAACATGGAAAGGATACTTACACCGACACCATGACGGGCACCTTCGGCTGCCTTTGAAACTTGGCCACCTTGGCCGCGGCTTCTTTCCACCTACTTGCCGCGGCCAGGTTCTTGGGCTTCTTCGGGGCGCTGCCAAACAGTGCAGCGCCCTGCTTCCGCTTGCGCTTGCCACCACGGGCGGGCGGCCCAGTAGAGTGGCCTGCGCCGGTGTTGGCAGTGCTCCGGGCGGGGCGCGGCTCGTCTTCATCGTCGTCGTCGTCGGGCCAAGTCTCCATGCCGTTGCCCTCCTCGGAACTGCCTACTCCGCCGCCAACGCCTGTTGCATCGTCCGCCAAGGCAGCCGCCCCCAGGTCGGGGTCGTCCAAGTCGCTGACTGCCCTGTCCTGCAGGTAGTCACCACCCGCCCTAGGAGGGCGGCCATCACATCGGACATATAAATCTGCGATCAGAAGCGAATCGCATCACGACAAGAACGAGGTTGAAAAAATAGATCAGAAGGAAGAGATGAAGAAACTTACGACAGGCGGGCGGATCATGGCGCGAGTACGGCCTCTTCCCGTACCACCACTCTGCCTCCGACACCTTGAGCTCGGGGATCTTATTCACCATTCGCGCGACCTCAGCAGTTGGCATCTGCTTCATGCACATCCGGCTGGAGTCGCGGTGCCCGCTCATCCGGAAGATTGGATGAGGGCGGCTCTGGAGCGGGAGAAGCCGACACTCAACAAAGGCGATCAGGAGATCGGAGGCCACGAGGCCCTCCGACTCCTGGAGCACCCGGAGTCGGCTGATGGCGGCCGCTGCGTCTGGAGACACCGGCTTCGGCTTGTAGCCTCAGTTAGGCCAGAGCCTGGTGGGAGGGCCGGCCTCGTAGGGTGGCAGGTTGAGGAAGTCGGCAGCGGATCTACGTTCTCGATGTAGAAGTAGGACTGCTACCACATGTTCATGGACTGCGCCAGATTGATGACGGGGAAGGCGTTCCACTTTGCCGACCGGCGCACGGTGATGAAACCGCCGCACTCGGCCGCTGTATCCTTGGTGGAGGTGCCGAGCATCCCATAGAAGAACACTCCCCATAGCTCGAGTGTGGGGAGGACGCTGATGTAGCCTTCACACGCCATGACCAAGGCGGAGAGCAGGGTCACGGTGTTGGGTGTGAGATGATGAGGCTGGAGGTTGTTGAAGTCGAGGAAGGAGCAGAGGAAGCCGCTCACAGGAAGGCCGAAGCCGCGGAGGAAGTGCGAGCGGAACACGACCCGCTCGTTCCCCCTCGGCGCCAGTGAGATCTCCTCCTCCGGCGGCACCCGCGCCTTGACGAATGCCGCGTTGGGCATCCGACGCGTGTCGTGGAGGAAGGAAATGTGATCTTCAATCACAGTTGACCCCTCCCAATGGCCACCCTTCTCGCACTTCATGGCTTCGGGCGGGCTGTGTGAGGAGGAAGGATGTGTCGGCAACGAACGATGGCGGCAGCTCCACGACAGCACTGAGCAGCAGCGACGGCTATGGAGGAGGGAGCAGAGGAACAAGAAAGAGTGGGAGGCAGCGCGCAAGCTTTGCCGCACCCCTCCCTTCCCCCTACTTATAGCCCTCGGGCTACCAAGCCGAGGGGGCGTGGCGTGGGTCGTGGGACTAACTGCGCCCATGACCCCACGTCCCCCATTTATCGCACGCGTTCACCACGCCGTGAACGGTCGTGGGAAATTTAACCGCCCCCTCGGCACAGCAGATCCGCCCAGGTGCCGAGGTGCGGTAGTGGCAGGCCCGGCCCACTGTCACGTCCCATAAGGGGCATGGGGTGGTAGGCTGGCCGGGATGGCGTGTGCCGCGTGGCGTGTCTATGGCGGGCGGCGGCCCGGGAAGCTTAGCAGGCACGCCACCTGTTTTCCCGCCTTGGAGTTCAAAATTGACCAAATAGTTCCGCCTAGGCGAGGCCGGCTTCAGCAGTCGACCAACCGCAAGACGGATCAACGCTCTCCCGGAGCTCGGTGAGGGGGGGAAGCCGCTGAGACTTCGTGGCCCCTCGACCACAATGCCTCACTGGCTTCGGGGACTACTGTCGGAGTAATAGGCCACGGGTAGGCTCACCTGAGTCCCTGAATTTATCAAGACGTTGGGCCGGCTCCGCCTTATTGCGACCCAGGCCAAAGCTCCGCCCTCTGGGGACTGGCAAGCCCAATGGCCGGCTGCCAGAGGGTGGCCAACCACCAACAGACGGAATCACAAGCGGCCGGCTCCAGCCGGCCGGCCTCTATGGAAGACGGCATCTAGCAGGCGGCCACCGCGCACCCTCAGAATTTGTGCCCCCTTCAAGAGGATGAGACGGGGCGTGGCAACAGTGAAGCCCTCACCCCCGAATCCTAGGGTTGGCGTGGCCACAGTGTCCTGTACGGGTCGAGATCTCAGCACGACGTGGCACTGTTGCCACTCTCCCCCGACATCACTTTGGGCAGACGGAGCCCTGCTCCCCACGACGGCCTGTCGGTATGACCCGCAGGCTACGGGCCGCACCAGGCGGTAACATCCCAGAAGATGGCGCACACCGAACCAGACGGACCGGAGGAGGGCCGGCCTCTAGCAGGCGGACGTCCCCTCCCTCGAAGCCCGTGCACTACCAACCTGATGAGACCAGGTGTGGCTACAGTGATCTCCCACCAGGCGGCAGGGACTATAGCCACACTGAGATGACCAAGCCAACGTCATTAGCAGCACGGCTACAGTGAGCAGCCACCAACCTGACCCGCCAGTAGTGGAAGCGGCCTGTCAGCTCCGTACCACACCGGTCGACGGGGCCCACCAGGCGGCGGGCCCCAATAGTGGGCGGAGAAGCCGAAGGCCGGAGACATTGACAGCCGGGCCTAGCAGCCGGCCAGATTACCGTTGTACCCCTAGGGGGGTAGGCCTATATAAACCCCTCAGGGCACCCATGCAAAGGGTTCCCACCCCGTTAGAGCTAGCCACATTTCTAGGGCAGGAGAGAGCTAGCCTTGCCTTCTCCTTCCTCTTGCACATAGCTCAAGAAGCAACTTTGTATCACTTGTGCCTTTAGTGATCATGCGGAGACCGCGCAGAGCAGGACTAGGGGTGTTATCTCCTAGGAGAGCCCTGAACCAGGGTAAAGTACGCCGGCATTCGTGTCTACGCCTCATCCCGCTTCCGGGCACCGGGGACGTTCTACTCGCTCCCACCATGATAAGCCATCCTTTGGCATATGTCGCACCCAACCCCCGACAAATACCGTGCAAGCAGACACGTAAGATTTCCACAAATAAGGGAAGAGGAGTACCCTTATCGGTTGCCAGTGTGGTCTTCTCCATATGTCGCAGCGATCTTCTTTTTTCTCCCGGGGGAACCAATGTTTTGGAGAACCGTGGATCCTTAGACAAACCCATGGCCAAATTGTTGACTCTGTTGCCGTGGCCATATATCGGCGAAGGGGAAGCAGATCCGAGGCGGCGAAGGACGGCGTAGCAGGAATAGCTCTAGTGCAGTGTACGCTGGCGAAGTTGGAGTGGCAGCGGTGAGGCGCAGGACGACGTGGTTGAACTGGCTTGGGTACGGACGGCTCGGCCAAGGATTCAACTACTAGTCGTGGAGGGCGTTGCGGTTGAGGTTGCGGTGGATGACGACATCGGGGTATCGGCTTCAGCGTGATGGAGGAGGGCGGCGATTGATGGGTGGGATGGGGTGGCGGACGGAGGACACCGGGGTTTCGCGACTGGTGTAGAGGTAGTTTTTGTGCCCATGGAGTATGAATGGGGAATCGGACGGGTGGGGGGGGGGGGAGGGGGAGAACCATGTTCCTGTCTGGGACGCGCTTGTTTTTGGCTTTTTTGAACAGAAGATGGGACATGCTTGTTTGAAATTTGGGGAAAGTACAAACTTTGCCCCACTCTTAAATTTCGGACCTACTGAGGGTCGGGGGTAGGATGGTAATCCCAGGTGTCCCAAATAGTGGGCGGGAGCAATTTTGGCCGCACACATGTGTGCTTAGGCGGCCATTGTGTATGAATGTTTTTTGGAGGCGGTTGCGTGGTGTCTAAAGTAAGCTACAAACCTACCCCAGTTTAGACCTTTGGACATCGGGCCAGTAGGTTTCACGGGTCGGAGTTATTGGAAAAGTAATTTCCTTGTACTACCAAACTTTGGTCTCACACGGTTTTGGGCGAGTAGAGGCTCTTTTGGCGCTTCGTTCGAAATTTTGAAACACAAGAATTCACGTTTAGAATACTCTTGAACTATGAGGATTGACCTAAATAGACAATGTTAAATTTGACCTTGTATGTTTGAAAACCTCATTAAATTATTCGCTTCTTTTTGAAATTTCAACACTTGAAAATCCTATAACTATGATTATTTTGGAATGGAGGAGCTAAATTTGAATCTATTTCGTACACGACTACATATGCTATTATGTACAAAATCAAAGCAAAGATTGGTGCCCCCATAATTTAGGTATGATTTACAAATGCCATGATATCAAATTAAAATAATTGAATGGACTTCATGTTGAATTCGATTGTTTAAAACCACCTTAAGTTGAATTCAAATGTATGCTAGTTCATAGGTAGCTATTTATAATATTCATTGTGTAACTTTCGTATGTATAATGTGCTTTACACACACAAGATGAACTATACTCACATTTATATTCGATTGCTAAAGCGATGCATTGTCTGGAGTTCAAAATACTAACTCTATGGATCAATTGTGTCGAATAATAACATAGACATGCTCAAATTCGATAGAATCTAGATATCCAATGGATCAATGACCATTCCTTACGCGAATTGCAAATATCATGATCCCATCCCAATGTTTGGATACAATTTATATCTTTAATCAATGTGTACAACAGTCTTCTACATGTAGTTTCACTCTCCGTCGGTGGTCTCTCACACATGCTCACACACTCTCTCCTGAGGTGTCTTTCTCGCATACATACTCTCGATATAACCCTCCCTCCCTCTCGTAACCATTTACGACTGTTTTCACTAACCTTTATCACAAGCACTCTTCCTCTCGCAAGAATACACACGCACAATCCCCATCGACCCTTTCTATATACATAGACCTGCCTACGTGTCTCGTGTACGCACATTATCTTTAGGCCTATCTCTCACGCATTGTCTCACACCTCTCTTCCTAATCGACGAGTATGATTCTAGCAGAGCATTCTGTAGGATGCCCCTTAAGGTTAGGTTGGATTAATAGTAATATCAGAGATAAAGGGGTTACCTTAGTCCGAGAACCTAGGGTTACAAATCCTAGCCGGCTTTGTCAGTGAACACAGAGTCCTTCACCATTCTGCTATCTTTGTCTTGTATGACTAGTCATCCATGGGTCTCCCTAAATGCGTCACGGGCAGCAAATGTGGCGCAGGATGGAACTGAATGAAGCGCCTCACCTCGACCCACCGGACCTCACGCGGTGACACACCCTCTGCCCCCACATCTCGTTATCTTCTCACACCCACACATACCAACACAGACACCACACACAAAAAATATTCTCCTGGTTCATCTATCCCCTCCCCCCTTGCATATCTCACTCAAGGGAATCTCTCGCCGTGACGTCATATTCGTCTCTCTCTCTAGCCCACTCTCATCGTGCTATCTCTCCCCCGCCCCCCCCCCCCCCGCGCCGTCCCCTCTATCCATGCCTCTCTAAAAGACGTAATATACACACATACCTCTCTAGGCCCTTTAAAATGCATCAACTACACATTCACACATGTTACATCACGTACCCCATTGATCTAAAAAGCCATCTCTTCGCGTTTATTTCGCATACAACATTCCTTTTGAATAAAGTGTGGCCAAATAATCATTTTAGAATTTCTACATATATACAATATTACAAAGTTATATGGAGGAGTATGAACGCTAATTTGCATTGCATGGTGCCCACAATGAAATTTATTCCGCAACGTGAATTTTTATATTTTTATATTATATACAAAGTTAGTCATAATAAAGAGAAACGAAGAGCATCTCTCTCTCTCCATCGCATACCCCCCTCTACGCCCCTTTCATGTACGCACACAAACTATCTCCGGGTCCTCTAAAAGTAAGCCCCCAGCACATTCACGCATGTTTCATATTTCTCTCGCGATATATACAATGAAGATCATTGTATTTGAAGCGAATGCACGATACATACATTGGACTTCAGAATCCACTCATTACAGTCACCATTTATGTTTTTGGTTATATACAGTCACGGGCTCACCGTACAACTCTGTATTTGCACAAGACACGACTAGTTGACCAGTTAAACGCTCCACGTGGCACCTCTAGTGTTGCATCACATTATCTCACTACCATCGGGCCCACCTGTCGGCTTGTATCTACTCTACATCTACACTCTTATAAAATACACTCTTATAAAAAACAGAGTTGGTGATGATGGTGTGCCTGCCACCCTGCAATATAGGCCGTCCGATTTATATCTGACGGATAGGAAAGAAACTATGGCAATTTTGCAAAAAGGTACCCACACACCTCTCCACATTTGCAAATGAGGCCTTCTCTCGCTCGTCCTTTTCTCTCAAAAGATAAACTAGTCATACAAATGCATCTTGATGTTACGTGCAACGCATGGGCATCTTGTACTAAGAATGAAAACAAACGACAAAAAAATATTGGACGATGGTTCAAAGTCATGACCGTGGGCACATCGGATAAGGTGGCCTTGTATTGGTATGCTGAGCCATCTGTTTTAACACACAGGAGCTGGTGTGGTGATTATACACACACGCACGCATGCACACAAATTGCATGCATGCAACACTGACATGAACACATGCACCCATGCACGCACGCAACAGTCACACGTACACACGCAGCCACGCACGCACGCAACACTCACACGCACACACGCACGCATGCATGCACACACTAGTACACCACACGACCAACACACACTCTCACGCTCAAGTGCTCAACATCAGGCCCTGACAGACACATACACAACTAGGTGATTCCCGCGCACGGGTTGGAGTCTTGTCGCTCCTGCATAAATTTGTGTTTATCTGACCTTTCCCTATGCAAACTGACAGGTGGGACCCACAAGGAACATGGTCAATTTAACTAGTCAACATGGTGCCACGCAGACTATTTGGCCGATCAACAGAGTGCAATCCGATGCTGAACCGTGAGCAAGTGACCGTATAATCACCGCAAAACATATATAGTGACCATAATCAGCTTATTCTGCAGTTCGGTGACCGTATTATGCTTTTCTCTCTGTGGGCCCTCCAAAACTACATCTCTACACGTTCTCGCATGTTACATCTAACAACTATGCAATACAACACTACTACTACACTCTAACACAATAAATCATATGTGTTTTTAGTTTTACTAGATATCATATTGTTACTTAATTATTAAGTTTGCATACATTAAAATTGCCTTTGAAATGTATGGCCAGTATCATATACCGCGCGGGAAAAATCCTGCCCATTCCTGTTTAGTCGGGTTTGTATCAATGGATCATGCGAAACAACAAAGCTATAGTACCATACAGTACAAGTGACAGTTCGTTGGGCTGTCGTGTCGTGTACTCCTCCGTCGTAAGAGTGGAGCGCTCGCTTTCATAAATCTTCTAGTCCCTTTCACCGACATGTGGGACATCAAGCTACCGGGTCCACGTGCCATACCGGAATATAGTGTAGAGCAACCAGGGTGAAGCACCCCTGTCATGGCGCTAACGTAGTAATGAGCAATGAGGCGTCAAATCACAAAGCTGCACCTTTCCCGTAGTTAAGTTGGCGGCACGAAGTAATAATGCTAAAAAAGAAGTTGGAGGGATGAAGTAACCATCATTTCACTCGTTGCTGAATCCGCTTCTCCGTCATCTTCTTCAAGTTAACCACGTGTTGCTTCAGACGTTGTTCTGCCTCATGTGGGACGCGGATCGGCTTGGTAAAGCACTGACACGTGGGGCCGCATGTTAGGAAACCGCCAGGACAACGTCCTCTAAAAATAGGAAACTTCCCCCGCCATCCGCGCGAAAAAATCACCTCCTTTTTACTAATCTTGATTCTATAATTGAGATTTGTATAGATAGCACACAGGAGCAAAACCAAGTGGTACGGTTGAGGGCATCCGCAATGTGTCGCCAAATGTGAAAATAGCTTTTGGCATCGTGGGAACCATTGTGGACGGTGTTGCCGAAGACAAAGAGATGGAACCGAAGCTCCCTGATTGATTGATTGAAGGAATAGAAAAATGCAACGTCTCTCCTCTTTCTCCCGTGCTTGGACACATGTACAGTATAGAGCATAGAGTCTACTCCCCTGTCCCTTCTATCACAAATCACAAAGCAGTGAGGTGTCAAATCACGAAGCACGGACGAAGCAACCATCATTTCACTTTTTGCTGACTACGCTTCTCCATCGTCTTCTTCGACAAACCATCTCACCGCACTAAGGTGGACGAAAGACACTATTGTGTACTAGTAGTAGCGTCCTCTGGTTCAATGGACTTCCTGGATGCAAATAAGGCAGTTGTCTCGGCTTGCAGGCGGCACTTGCGAATGACTTACCGTGGTCTCCCTCAATGGTGTTCTCCATCGAACGCACTTCACCAAACCACAACGTTCGAGATACTGTCAACGTCACCGCAATGGCGAAAGAAGTCAAATATAGTTACTACCTCAGTTTTTTTGTATACAAGGCCAGTATATCAAAATTACAATTTGCAAAAGGCCACTAACACTAATCGAGGCAAAATTGATGGGGTTTGCCTCGTACTAGCAAACAAGGACATTAATATCCCCTGCATGCATATGGAAGCGAGAAGGTTGGTTTGCATGGCTCTGCATTAATCAAGCGATGAGGAGTGAGATGGTTAGCTCTTTGGGCTTTGGAGAAAAAAATACACATTAATTGACACATGAAACGAGGATTTGTATCGATTAATCCCGCGAAGGAAAACCCCGCCTTTGTTTTTTAACACTAGTACTCGTAGTACATACGTACTTATCCTGTTTGGGTCTAGGCCTTGCATTGACATAATTCTCCACACATTTTTGCCAAGCTTGCCTAAAGTTTTCAAAATTAAAAGGAGGTACACTTGCGCACGGCTGTCGCGGTCGCACCGCACCCTCACACGATCGCTCCTGCACGCCGTGGTCGCACCGCACCCTCACACAGTCGCTCCTGCACACCACAAACCTAACCACGGGAACGCACCCTCACTGACACGTGTTGTCGCATTTGAACAAACCAAACTCAGCCATCCTACCGCTGACACATAATTTTCGTTCATAGAGTATGTTTATCCAACCGCATGTTGGGGAGTATCCGTACGGCCCGTGCGGTGGTCTGTTGGGGAAGAAGAAGAGGTGAGGAAAAAGGGTTAGGAGACGTAGGATATTCGTCCAACCACCTGAAATGGTTGACTGAACCAAGTTAGGAAACTTGCATAACAATATATGTTTTTACACAGCAAAATATCCATAAAAACAACAACATAAAGAAAAACTATCACTGCTCGTGGAATGAGACGGCCTTGTCATCTTTGGCTGCCGGCGCGAACCAGCCGTAGCTGCCGACGTGTGTCTCCACACCGTGGTTGGACTCGGCCTCTAGCTACTCGTTCACGTGGAGCGTGCGGGCGCTCTGCACGGACGAGAGCACAGCCTGGTTCAAGTCGAGGACATCCGGTTTCGCCTGCAAAAGGGCCTCGATGGTAGCGGCATCTGCGCGCTCCGCGTCGAGTCAAGCCTCCGCCTCCCAGTTCAAGTCCAGGACGTCCGGTTCGGCCTCCAGGAGGGCCTTGATGAGAGCGGCATCCGCGTGTTCTGCATCGAGTTGAGCCTCTGTCGCTCGGTTTAAGTCCAGGACGTTTGGTTCTGCCTGCTGGAGGGCCTCGATGGCAGCGGCATCACGCGCTCCGCCTGAAGTTCAGCCTACACCGCCCGATTCACATTCACGACATTCGGTTCCGCCTACAGGAGAGCCTCGATGGCAGCGGCATGCGCGTGCTCTGCATCGAGTTGAGCCTCTGCCTCCCGGTCCTCCTTTAGTATCGCTAGATTGAACCGCTGGTCCGCCAGCACCATGGGGGACTCGGACGCCGGCACGAAGTCGACGTCCATCGTCTCATACTTTATTATCGCCAAGTTGAACCACTGGTCCGCCTGCACCATGGGGCACTCGGACACCGGCACGAAGTCGACGTCCATCGTCTCATACCCATCGGGGGCCTTCTGCGCCGCGACCTCCGCCATGATCAATGGTTCGGCTTCCTCCTCCTCATAGCTTGTCTCTAGAGAACGGAGGTCTGTGGCGCCGACCGCCGCCGCAATTTCTGCGCGATGCTCTGGTGTCAGCATCTTGTTGTACATGATCTTGCGGTGCACCATGGCTTTCCGGCGAACTAGGGGAGGCTTGATGCAGGCTAGGGTATTGAAAGGTGGGGGAATGGGCTGGAGATTAGGTGTGGTTTTAGAGCAGTGGTTGGCGTAGGCCGAGCAGCGAAGGTTCTAGTGTGAATAGTGATTCCAGTGACGACCGGTCAATCGGTTTTGACTGTACATCGCTCTTGTCGCATTCACGTTGCAACCCGGCATGCTGGACCCTCCACGTCGCTCACCGAATGGAACACGCTTCATCTTGCATTTTCTCTCGCTTGTGGGACCGCAGTTGAGATGAAACTGACGTCCCTCCCCCTCCCCCGCCCGTGTCATTTATACTACCACTCCCTTAGTTTTATGCGCAATAAATAAAAACAGAGGGACTATGCTACTGATGAGGATCCCTTGACGTGGCCGAACCCATTGTGTAACTGACATACGGGGCCTAGCAAGCATGGGGTCTGAGTGTCCAAAAGGGAGGGTAAGGCAGGGATACCTATGTCAGAGGATCCACTTCCACTACTACTCCCTCCTTCCATTTACTATATAGGGCCTAATGCATTTCTCGAGGCTAACTTTGACCAAATGTTAGAGTAATAATATATGACATGCAACTTACACAAAGGATATGGTAAAATTTGTATGTGAAAGGAGCTTCCAATGAAATAATTTTCACATTATACATCTCATGTACTATTAATCTTGTCAATAGTCAAATGTGGTTTTGAAAAACGCATTAGAGCATGGTTAATAATATAGCTAGTCGATGGCTATAAGGAACTGCCATGTCATCTATAGCCATCATCTATTATATGCACTCATACAGTAGTGTTGGCAATAAGGTTGGCAATTTCCCGCAAAAAAATTATAAGGTTGGCTATTGTATTAGTAATTTTTTTCCATCTCCTCTCTATCTCTTTCTTCATATTTATTGTATTTAACTAGGAATGCATATATAGCTAGGCTCTTGCATGAGAGCTCACTCCCCTTACTTTTTCACATCTCTCTCCTCCACATATGCCCTATATAAATGTAAGGAGGGAGTACTACTATGAGCACTGCATACTCTAGTACATATGTTCTCAGTACTCCACTAGTACTAATGGACAGGGATCTTAAAAAAAGTTACTATTGGAGTGGCTATACGTGGCGAAATCCTAGTAGGAAGAGCATGCGCGAGAACAAGCACATTCACGTGGTTGAAAAAAAATTGGAAACCATCTCGGGTACAAATCTAGGAGTACGTATGAATCCAACAATATTGATTGGGCGTTGTTGAATGTTGATACTTTTTTTATCAAAGTAGAGATACTTTGACTACACATAAAACTTATATGCAAACTAGAAAGGATAGGAGAGAGTATATTGTACGTTCAAAAACGAAATGAACATTGAATACCCTTTATATATGATTTGCGGATGCTATGATCACCGGTTCAAAATTTTGAATCCGCCTTAGGTTTCGCACATGCCCCCACTCGTTCTCTCTTGATTTCATCTCGGGGTCCGGAGATCGATTGAAAGAGGACTAGGGTGGGTACAATACATTCATTTCGCTTATGAACATAGAATATACTCCCGCTGATCCCCACAGACCCCCCCCCACGGGTCATTTCTATCATAGAAACAGACCAAACCTTTATCTCCTTGCACGACACGCAATTGATCTCTAACCATCAATCGATCTCGTCAACATGTGTCGGGGCATGAACCGAATGCGATGTCAGAACTAAGAAGCGAAGAGACACGTAGTAGAGGCAAAGTGAAACTTTAAATGAACCGTTTGTTTGTATACATGTTGGAAAAATTACAACATATGAAATACAAGCATGGTCTATGCCCACATGCGAATGATACTCGGCGGAATGTTCAAATGAGGCATGCGGGAGGATGGACTCGACCGGAGGGCGACATGACCGATGGAGAAGAGGGTTAGAGAGGAATGAGAAATAAGCAAACGCCACATGATTATACTTGAACGACTCAAATAAACAATAAGTTGTCTCGCTTGGCCTACATAGTAAAAGGGCTAATGCGCAACACGGAGCACTGACACTCGAATATGGCCGGGAAAACAGGAAAACCGACATGTGGGGCACACCTGTCGGGACGATGCAGCACAAAGTAGTCCAATGGAGGAGCTGGCCCATGACCTCCTCGCCACTTGTAACCGTTCATGAGGGTCGTGGGGGCCAACGACGTGGCGCAGCTCTAGCACCGCCTCTGGACACGGTGACCGCGGTGAGCGAAACGCTCATCATTGCTAGACACGATCGGTTTCTGTGTGCCGAGGGTGGCATTAGTGCTATGGCACGACCAACAGTATCTTTGGTTTGTGCCCAAGGTTGCCCCATCAAAGCATTGGGTAGCCAAATTTTTGGTTGAGGTTTTTGTTGCCCATGATTTGGCTCACATTGGCAAGAAAAATGAACTAGAGTTGGCTAGAGTTCATTGGCATGCCAAAAAATGGCAACCATCCAAAAAAAGACCAATATTTGGGTCATGACCAAAATTTTGGTAAGGTGCAATTTGGCCACAATCCAAACACACCCTAACACCCAACTCGTCGAGGATGCACGGGGCGCCGCGATGCATCCACGGAGTGGTGTAGCGCGGCCAACTGCATCCTTAGGACTTGAGACCATGTCGGGTCGTTGTTCTTTTTCAATGACATGCGGGGATCGCATGTGAGCAAAGGGCATATCCAACGTTGCCATGACCGCAACTGACTACCGTGGCACACCAAAAACCCTCGTCCCTCGCGCCGTCATGCGGTGCATTCGTAGCCGGCGCCAGCTTCCCGCATTCATGTCGTCCGTCCGTATGACGTCGTTAAGAGGCTCGATGCCCGAGGAACAAACTCCGGCGACTTAATGACGCACCCGGACGCTTGGCCTCACCGGAATGCGCTACTTAAAGCGGCAATGCCCAGCTAACCTCCACACCATAGCACATCATCCTCCTACCTGGCAGCACATCCACCATGACCGCAAGCGCGAACGCTCTGCTGGAGAGCTTGTCTTCGGGGATGAAGCTCGAGGTCGCCGCCCTCGCTCAAGTCGCCTCTCGCGATGCAATAGCGGCGTAGCCGGACCCGGACGCGACCGCACAAGCGGTGGCCACACTGGAGGCTAACAGTGGGAGCACCATCAACCACGCGTCCTACTTACTGTCGTCCAATGTCTAAAACCGCCGAGGTCGGGGACTCCTCCGAGGATGAGTAGAGCATGGGAGGTGGCAGGGCATGGTGTGACAATTGGGCGGTCCGTATGCCGTGTTCTAATCTTCCTCGCCAGAGACCACACCTTCACTTCACGGGTCCTTAACCCCGCCCTCGTACATAGAGATCACAGATGGAGGACGTCGGTCGCCGCCGTAGAATATGTCTAGGGTCGGGTTTCTTTTATTTTTTTTATCCTATAAAAGTTTGAAATGTAATGAAAATCTGCCGTGTTTGCATTAACTCAGCCGGTGTATATGAACTTTCACAATAATATAGTATACTGTAGGAGTACCAGCAAGATGCCCGTGCGTTGCACGGAAGATCAAGATCTTGTGGGAGAAAAGGATGAACGAGGGAAGGCCTTATCTGCAAATGTGAAGAGGACTGCGGGTAAATTGTCATAGTTTCCTTCCTATCCGTTAGATATAAATCGTCGGCCTATATTGCAGGATGACAGGCACACCATCATCACCAACTCCGCTTTTTATTGAACCGAGACAAAGCTGACATGCAAAGTAAAATAAACACATAGGGTCTATACATACACAATTTATCTTAGGCACTCCAATAGTACGTCCACTACACATTCATGCATTTCACATCTTTCTACATCTACGGGAACCTACGAAAGGGTTAACGTAAATTGCCCCTCTCTCTCCTCCCCTAATTTTCATGGTGGTGGGCCCCTCTCCCCCCCAATCTACAATCAACAACTCACACCTTTGACATTATGTTAATTACATAACTGGGATTATGTAGGTGTAGCATTACTCGTCCTAAAAAACCCAACTAAGCCAACCTCCCAGCATATCGCGCGGGAAAAGACCCGGCCGCGCCATTTTAGTCGGGATTAACGGATTACTAGTAGTAGTATCGATGGATCGCGTGAAGCAACAAGTTTTTTTTGAGGGGGGAAGCACCTAGTTTAAAAGGAAAAAAGGAGGTACACTCACAGCACCCCTGTCGCGGTCGCATTGCACCCCACACACGTTCGGTCCTGCACACGGCTCATGCAAATGGAACGCGCGCCAGCTTGCCTCTTCACTGACATGTGGGACTACACTTAAAGAAACCGACCATGCGCCAAACTCCCCCCACCCACCGCGCGAAAATCCTCCCCCCCACCACTCCACCTAAAAATTCGCCCAAATCCTAGATTCAACCGCCCTTCGGCCAACTAGCCAATAATATCCCCCAAAACCCCTCCCCCTGTCCCCATCCACTCTATTCGCTCCGCCAAAGCCGCCCCCCCCCCACCACGCTGATACGTCGGCGCCGCGGTTCGTCGAGGGGATGCAGGGCGATCCTCTCGCTCCCACAGTACACTCTCGTAGACTGTCATCCTCTAGCCGCGCCACCACCGCTGGCGACGTTCTTGTGGAAGCGCAGGACAGTCAGCGCCGCCACCGCTAGTGACGTATGTGTGGAGATGCACGGCGGTCAGCTTCTCCCACGGTATGTGCATTCTAGACTGAGGCCCCGTGCATGTCGGTGTAGCGTTGAATCTTAGCTGATAGACGTTGTTAATCTCACTGTTTGCCGAAGTAGTTTACATTCAATATGCTCTGCTTAAGAAGCTTCCTTGCCTTGTTTTGCACTCAATCTGCTTAGCTGAGACGGCATGCCAAGGCCAATTAGTTACTAAAATATCCTGCCATATATTTATTGTGACGTAGATTGCCATGGTCTAGTAGCCAATCTGTTAGGTGAAATAGCTCTACACCGTTTTATACTCGATCTTTTGTTGCTGCGATGGCCTTCGATAGTTCGATGGTTGTTTGTGCGGCCTCATTGACTGCTGAATCAGCCTGCCATAATTTAGCACTCAAATATGTTTGCTGAATTAGCTGTACATATATTTCGTTACTTAGATCTGCTCGTCCAAATATCTTGCCATAGCTTTAGATATCGACCTATGTATTTTTTTTGGACTTCGTAAAAAAGCATATATGTTTTTCCTGTAATATCTAGTAGAAGAACTGATTGTATGTCTAACAGATGGACATGACTTCGATAACCTCTACTCGAAGATTCTCCGTTGCACATGTTGAGGGGGTTGAAAACTTCATGATCTTTATCAGAGCTGAGTATGGTGATCCGAAATCAGATGTGCTCTGCCCGTGTAACAATTGTATGAATTCAGTTACAAGACCCCAGTCAACTATGCAAAATCATCTACACTTGTATGGGATGTCGGTCACATATACTAGGAGGGTTCATCATGGTGAAGCTGTGAATGTCAATATTATTGAGTACATGGAAGCAGCAAATCACCATCTTGATCTACCTGATGCTCGGGTGGAAGAGGAGGAGGAGGTGGTGGTGGCGGAGCCAATGAGTTTGACCAACATTGAAACAATGCTACGAAATGCTCGTGCATTCCGTGAACTTTCACTCGCAGAAGAAAAACGGTGTGCCCGCATGTTGGAACAATGCAACGTGGTTGTCACCCCATGAAATAAGCTGTCAGTATTCTCAGCTATGGTCACCTTTCTTCAGGTGAAGACATCTGAGCGGATGACCAACAAATCATTCGATGTGATGTTGGTTGCTTTCCACAAATCTTTCCCAGATGCGTCTGAGCTGCCACACACCTACAGTAAAATGAAGAATTTCCTTCGTGTAGTTGGAATTGGATATGATATGATCCATGTTTGTAATAATAATTGTGTTCTGTTCCAGAAGGATTATGCCAACTTAAGTGAATGCCCGAAATGCAAATCATCAAGATGGAAAGATGGCGATGCTGTGAAGAGGATTCCTAATAATATTCTGAGACATTTTCCAATTATACCAAGATTGCAGAGGTTGTTTCATGATGCTGAATCAAGAGAGGATGTACTATGGCATTCTAGGAACTAGGAGTACAGATATCAGAATGTAATGAGCCATCCATCTCATTGTAGTGAGTGGAAAAGCTCAAATCATAAACACAAAAAGTTTGTTGCTGACTCGAGAAATTTAGACTTGGCTTAGCTTCAGATGGATTTAACCCATTTGGCCACCAGAGCGCCACATATAGCATGTGGTCAGTGCTTGTTATCCCTTACAACATGCCTCCAAATGTCTGCACCAAAGAATCAAACTACATGACGGCCTTGCTCATCCCAGGTCCAAAAAGTCCTGGAAAGGATTTTGATTTGTGCATGGAGCCTCTTGTGGAGGAACTTCAACAGCTATGGAGAGGTGTTCTCACTCGAGACCTATATGGCAGCCCACCAGCTGATTTCTTTCTGCGTGCTGTTATAATTTGGTGCATCCATGATTATCCGGCTTTGGCACTATGTCAGGCCAAACGACACATGGTTACAATACATGCGTTCGCTGTGACAAGAATCCACTGTCATATGCAATACTTAGCAAGATCTGTTACATTGCACACCGTCGTTTCCTTCCCAAGGACAAGCCGCATCCTAGAAAATACCGAAGACATGTGTTCAATGCAAAGCTTGAAAACCGTGATGCGCCAAAGAGGCTCACCGCCGATGAGTTGCAAATGGAATTAGAGAAGGTCATTCATATTACACCAGGAAACCATCCTAGTAATGGTAGCGGGAAAAGAAATTGTGGCAGGGAAGAAGAGAGATTATTGTTTACCCGTAGGTCCACTTTGTGGGACTTGGAGTATTGGAAATATTTGGATCTACGACATAATCTTGATGTGATGCACATCGAGAAAAATATATGTGACAGCATTATCGGCACACTTCTTAATATTGAAGGCAAGACGAAAGATACCTTAAAATCTAGGATTGATTTGACACACCTGGGTATCAGAGAGGAATTGCAGGTGCAAGATGAAGGTAAACCACGGGATATGGCACCAGTTGTATACGTCTTGGACAAGGTAAACAGAAAAGAATTCTGCGAGGTCCTGTCGCGTGTGAGATTCCCACATGGATTTGCTTCCAACCCTGAAAGGAGAGTCAGTGCATATGGAAACAAGGTACAAGGGTTGAAAACTCATGACTGCCATGTCCTACTTCAAAGGGGTTTACCTATTATCCTAGAGGATTGGGCCGCCCTGACTTATACAGACCAGTTGCAAAATTGGGACAATTCTTCAGGGAACTCTACAGTATAAATATCAGGATAGATGCTTTGGAGCATCTTAGAGACAAGATACCAACTATACTATGCGACCTTGAGAAGATATATCCTCCAGCCTTCTTTGATGTGATGGTGCATTTGGCTGTTTATCTACCTGATGAGGCACTACTTAGAGGTCCAGTACAGTATGGCTGGATGTACCCTATTGAAAGGCGGCTAGGCACTTTCAAGGGCTATGTTAGGAACAGAGCTAGACCCGAGGGTTCCATTCCAGAGGCCTGCATTGCTACAGAAGCATTGACATTCTGCTCAAAATACATTGAAACAGCTGATGAGCTTAGCAAAGAGGTGGGTGCAGAAAATCCCGGGCACAATGTTTTCGATTATTCTATTCGAGATACCACCTTATATCAAGTAAGTGCTAAGTACTGTAGCTTTTACATCATAATCTACTAAACTTGCAGCACATTTTTATATATTTTGATGTTTGACGCAATCACTATGTTGTGCAGCATCTACAAAAAGGAGTTACTGCCGCAAAATCCAAGAAACACTGACAAACTGGTTATGGCAGGATTTGCGAAATGGTTCAAGAGCCATGTAAGCTCTTGAATTGCACTGTCAGTTTTTTTAATATATTGAGTACATAAGATGATCAACTTGTCTATTTTCTAACCATAGGTTAAGAAGATGCGGGAGGATGGGCAAGCAGTTGATGATGCCCTTTACTCACTAACAACGGGTCCTGATACTCGGGTAAGACATTATGAATCTTGCGTTGTTGGAGATGTGTGCTACAACACCCTTGCACGAGACGAAGGCGGGAAGACACAAAATAGTGCCATCATGAGCACGGATACATATGACAAAGAGACAACTTAAATGTATGCTAACATAATAGACATTGTTCAGTTGCAGTATATCTCCAGTTTCGAGGATCATCGATGTGTGGTTCTGTTGTGCTGTCGTTGGTATAACCTGTTTTCCAGGATTGCAAAACCCAGAGCTGATGATTATTTCAACTCCATCAATGTCAAGGTGGCGTACCAGACCAACGAGCCTTTTATTTTCGGAAATCAAGCAACACATATATTTTTCTTGGATGACACATTTTCACGTAGCAATGACTGGAGAGTATTGCAAAGGTTTGAGCAGAAGAATTTGTTTAATGAAGTTGCACAAAAAGATGATGATTACACTCCTCCTGATGTACAAGATAACACAGATGTCCCTAATATCTTTGAGAACCATCACGTCAATGACACCGGCGAAAAGATTGCCTGTCGTGCTATGAACATACAAGAGTTGATCAAGAAGAAGCCAACGTTCGAGGACGTTGAGGACGAAGAACAAGATGACACCGTGAGGAATTATGATTCAGACTGATACACATGGCGAAGATGTTGATGCTGCTGCTGCGGATGATGATTACATTGCTTTTGTCTTATTTGCCTGTCAGAAGACGTTTTTTATCTACTACGTGAAATTGTGTTTGCTATGACAACTGAAACCTGATGAACATGTTGTTTAGTATTTTGCTATGAGAACATCACTTGTTATGTATGCTGATTTGTGTTTGGTGATTGTATGACGACTAAAACATGATGACATTGTTGTTTAGTTGTACTCATATTTGGCTGTGAAACTTGAATTTGATGACATAGTTTGCTGTTGGACTGCAATTTGCTCGACGTCTTCGAATGAGAATAAAGCTGACCTGACAGGGCCTCTGCTAATTTATTTATTTATTACCAAAAGGGCCTCTGCTATTTATTTATTTATGAGAAAAAGGGGATACCCCCTGATTTCCGTTAATAGAAATTATTAGATGTTCACAACACTACGCCCAGCCTTCTACACATGTTTGATTCATTACTAGTTTCGGCAAAGTGCTCATGTCATAGCCACTGAATACATCATGAGTGCTACATACACTGCAAACAAAGAGACAATCATCCTACAGAGCACATCGATTTTTCCCATTATCTTCACAAGCTCTTTCATCTCCTCATTGTTGTCAAGGCTGTTCAGCAGGTGTTACTTGGCCATAATCAGAGGAACTGCATCTTTAACCTTCCGCTCTGCATCTTCCTCTTCTACCGTTCCTTCAGTTACTTGTCCAACATCCCAACCTGCTGGTATTGGGATTCCTCGGCTAACCAAATAATCAGCGTACTTGCATTCCCCCACATCAGCAACTTCCCAGAAATACAGATCACATGAATCTTCCCTTTTTTGCACGAATCAAATTGGAAGATCATCAACCAAACTATTAAAAAATCAGCAACTGAAAGCAGGAGAACAACACTTAAACATATTATTACCCCATGATTCGGGCATTTGTAGAAGACTCGGCTAGGGTTGAGGATTGTGGTTCAGACGCGATGGATGACTATGCGTGATTTACAGCAGTGGCACCACACCAACGGCAGCGGGTTGCGATGAGCAACCGGCTACTGTGCGCGTGCCGGCGAGGCTGTGATGAGACCCACAGGCGATGGTACGGTGGCGACTTGGCGCATATCTGGTTGTTGCCTACTGAAGAGCAGGTGGACGAGCAGCCAGCGGACATTGTTGCTGCGGCCAGAGGTTCTGATGCTAGGCAGAGTAAGTAGAGAAGAGGAGAAGCATGCTGGATGTGTTTGTTTCATTACTTGCAGAGTAGCATAGCACCATATATAGTCATAGTCCAGGTTTGGATTCGAACCAACTATAGGAGCACGTCTCTCTTTTTTTTAAACTCAGCAATGTCTCTACAGGAGCACGTCTCTGTACGCCTTCTCAAGTCTTTGATTTTCTTTCCCTTTTTTGCGAATAAGGAAGGAGGACAAAATTGGGAGTTCCTAGGACTCGAACCCAAGAACTCTCGGTTGAAAACCAAGGGTGCTAGTCACTTATGTGGCGAATGTTCCTTGGGAGGAGGACGGCAGACGAACGCATTTTCCTCGCAGTTTTAGTTGCGACACAAGATCGAACGGTCGCAGTTTCGGGAACGTTATCAGGCGAACGAGCCCAGTTTTTGATTTCTTCCTATATATAAAAAGTATGCTACTTGGTGTCGGCTTAGTCAACAAACGATTGTGCCAACCTTGACCGTTGGATTGACATTCAATGTCTGTCGTGTTTCTTCAGTCTCTTCTTCTTTGAGCCGCCAAAGCCAAACCAGCACCGGCAGGAATGCCTGCTCCCGCTTCCCATGGCTGGTTGTGCTGCCGCGCATGCATCATGGCCACATCGCACCCTAAAACTCTGCGCACCTTCCTCAGCTCCTATTCGTTCCCGTTCGAGGCCTCACCATCGTCCTCCGCCTTGGTTCGCTCTCCGCGACGCTGCCCTCCGGTGTTGTCAGCATGGTCAACAACCGAGAGGAATAAGGAGATGACTGTACATGGTGAGGATGACAGTAGGGACCCAGCAGCGCACGTAGTAATATTGTTTTTTCGGGACGGAGAAGGGTACCAACTAGGTTGTGCGGGACCTTTGGCCCGTCTAGCCACGGCTTTTACTTCATATGTTTAGCACATGACCAGCCCAGTTTGTTTTTTTCCTTTTTGAAAATGGCTAGCCGGCTATTTTGTTTTTTTGCAGAATAACCAACGTAGGCCTACTTGCTTTTCTACGGCCTGCTGGGCTGGAAATCTTTCAAGACGAGGAGGGATGCATTTTGCCCAAAAAATGGGCTATAAGTAATAAGAAATGGGCTATAAGTAATAATAAATCGGTTGTAAAATGAACAAGTACAACAAACAGGCAATTAGTTCCAAAATACTTTTTTTCTTTCGGATTTGATATTTTAAATTTCATTGTTTTTTTGCGGGTAAAATTTCATTGAATTTAAATGAAGGTATATTTAGTTTTAAAATTAATTTGAATCTGGCTAGAAATTTCGGGTTGTATGCTGTTTGGGACAGATTTGGAGGCTGACTTGTGGGTCTACTAGGTTGACGTGTACGAAAGGCTTTGTCAACTAAGTCCACAAACGATTCTGGCAGCAGTGACCGTTGGATGTTAATCCAACGGCGGTACTACTTCTTCAATATCTAATCTTCTTGCTCCAACCGCCCAAACCAGTGCCGGTGGGACTACCTGCTCCCACCTCCCGTGGCCGGTTGTGCTGCCGCACAGGCCGCACCGCCCCACCCTACTTCATTGTTGGCCAGGCCATTCCTCTACTCACCCACACCTCCTGTTATTTTCCGGCGATGGCAGCCGGACCAGTAAACCCTCATACTCCCCACCGCATGGGCAACCTTTGCCGAGTCTTCCCCGGCTTTGTGTCATTCGCTTCCCAGACCTCGCCATCGTCCACCGCCATGGTGCTCTCGGCGCGGCCTGGTCAACATGGTCAATGAACGACATCCATCGGACGTGGACTGTACGTGGAGAGGCTGACAGCTGGGTCCACGGCTGCACACAAGGAAATGCCTCCTTATTATGCGCAAAATAATGATTCCTCCACCTAACAGCTGGGACCCACCGGAAGGGCCTCTGTATTACGTGAAAAAAACATTCCCCCCCACTAACAGGTTAGACCCACCAGCTATATCTTCGCACGCAAGGAAGTGCCTCCTTATTATGCACAAAAAATGAATACCCCCTGCTAGCTGGGACCCACCATAGTGGGAGGCTGACTTGTGGGCCAAAACTAAGTTGATGGGGACGGAGGGCTTTGTCAACTTAGTCATTATGAACAATTATAGCTCGAGTGACCGTACGATGTCCATCCAATGGTCGTAGTGCTTCTTCAACCTCTGGTCTTCTTGCTCCAGCCGCCCAAACCGGCGTCGGTCATGCCGCGTGCTTCTACCTCCCGTGGCCGGTTGTGATGCCGCGGAGGCCTCACTGCCCCCTACTACTCCCACCGCTGGCCAGGCCATCCCTCTACTCACCCACACCCCCTGCTATTCTGTGGCGACAGTATCCCCACACCACAGACGAACCAGTGAACCCTCATACTCCTCTACGCGTGGGCATCCAGTGCCGCATCTTCCCCGGATCCGTGTCGTCCCATTCCTAGGCCTTGCCGTCATCCACCGCCCTGGTGCTCTCGGCGCAGCATGGTCAACATGGTCAAGGAACGACTTTCATCGGAAGAGTACTGTACGTTGATAGGCTGACAGCTGGGTCCAGGGCAGCTGCAAGGAATTGGCTCCTTACTACGCGCAAAATAATTATTCCTCCAGCTGACAGTAGGAACCTATCGGATGGCCCACTGTATTTCGCGAAAAAATGTTTCCCCCTGACTGCTAGGACCCACCAGCTACATCTTCTCATGCAAGGAAGTGCGTCTGGGAAAAAACAATTCGCCCCCCTGACTGCTGGGACTCACTAGCTACATTTTCGCACGCAAGGAAGTGCCTGACAGTCGGGACCCACTTGGTCGAAGTGTACGTAGCATTGTCATTCTGGTCGCGAACGTGTACGTACATACTGGTCGATGTAGAGGCGCGCACGTGTCGTAGTAGAGGCGCGCACGTAGGATGTACACGTATGTAGAACGGCCAGTGTGCAAGAATTAAAATACGGCCACGTACGTACATACGGGCGGGGTCTCGAATGCCTACTCGCGCATACGTACGACCAGGGCTCGTGTACATGGCTGGATCAGAATGGATAAACTGCGTCGTCGTCGTGTTCATGGGGAGATAATGGAATGCGTCATGTTCATCGGGAGGCAACGGAACGCATGGGAGCCAACCGACTTGGACAGAACAACCAATGGAAACGAGGCCTGGCGTACCGCAGAATGGAGGAAACAGCCTTGTGTTCGACCGGCCACGTTCAAAGTGGGATCCTGTTCATCGGGAGGGGTTTGGCGTACCGCAAAATGGAGGAAACAGACTTGTGTTGGACCTCCTACGGTCGAAACAGGGTCTTGTTGATCGGGAGGGGTGTGGCGTACCACAAAACGGAGGAAATGGACTTGTGTTGGAGCGCTACGATCAAAACGGGGGTCCTGTTTATCGGGAGGGGTGTGGCGTACCGCAAAACGGGACTCCACGGCATACTGTTCATCTCCACCGTCGACCTCATCCAGCCTCCACGGGCTACTGTTCATCCACCGTCGACCTCATCCAGCCTCCACGGGCTACTGTTCATCCACCGTCGACCTCGTCCAGCCTCCACGTGCGACTGTTCATCCAGCCTCCACCGCGCACTACTCCAGCGGCTACTGTTCAACCAGCCCTCTCCGCAGGCTCCTGTTCAACCACCCCTCCATGGGCTACTGTTCATCCAACCCTCCACCATCTACTGTTCATCCAGCCCTCCACGGGGTTGTCTTGTTCATCCAGCCCTCCACGGGGTCCTGTTCATCCAGCCCCAACCGGCTCGATCGATCAGGGTCCTATTCATCCAGAGGCAACACCACGAGGTACTGTTCATCCACTTCCATCGGGAACTGTTCATCCAAAAAGCCCCCAGCAATGCTCACTATTCATCAAGGGAAGGAGGCAGCAGGTTCGATCGGCTTCAGTTAGCAACAGGAGCGAAGGAATCACTTTGGTTCAGTAACGTTGCTAGTGCAACTGCTCGGGTGCAGTTAGAGCCCAACGCCTCGCTCGGGTTCAGTTAGAGCCCAACGCCTCACATACACGCACGTATGTGTACAAGAGGAACGCGCATCGCTCGGCCCCCGGACACCCACCGTAACCGGGAACTCCCCGAAATTTTCCTCGCCCTCGCTTCTAACACAGTTTTTTCCATCATGGACAGCCCAAAGAATGTCATGCAGCTGCTTCTCCGGCCCGCCCAGGATGAAAAGCCCATTTTCTGTCATGATTTCTTGGTAGAAGTAGGAGCCCACCACATCTATGATGATACCGGGTTTTGTCACAGTTATCGTCATACAAGTGTCATAAGTATGGCATAATTTTTTTTCATTCGGCCCAAAATGTCACGGATGTGTCTTTTTTTGTAGTGGTGGGCCGCTGTCGGATTTCGCGTTCTGGCAGACCCTCAAGGTTCGAACTCTGGGGTGCACACGGAGATCACACCTCCTACCTACCCATGTCTCGTCGCCTCGCAAGGATCTAAACTACACGAAGAACGACACAAGGGACACGAGATTTATACTGGTTCAGGCCACCATTGTGGTGTAATACCCTACTCCAGTTTGTGGTGTGGTGGATTGCCTCAGGGGCTGATGATGAATAGTAGAAGGAAGAAGAGCCTCGCGAGGCGCTGTTCTTGGCTGGTGCAATGAACTACTTGGGTGAGTTCAGTCGCCTCTCTCTCTCTCTAGTCTACCCAAAATCTCCTCTCTCTACCCTGCGGTGGCTAGCTCTATTTATAATGGGAGGCCCTGGGCCTCTTCCCAAATATTGAGTGGGAAGGGCGCCAACAATTGGCCATTTTGAAGGGGAACATCTAGTACACTTATCCTGACTAAAGTCGGTCCTCGCCTGCCAAAGACCCTGACAGTGACGCCGGCTTGGGCTCCACGATGACCTCCATCCCGCCGCTCTGCTTTGTCTTGGTCTTGTTGCACCGAAATGGTTGCCTTTGCTTGATACTCTTTCCTGCGCTTGCCCCCTTTGCACCAAAGAGGAAACAAGGACTCTGCGCAGGCCAACGCCCGCCTAGCGCCCGCCTGGCCTTGGTCGTCCTGGCTTTCATCATGGGCACCTCGTGAGGTACCCCGCCTTGATCTCTCCGCCTCCTCGCGAGCCAGCCTGACGAGGTTGTGCCCGAGGAAGCCTCTTGTCGTCCGCCCCGCGAGGCTTGGCCCCTTGCGAGGGTCTTGAGCATGTGTTCATGAAGATGGGCCATACTGGGCCACTCCCTGAGCCACGCCGCAGGCCACAGGCAGGCAAGTCTGGGTACCCCCGTTCCCAAAACACCAATAATAGCCCCCGGGCCCAAGGCACGCCCGGACTTGGCTTAGCAGAGAAGCGAAGGGGAAAGTGCGAAGCGCCAAGGACCCCATCAGCCTACGGCCTTAGGCGCTGCGTGGTGGTTGATTGGGTGTGGGCGTCCTGGCTCCCCCATGACGCCTCGGCAACTGCACGAATTGACAAGTCCCTGCATGCACAATGGGTCATGATTACCTGCGATCGTGGAGGCCGGCGGTTGGCCTCCCCCGGCTATATGTATGGAACGACGTGAGCCCTTCTAGTCCATCCCTTCCTACTACTCCCTTTCTCCTTCTTTGCCGCTCGCCATCCCCATGGCCCCACCGAAGAGGTTCTTGGCCGCGGAGAAAGGAAAGGCTTGCTACGAAGGGCCCGACTCTCCTCTGGCCAAGCGTGGCCGGGGCCGCCCTTGCAAGCACCCTACGGTCCCCGCTGCGGCCTCTCGTGGTCGTGGGAACAGTCCTCTGCGCGGGGTGGGCGTTCGGCTGCCAACAAGAGGTACACTGGGGCTGCACGACCCCCAAGGCCGCGCTTTCGCTCGGCGAAGGTGCTGCCGGAGTTCGTCATCTGGTCGGCGGACCCGACCGTCACCTAGCTCCGGCTGGTGCCCCGGGCGGCCTTTGGTTTCAGGCAGATGGTTGCTGCAGCAGGGTCTCCTGGGCTACTCTGGAGGTTTCCACCGCCGGGGAGGCGGCCGTGACCCGCGGCTAGCAAACCTTTGCCCGCGCGCGCGGCCTGAGCCGGCGATGCACTCTACACTTTAAGTTCGACGGTGATGCCACCCTCTACGTGAGGGTGTTCGGGGAAGACGGCCGCCGCGCCGGATGCTGCCCTGAAGATGATGACCGCGGCCGCGCGCCCAGCCCCGGTGTTGATCGGGAGGAAGGTGGCGGGAGGTGCGCGGGCAGTGATGCCCGAGGCCCGCCAAGCTCTGGTGACTCCCCCGCAGACGGCAGCTCCTCAAGTGGCGGTCGCGACCAGCCCCCTCATCGTTGCGCTTGCCTGGGAGAGGGCAGCGGGTCGGCCCGACACCATGCTTCGGTGAAGCGGGAGGCGGAATCCAGCTGAGCTCCGGAGGCAGTACGAGCCTTTGCCGAGAGTTGGCGCCGGGCAAGTCGTTCCCCCTTTCGCTTTCCTTTCTCTCCTGTGCAAAAAGAATGTAATCCAGTGCCCCACGGGGCGTGTTGAATTGTCGCTGCTTAATTGGTGCACTGTTCTACTGTTTCTGCGCTATGTTTTCGTTCTGCGTGTTTATGCGTGGAAATCACTTATCTTGGGGGGAAAGCTCATTGCGGTCCTCGCCTCCCGAGGCTAGGGCCTCGTCGTGCGCCTTGTGTCCTGCAGGGTTTAGTCAGTAGGGGTAGTCTCCAGCCTTGGTAGCAAGGACAACCAACCCAAGCCCCGTGATCATGCCGCAATGCCCGTGGGGCACGGAATGGGAGGGGTGCTCCCGCAGCGGACTCAGATAGGGAAGTTCCAAACCATCGGGCAGAAAAACACTCGCGAGGGTGCCCATGTTCTTCCCTCGTGAGACTTTGCGCGAGAGAAAATGAAACAAACAAGTGAAATGGACGAAGGGTCGCAAGCTCGAAACGGTAACAGCCTCATAAAAACTTCAAATAGAAACAAACAAGCCAACTGCAGAAAGAAAATGAAAGAAGCCGCGTCCGGCACCTCGTCTAGTCTTCGACGTCTTCTCACCAGCGCGGAGCTAAGTGCTGCAACTGGGCGTGGGCGGGAGCCCCCGAGGCCCAAGGGCAGCTCTCCGAAGACTTCGGGGCGTGTATAGCCCCACTCATTATTACGTGAGAGTGTCACAGGCGGCGAGCTTGACCGGCGTTTGCCTTCTTCACAGGCACCGGGCCTTTTCCAAAACGCGGCTACTTCACAGGCATTCTCCTTCTTCACAGGCACCGGGCCTTTTCCAAAACGCGGCTACTTCACAGGCACCGGGCCTTTTCCAAAACGCAACTACTTCACAGGCATTCGCCTTCTTCATAGGCACCGGGCCTTTTCCAAAACGCGGCTACTTCATAGGCATTCGCCTTCTTCACAGGCATCGGGCCTTTTTCAGGGGTAAAATCTTCGGAGATGTTGGATGTTCCACGCGTTCTGGATGGGCACCCCCTCCTGGGTCTCCAAGCGTGCGGAGCCGGGCCTGGAAACATTAACAACCTTAAACGGGCCCTCCCACAAGGGAGAGAGCTTGTGCACTCCCTCCCTGGAGAGAACCCGCCTGAGCACGAGATCCCCTACCTCAAGAGTCCTGGGGCGGATGTTGCGGCAGTGGTATCGCCGCAGTGCTTGTTGGTACCTTGCTGCTCGCAGTGCGGCTTCTCGGTGATGCTCCTCCCCCAGCACGAGATCCGTCCCCCGCATGGTATCCTACTGCGCTTCGTCGAATGCCAGGACCCGTGCGGAACAACGTCTGACCTCATGAGGGAGAACGGCTTCAGCTCCATAAACCAGAAAGAACGGGGTCTCGCCAGTCGGCTTGGTTGCGGTCGTGCGGATAGGCCACAGCACTGACTGGAGCTCGTCGTACCAGCCCCTGCCGCTGGCCTCCAGCTTCTTCTTGAAGGTCCTGGTTTTGAGGCCCCTCAGGACCTCTGCGTTGGCTCGCTCGGCCTGACCATTGCTCCGCGGGTGCGCCACCGAAGCATAGCATATTTGTGCTCCAAGGTTAGCATAGTATGTTTTGAAGAGGTTACTGGTGAACCGCGAACCGCTGTCGGTGATGATGCGGTTCGGCACCCCGAATTGGCTCACGAGGCCCTTGATGAACTTGACCGCGGAGCCTGCAGGGATGGTGCGGACAGCTTCCACCTCAGCCCACTTGGTGAACTTGTCCATGGCGACGTAGAGGTAGCGGTAGCCTCCTGGCACCCGAGGGAACGGACCCAGGATATCGAGTCCCCAGACTACGAATGGCCATGAGAGGGGTATAGTCTGCAGACCTCCCGCCAGCTGATGGATCTGCTTGGCATGGAACTGACAGGCCTCGCAGGCTTTCACTGGTTCCACAGCGTCATTGAGTGTCGTGGGCCAATAGAACCCGCTGCAGAACGCCTTGCCAACGAGAGTCCGTGACGACGAGTGATGCCCACAGTCTCCACCATGTATGTCCGCCAGTAGCTCCTTCCCTTGCTCCCTGGAAGTGCAACGTAAGGACACATCATTCGGTCGTGTACGGTAGAGCTCTCCATCCTTGATGCAGTATGCCGTGGCCTGCTGTGCCACACGCTCCGCTTCGTCCTCCTTCTCCGGCAAGGTGCCTCATGTCAGGTAGCTCCTGAGCTCTGTGATCCAGCACCCTTCCTGAGGCTCCAGCGCCAGGAGCAGGCGCGCTCCTGAGATCGGGCCGCAGACTGGGGCTCCCGACGTAGGTGGCTGGGGGAGCTCCTCCCGAGGCTGCGCCGTGCTCGATAGTAAAGGCGTCGCCGAGGGCTTGGAGAGCCGCTCCTCGAAGATGCCAGGCTCCTGAGGTAGCCGCCTAGATGCCCTTCTAGCGATGTCATCAGCCTCTTGATTGATGCCGTGAGGCACATGCTGCAACTCCAGCCCCCAGAACTGCTTCTCCATCCTGCGAACTTCCGTGAGCTAGGCTTCCATGTGCTCATCCTTCGGCTCGTATAACTTGTTGGAGAAGTTGACGAGGAGCTGCGAATCACCCTTGATGGTGCGGCGCTTCACCCCCAGGGCGACTGCGGCTTTCAGGCCTGTTATCAGGCCTTCGTATTCTGCTATGTTGTTGGAGACCTTTTCTCCGTGCTAGAAACAGAGTTGCATGGCGTAGTAGAGCTTGTCTTGAGTGGGAGATACAAGCACCGCACCAGCCCCCGCGCCGTGTCGGGAGAACGCCCCGTCGAAGTACATGACCCAACCGTCCGGTGCCTCGCTTCCCTGCGAGAGTGATCGATCCTCGCCAGCGTCAAGGCCTGGCGCTTCTGCCCACTCCACCACGAAATCCGCAAGCGCGACCCCCTTGATGACTCTGGTTGTGCTGAATTCTATCTGAAATGCTTGTAGCTTGATGTTCCACTCAGCGAATCTTCCAGCTGAGTTGGGGCTCCTGAGCACCCTTTCCAAGGGATATGCTAAGACGAACTTGATGGGATGGCCTTGGAAATAGTGCCGCAGCTTGCGCGAGGCTACCAATAGCGCGAGGAGAAGTTTCTGAGGCATGGGGTACCGCACCCTCGCGTCCCGCAACACCGTGCTGATGAAGTACACAGGGTGCTCGACAAGGTGGGGAGTGCTGGCGCTGCTAGCACCCTCCGGAGGCTGGGGCGCCTCCCGAGACAATGGAGCCCCTAGCGGCTGGTCGCTTAGAGGAGGGGCCTCTTCTGTCCTGGGTGTGCTTCCCTGCAGTGGCTGTTCCTTCTCGGCTGCAGTCGTGGTCTCTGTGAGGCTCTCTTGGTCCTGCTTTGCTTTGGCCCGGACGGTTGCTGCGGCCTTGGTCCTACGCTCCTCCCTAACAGCCACCAGGGCTGCGCTGGCAGAGTATGGGGTGGCCGCAAGGTAGAGCACTAGGGGCTCTTGAGGACGCGGAGCCACTATCACCAGAGGGCTGGTTAAGTACCTTTTGAGATCCTGGAACGCCTTGTCGGCCTCTTCAGTCTATTCAAAGGGGCCCTTCTTCTTCATCAGCTTGAAGAAGGGCAGCGCTCGTTCCCCCAGCTTGGAGATGAAACGTCCTAGTGCGGTCACGCGCCCGGTGAGCTTCTGCATCTCTCTGAGGGTCTTCGGCGGGCTCATGTCCTCGACTTCTTTTACCTTTTCTGGGTTGGCCTCGATTGCCCGGTGGGATACAAGGAAGCCCAGGAGCTTTCCTAAGGGGACTCCAAACACGCACTTCTCCGGGTTGAGCCGCAGGTCCACTTCGTTAAGGCTCGCGAAGTTTTCCTCCAAGTCCTGTATCAGGGTTTTTGCCTCCCGAGACTTCACCACAATGTCATCAACGTAATCCTTAGCATTCCTCCCGAGCTGCCGACCCAAGGCAATGTGCATCAGCCGCTGAGAGGTCGCCCCTGCATTGCGCAGCCCGAACGGCATGCCCATTTAGCAGTACACTCCACACGGGGTCAAGAAAGCCGTCTTTTCTACATCTTCTACTGCTATCTTGATCTGGTGATAGACGGGGAAGGCATCCAGGAAGCAAAACAAGTCGCACTCAGCGGTGGAGTCAGCGATCTGGTCAATGCGAGGGAGTGGGAATGGATCATGCGGGCAGGCCTTGTTGAGGTTGGTGAAGTCGACACACATGCGTTCCTTTCCCCCCATTCTTTGGCACGACAACCGGGTTAGCCAATCAATCTGGGTAGCGGACCTCGCGAATGACCCCTGCTGCCTCCAACTTGCGGGTTTCTTGGATGATGAAAGCTTGCTTCTCAGTGGACTGCCGCCTCGCCTTCCGCTTCACGGGGCGCACGTTGGGGCACACGTTGAGGTGATGCTCAATTACGCCCCTCGGGACCCCTGCTAGCTGATCAGGTTCCCACGCAAATACCTTCTTGTTCGCGCGTAGGAACTTCACCAAGGCCTCCTCCTGCTCGGGCTCGAGGTTGGCGCCTATGGTGAAGGTGGCGCTAGTAGATCCGTCCTTGTCGACCAGTACCTGCTTGGTTTCCGCCTTGTCTTGGGTGAATAGCTGTTTCTTCTTGGCCGGTGCAGCCCCCTTGGGCTCAGGGGCGTCTGAGCCGGCGGGCTGCGCCACCGCCACGGCCTTGAAGGTAAGCTTGAGCGCTTGCACCGCATCCCCGGTGTCTCCGAACACGGTGAGGACGCCGCTACTCCCGGGCATCTTCATGAGGTTGTACGCTAGGTGAGTTGCGGCCATGAACCGGGCTAGTGCCAGGTAGCCGAGGATGGCATTGTATGGGAGGCCGATGGTGGCGATGTCGAAGTCGATTAGCTTCGTGCGGAAGTTGTCGTAGGTGTTGAAGGTCACCGGAAGGTGGATCTGCCCCAAGGAGCCGGTGGAGTCGCCTCCGACGCCCAAGAATGGCTTGCTGGGCTGAAGCCGCTCTAGCGGTACATGGAGGAGGCTGAAGGCTTCCACCGAGATCACGCTGAGGCCAGCACCGCCGTTGATGAGGGTCCTGGTGACAGCCACCTGACAGATGGTGGGGGTGCATAGCATTGGGAGCGCGCCCGAGCTGGCTGAGTTGGAGGGTGATCATCCGAGCTGAAGGCCAGATCGGCTTTAGGTGCCGCCCAGCCCGGAGGAGTCCCATGCAGTGCGGAAGCGGCGCCGATCTGGCGGACGAATGAATTGATGTGGCGGTAAGAAGGTGGTGCCTGCGAGCCACCTAGGAGAGCTGCGACGACCGGGTGTGCCGGTTCAGCATACTGGGCGAGGAAGAGGCCGCGCAGCTCTCCCCAAGAGGCCACGGAAGCCGTCGGCAGGTGGAGCAGCCACACGCGCGGGACGCTGGTGAGGGCCACGGGAAACCAGTTAGCCATGACCCTGTCGTCGCCCCCGGCCTCGAGGATGGCCTCCTTGTATGCCAGCAGGAAAGCCAGCGGATCGGTCGTGCCGGTGTAGCGCGGTGGCATCTCCGGCTTGAACTTGTTCGGCCATCGCACCTGTCGCAAGGCGGGGGCCACGGCTCGGAGCCCCCTGGCCCCCGTGCTGGCGCTAGCGACCAGAGCGGGCAGCGCGTTGAACTTCATGAGGGCGAACCGCGGTGCTGGCGGAAAGGTTGTCGGTGGAAGGGAAAGCTCCGGCGCACCCCCTACTTGGCGCGCCAAATGTCGGATTTCATGTTCCGGCAGACCCTCAAGGTTCATATTCTGGGGTGGACGCGGAGATCACACCTCCTACCTACCCATGTCTCGTCGCCTCGCAACGATCTAAACTACACGAGGAACAACACAAGGGACACAAGATTTATACTGGTTCAGGCCACCATTGTGGTGTAATACCCTACTCCAGTTTGTGGTGTGGTGGATTGCCTCACGGGCTGATGATGAATAGTACAAGGAAGAACAGCCTCGCGAGGGGCTGTTCTTGGCTGGTGCAATGAACTGCTTGGGTGAGTTTAGTCGCCTCTCTCTCTCTCTAGTCTACCCAAAATCTCCTCTCTCTACCCTGCGGTGGCTAGCTGTATTTATAATGGGAGGCTCTGGGCCTCTTCCCAAATATTGAGCGGGAAGGGCGCCAACAATTGGCCATTTTGAAGGGGAACATCTAGTACACTTATCCTGACTAAAGTCGATCCTCGCCTGCCAAAGACCCTGACGGTGACGCCGGCTTGGGCTACACGATGACCTCCATCCTGCCGCCCTGCTTGGTCTTGGTCTTGTTGTACCGAAATGGTTTCCTTTGCTTGATACTCTTGCCTGCGCTTGCCCCCTTTGCACCAAAGAGGAAACAAGGACTCTGCGCAGGCCGGCGCCCGCCTGGCCTCGGTCGTCATGGCTTGCATCATGGGCATCTCGTGAGGTACCCCACCTTGATCTCTCTGCCTCCTCGCGAGCCATCCTGACGAGGCTGTGCCCGAGGAAGCCTCTTGTCGTTCGCCCTTCGAGGCTTGGGCCCTCGCGAGGGTCTTGAGCATGTGTTGATGAAGATGGGTCGTACTGGGCCACTCCCTGAGCCACGGCGCAGGCCGCAGGCAGGCATGTCTTGGTACCCCCGTTCCCAGAACGCCGACAGCCGCACGCAGGCAAGTTTAGGTACCTGGTTCCCAGAACGCCGATAACAATAAACAAAGAGAAGACTCGGGGATACAAAGCTTGTGAGCTCGCATTAGATAATCATCCTTGATAGAATATCGCTCCCAAGTTCTATGCATTAGGCATTTTGCATAAGGAATGGAAAATGAAACATCATGCACATACAATTCTTTGATGTGCTCAAATCCATGACATTCAATTCAAGTTGAGTTACAAGCATGCATTTGCAGAAAGAGCGTCTGCCACAACATTTCCCATACCTTTGATGTACTTGATCACATAAGGAAATTACTCAATGAACTCGGTCCATTTGGCATGTTGCTTATTCAATTTCGTTTGACCCTTAAGGTATTTAAGCGTCTCATGATCCGTATGGATGACAAATTCATGAGGACGAAGATAATGCTCCCACACATGCAAGACTCTCACTAAAGCATATAATTCTTTGTCATAAGTTGGATAATTAAGTTGCACTCCAGAAAGTTTTTCGCTTAAGTAGGGGTCGTGGTTCTAAGTCTAACAGTAGAACACTGGTTCGGCTGCGGTGTGAGGTTGCCGTCGCCACAGAATAACAAGGGGTGTGGGTGAGTAGAGGGATGCGCTGGCCAACGGTGGGAGTAGTAGGGGGCGCTGAGGCCTGCGCGACAGCACAGCCTGCCACGAGAGGCGGGAGCAAGCGGTCCCGCCGCCGCTGCTTTGGCGGCTGGAGCAAGAAGATCAGAGATTTTAGAAACACGACGGCCGGTTATGTCTGCTACAATCGTTTGTTGACATATATAATAACTAAAAAAAATCCTGCATACGCGTCAACTTAACAGGCCCACAAGTCAGACCACTCCCACTTTTTTTAATAATTTATATATAGCTCATTGCAACTTCTTATGCAATTTATTGCAGTCGTTTTTTGGTTGGCTAGTGCCAATTTCGCATATTTCTGTGGGTTCCAAACTATTTTTAATACTGAAATGTTAAAGCCAGATTTATAGTACTTTGAAGATATATTTAAATTAGGTTAATGCCCAGTGAAATAGGAATCCAAAAATGTGAAAATATTCAGAAATTATAAAGTAATTGCCAATTTGTCATCTATTTTTATATTTACAACCCATTTCATATTACTTTCAAGATTTGCAGGCGTCTTGAAAGAGTTGCAGCCCATCAGGGCGTAAAAAAATAAGTAGGCCTGGATTGGGTATTGTTCACAAAAAATAAACTGGGCTCATTTTCACAAAGAAAAAATAGCTGGGTTGGTCACATGGTGAACATAAAATATAAGTCTGGGCTAGACGGGCCACAACCCAGTTCAAACCCTGCTCCGTCTCAACAATAACAAAAAAATACTGCTCGAACAGCTACCTCCCAGGTGTCAGCCGATCTTGTGTTGTTCTCTTGTCTATTGACTATATACGCTCACAATGTCGTGGGTCCCAGATGTCAGGAAAACACTAGGAGGAAGCATTTTATTTTTCCATGCGCTGACATGGTGGGACCCTACTGTTATCCTCTCCACATACTTCTACCGATTCCTGTTGTTTGTTGACCATGTTGACAACACGAGAGGGCGGCGCCGCGGCGAGCGTACCAAAGCGCACGGAGGACGTCGGCGTTAACGGTTTAGGAGACGGTGGGGCGGCGATGCGTGCGCTGAGGCGCAGCTGGCCGTGGGAGGCGGAAGCAGGCGGCCCCGCCGGAGTTGGTTTCGTTTTGGCGGTTGGAGGAAGACATGACAAAAGAAACACGACAGACTGTAAAAGCAGCAGGAGTACTTAACAACCTTAACTGAAACTAGCAGGGGCACTTAACAACCAAACCTGAAAGCAGTATGAGTACTTATACAGGTTCAACCGTACAAAGCACGCCTCGAACAGTGCTACTTTGCCTACAGTTAACCAAGGGTGAGGCTGCCAAGCCCCAGCACAAGGCCTAGGCGCCACCCCGCGCATCCACAACCTTTTGAAAGCAGCTTCATCTCGCAATGTGGTCAATAAACAGGATATTCGCTTTAGAGCCATGGAAAAGAATGAACATAATCTTATGTCCTATTCTCCAAGATGGGCGGGCCTTCATTATTTGAGACCACCCATGAATAAGTATATTTTCACCTCCAAGGGGAATGGAGGAGGTCGACATAAACATCAAGTTGTGACCAAGCGCAAGTCTGACCCGACCATGGTCAGGCATCTGTATAGGAACAATAGAACTGGGCAGTTTCTGTTTCAAGAAGATCACAGCTGTAAAACTGTGTATAAGCAATAGTTTATGAACAACATATATAACAGAAAACAGCTCGTACCATAAGTTTCTCGACACAATTGGACCTGTTCAACGAGTGCAGCAGTGGCACACATAGCCCACCTGGCCTTCCACCATTGACACGCCCCACAAGAACCTCAAGACGATCAATAAAGTGTATGAACTTGTGGATGTCGTCCCAGTCAATTTCGGTGCCATCAGTAACAGCCGAGTTATTACAGAATAACAAACGAGCAGCCTGCTTAACTCTGAAAAAGCCTACACGTCCCACCAATTATAAGAAAATATTAGTTATAAGTAGCATCTTCGTGAGAGATTCGTTGCTACTTCTAAAGTTAAATTCTGATTAGTTAGAGAAAATAGGTGGATTAAGAAGTAATCAAGGCAACAAGCAAGAACCAGATACAAAACTAACATGGATGAACAATTGGAACAATGTCGGGGTGGAAGATCGCTGTGAAGATGAGACCAGGTTCTGTTATTTCCATCAACATTTGTGCACCAACTTTCAGTCAGTAACACTTGAGAAAGTTTATCCAAGTTCGGCCATAAAAAAGCAGCGATCTTCTTGGTTCATGAACCCAACTCGGAACTTATATCCATGGCTTGCCTTGACTGTGACCATTAAACTACTGTATTTAGTTATGGCAAGGCCGAGCATCTTGAGTACATGTGTTCTGGCAGAGCAAATAATGCACTGCAGGAAAACTAATATGAGAACACAATGTATTCCCTATGCAAATCTAGAAATAACTTCCTCCTTTACGTCAGTGTTGACCTTCGTACTAGTTGTACCTTTTATCCAAATATAGCAATCCAAATTTCCAAATTAGTCGACAGCATGTTCAAAAAAAAACCACCCTCTAGGATAGAAAAGAGGATTCTAGGAACATACTATGCGCGTTTTAAAATCCTGTGTTAGGATGAGAAGGAACAAGTGTGGCGTCTCGCCGAGGGCGCGGAAACCTTTAGGGTCCTCGCACTTTGGGCACCGCAAATGAAACACAATAGATTCAGTAGGAAGAAAAATGCATCAACGGCGGTGGCTGTCATCCTAGGATTACCTACGACCAAGGGACTTGGATTTATCGGGGATGGATGAAGAATTCTTACCTGGTTCTCCATGAGAAAACCCTATGCAATCGCCGAGAGGGGGTTTTCTCTGAACAAGCAGACGAGGAAGAAGGGGATTCAGGCCCTGTGAAATATTGTCGCTTTGTCTGTCCAGCTTACTGCTAAAGTTGGAAAGGGGGGTTTGTGATTTGATGGCTCATTGGGCATTACTGCGGCGCTACGACCGGGGTGTGTCTACCGTGCAGTTGTGCACTCTAATTTGTGCATATGGCACGTGAACCCGTTGCCGGTTGCCCCACATATCAATGAAAGGAAGTAGAAAGACAGGAGCAACTAGTTACACATAAATATATTCTTGACAAAGAGATACTCCCTCTGTAAAGAAATATACAAATCTTTTATATCACAACTTTATACATAAGGAAAATCAAGGGGAATATATGTAACATATATAATTATAAAAAACAGAGTTGTTTTTAACACAGTATAGACGAGTTGGTGATGATGGTGTGCCTGCCATCCTGCAATATAGGCCATCCGATTTATATCTGACGGATAGGAAGGAAACTATGGCAATTTTGCAAAAAGGTACCCACACACCTCTCCACATTTGCAAATAAGTCCTTCCCTCGTTCATCCTTTTCTCTCACAAGATAAAATACTCATACAAATGCATCTTGATGTTACATGCAACGCATGGGCATTATGGGGGTTCAACTTTTTTTATGGGGGTTCAGCTGAGAATATAATACTTAGACGGGCTCACAGTTCTGGACTTTGGGCCGTAGGCCCACCTTGCATGTTTGGGGGCCCATGTGTTCTACCTCAGCGCTTTTCATATTGCAAGCGACCGGTGCGGCACTGGTTTTAGATACCGTCGCAAGGCGAATACATAAAATTGAATAAAGCACGGCAGCTGTTGGAAAGAAATCGAACGACAATTCCTAACCAGCAATGAGAGTTGCAATTCTATCAGTGATATACCATGTCATAAATAATACTGTCGTACTACTTATACACACAGGACACTTCACCATGCCAGATTATTACATCAAAATCTCTCGGAGGATAGATCATTTCGGCAGTTGCGTGCTGCTACCGAAGAATTTCAAAGTTGATTTGGACCAGCTCTCCTTGCCGACAAAGTTCGATTTTGACATCATCCCCAACCGCAAGATATGATTTAGATTTGAACCTTGACCATCCTTTGGCATCAATCATCATGCGACCATCCTTTGTACTTATGGTATATTGAGCAGGTTCATTCACACCAAGGCTGCGCATGGTAAGAGAAACTTGGCCGCGGTCACCCAGATTGTTGAACGACTCCCTTGTTGCTCTAGGAATTCTCTGTTTGCAAACAAGGAGACATACCCAAGAAGCTAGATCAACACAGTGAATCATGGGAAATAACACGGAAAGAAAAAAGAACGAAGTACTTGGGCGGCCAATTCTTACCAAGAAGGTGGATATGTCGGTTTTTGTAAGGACATTGGATGAAGTGTGAACTGCAGCCTAGTCTTTTGCCGGTGCAACTGCTCGTTCGGTTGCCGCTGCACGGGCCAGAGCAGATGCAAGTGCAAGTGTTGGTGCAGGTGCCGAAGCCGCTGCTGCTGTCAGAGATGGTGCTCCTTGTAGAGTTGGTGCCGGTGTCGGAGAAGGTGCCGGTGTTGATGCCCGATCCTCCGGTAGATTAGACTGATCTGCTGACACGGTCTGTCACGCCCAATATGCGACCCTATCCAAAAGGAACTCGAAGGTCCCACCAAGGATAGACCCGCATATTGAAACGCTTTTGCAAGGTGGATATCATTACATCAACATTACATAATAGATGGGGATACATACAAAGGGCATACAATGCCACGCGAATACAACATCAAAATACATAAGAGCATCATCCGACTACGGATGAAACACAAACGGAAACTCATATGACATCCACCCTCCTAGCCCAGGCTGCCGACCTAGAACCTATCCCCTGATGGAAGAAGAAGCAGAAGAAGAACTCCAAGACAAGAAAACATCGCTCTCGCGTCAAGATCATCGCATAAACCTGTACCTGCAACTGTTGTTGTAGTAATCTATGAGCCATGAGGACTCAGCAATCCCATTACCATGGGTATCAAGACTAGCAAAGCTTAATGGGAAAGGAAGGGGTAAGGTGGTGAGGTTGCAGCAGCAACTAAGAATATATGGTGGCTAACATACGCAAATAAGAGCGAGAAGAGAGCAAAGGAACGGTCGTCAACTAGTAATGATCAAGAAGTGATCCTGAACTCCTGCTTACGTCAAACATAACCCAAAACTGTGTTCACTTCCCGGAATCCGCCGAGAAGAGACCATCACGGCTACACACGCGGTTGATGCGTTTTAATTCGGATCTGGTGTCAAGTTATCTACAACCGGACATTAACAAATTCCCATCTGCCTATAACCACAGGCACGACTTTCGAAAGATTATACCCTATAGGGGTGTCCCAACTTAGCCCATGATAAGCTCTCGCGATCAACGAAGGATATACCTTCTCCCAGGAAGACCCAATCAGACTCGGAATCCCGGTTTACAAGACATTTCGACAATGGTAAAACAAGACTAGCAAAGCCGCCCGATGCGTCGACAATCCCGATAGGAGCTGCACATATCTCGTTCTCAGGGCAACACCGGATAGGTCAGCCTACGAGTAAAACCAGCCCTCGAGTTGCCCCGAGGTGGCCCCGCAGTCTACCCGGTTCGGACCAACACTTAGACAAGCACTGGCCCGGGGGGGCTAAAATAAAGATGACCCTTGGGTTAATTACTCCCAAGGGAAATATAGGTGGTGGTGAGGCAAATGTTAAAACCAATGTTGGGCCTTGCTGGAGGAGTTTTATTCAAAGCGAACTGTCAAGGGGGTCCCATAAATCACCCAACCGCGTAAGGAACGCAAAATCCGGGAACATATCACCGGTATGACGAAAACTAGGGCGGCAAGAGTGGAACAAAACACCAGGCATAAGGCCGAGCCGTCCACCCTTTACCAAATATATAGATGCATTAATAATATAAGAGATATTGTGATATCCCAACCAAAATCCTGTCCGTCATGGAGCAATCTTCAACTTCACCTACAACTAACAATGCTATAAGAGGGCTGAGCAAAGCGGTAACATAGCCAAGCAACGGTTTGCTAGGAAGGGTGTCAAAGGTTAGAGGTTCATGGCAATTTGGGAGGCTTGATGAGCAAAAGATAGGTAACGCAGCATAGCGATAGAACGAAGCAACTAGCATAGCAATGATTGTAGTGAGATCCAGGGTAGCGGTCATCTTGCCTGAAATCCTACTAGGAAGAAGAACGAGTCCATGAAGAAGACGAACGGATGAAGCCACAAAGACGAACCAAGCATAGACGAACGAATCCTCACGATCGCAACGAAATGGGAACTATCGAGAAGAAGCACACAACATGGTAAACACACCACACATGAACAAGGCATGATGCACAACAAGCATGATGCATGACAAGGCTACATGAAGCTACTCATGGCAAGAGATGATGCAAACAAGAGCAACACATCAAGGCAGGTTTAAATGAGGCCAGGAACAACATATAAGAATTCCGGTAAGTCCTCATATGCAAATTTCAAAATTGGTCCAGATCTGAATAGACCTTATGTTCAAGTTGTTAAACAGCAAGTTAAGATGCACAAAGATGATCTACACGAGATTCTAGTCAAGTTACATATAAAGTTCATTTAATTCGGAGTTACGGCCTAGAAGATATGAGCAAAACAAGTTAAACATGGCATTGATGCAAAATGCATCCAAACATCAATCAAACACCTCAAAACAAGGATGAAACATGATCATATGAAACTACATGCAATTCTAAGCAAGTTTCATATAAAGCACACTCAAAACGGAGCAACGGTGCAACACATACACTCTATACAAGTCATAACAATAATCTATCCAAAACAGCAACTAGGCATCTTGCAAGCATCAAAACAACATGCTACAGGATCTCAACAAGAAAACAAAAGGCATGGGCATGATGTACAGGTAAAGCATAACAAAACATGAACACTAAGCTATCTCCAGAAATCACTAGAACATGCTCAAACACACATGGCAAGATTGCGAATAATAATAGTTCAGACTTTGCAGAAAATAATATCAGGTTGCAATGTTTAGAGCTATCAAACAACATGTTATAGGAACTTATCATGGAAAACAAAGGCATGGCATGAACCTACTAATTGCATAGAACAAAAGTCCCTTACTGACCATGAGCCAAAAAGGAACATAAAATATGATGGCACCCATGTAAACATGGCAAGTTATAATACAGATTCAAACATGGCAGAAACAGAATTATGAAGGCATGTTGGTGAGCCTGTACCACCCACCACAGAGCAATAAATGGCATGGCAAGGCAACCAACAGTAAGAAGGCATGTTTATGAAGCTAAGCATGGCAAGAGAAAGTTCATAGGGTGCATGGAACACTAACAACAATCATGGCAACAACTAAACTTAATGTTAACAGGCTGACAGCAACATTATTTAGCAACTTTGGAGCAAGATTACAACAAGCTACAGCAGGCTATAAATGCAACCAGGGACATGAATGGATAGAGCATAACATGTAGAACAAAACACCCTTAGTGAACATCTCTAGATTATGCATAGAATGACTGGTAGCAGCAGGTTTACATAGCATCACGAAATAACAGATTCAGCCTAGCAAAACAGCAACAGCGAGTACCCTACTTAACAAGCTCGATTCACTCACCACAAGTCATTGCATGACAAGATAAGCATAGCATCAGCAAGAAGACATGTTTAAGTAACAAACCAAGGCAAGAACAAGTTCATAGCATGCAAGGATCAACTACAACAACCTTGCCAAAATTGAATAACATGTAAACAATCTGCTAGGAAACATTTTGGAGCAAAAGTAGAGCACGAACATGACATTCTAGACTACTCCATAATTGCAAACAAGGGCATGAATGGATAAAGGATAACCATATGTTCAAAACATCCTTACTGAAGTATCTCAAAATAAGCATGGATCTCTCTGTAGCATCAAGTTTACATGGCATCAAAATAACAGCAGAATAGGGACTAAAATCAGCAACATCGCGAAGCCTAGTTTGCATGCTTGTGCTAGTCACCACATTGATCACACAAATACATGGTAAGCACCTCTTTAAAGAAGACATAGCATAGATCAAAAAACATGTAGACATCAACCTCATAGGATGCACACATCAATCATCGCAAAAATGACAAATGAGCATGTTTGTTAAGAAACAGGAACTAACATTATGAAGCACTCTTGCAACGATGATTCAGGCATCAAGATGACCTCAAATGAACATGATGCAATGGAATGAAATGAATTACTCGTTGAGACGAACAATTTGACATATTACACGCACGAAACGGAGCAGTATGCACAGAGATATGATGCGATGAACATGGCATGATAATATGCAACAATTCGGGGACTTAGTCATTTTTTAGGGAAAAAAACAGAGTGAGCGCGTTTTAGGAATATGACGCCGAGAGCGGGAAATAGGCGGGGCTCACCTAGCTGGGCTCGGCCCAGGTCGGTGGTGGATCGGGTCGGCGGGATCTGGGCCGTGGGGAAGCCCACTTGGCCCACGCGGGCGAGCGAGCGCGCCGGGAGGCGAGGACGTCGTCCTCCGCCCGACGAGGACGAGCGGCGGCGGCGCCAGTCGGCAGGGCACCAGGAGGAGGCCGGGGCAGGCCCGACGAACTATGGAACAGGCCGATCCGGCCATGGGGAACCGGATCCGGCCGCCAGAGGGGTCGGCGGCGCGGTCACGCCTTCGCAGACGGTGGGGTCGGGGCTTCATGGTTCGCCGGGGCGGTCGTCGGCGGGCGGCGGCGCTACGCGAGTCCAGCGGAAGGCGGCGACGAGGAGAAGGTGGGGCGACGGGGAGGAACCCGCGCGCGGGCTGGCTCGGAGCGGGAGGCGCGCGCCAGGGACGGTGTAACACCCACGATGCGGCTATATCTCCCACGTGTCGAAGCACGACTTAGAGGCATAACCGCATAGTGGTTTTGTCGCAAGAAGGGTCATCTTCACACAATCCCATGTAATGAACAAGAATGGGATAAAGAGAATTGGCTTACAATCGCCACTTCACACAATACATAATTTAAGTTCATACATCATTCAAAGTACACTCATAGACCGACTACGGTCAAGTTCAAATGACGAGAAGACAACCCCAAGTGCTAGATCCCCGATCGCCCCGACTTGGCACCTCTACTGATCATCTGGAAACGATACATAGTAACGACCAAGGGCCTCATCAAATTCCCACTTCAGCTCAGTTGCGCCATCTGCGCCAGTATCCTCGGCACCTGCATCTGTTTTGGTAGAATATGTGAGTCACGAGGACTCAGCAATCTCACACCCGTGAGATCAAGACTATTTAAGCTCATAGGTAGGCAAAGGGGTAATATGGTGGAGCTGCGGCAAGCACTAAGCATATATGGTGGCTAACATACGCAAGTGAGAGCGAGAAGAGAAGCAACGCATCGGCCGAGAAGCTAGAAGCGATCAAGAAGTGATCCTGAAACTATTTACGTCAAGCATAACTCAAACCGTGTTCACTTCCCGGACTCCGTCGAGAAGAGACCATCACGGCTACACACACTGTTGATGCATTTTAATGAAGTCAAGTGTCAAGTTATCTACAACCGGACATTAACAAATTCCCATCTGCCTCATAACCGCGGGCACGACTTTCGAAAGATTATATACCCTGCAGGGGTGTCCCAACTCAGCCCATCACAAGCTCTCACGGTCAACGAAGGATAAACCTTCTCCCGGGAAGACCCGATCAGCCTCGGAATCCCGGTTCGCAAAACATTTCGACAATGGTAAAACAAGACCAGCAAAGCCACCCGACTGTGCCGACAAATCCCGATAGGAGCTGCACATATCTCGTTCTCAGGGCACACCGGATTGTCCAAACTTCCGGTAGGCCAGCCCAGAGTTGCCCCTGGTGGCCATCGGCGGCTGACAGGTTGGACCAACACTCACGACGAGCACTGGCCCGGGGGGGGGGGGGTGGGAGGGTAAATAAAGATGACCCTTGGGCTCGCGAAAACCCAAGGGAAAGGGCTTAGGTGGAAAATGGTAAAACCAAGGTTGGCCTCGCTGGAGGAGTTTTATTCAAAGTGAACTGTTAAGGGGGTCCCATAAATCACCCAACCGTGTAAGGAACGCAAAAGCAAGGAACATAACACTGGTATGACGGAAACTAGGGCGGCAAGAGTGGAACAAGTCACCAGGCATAAGGCCGAGCCTTCCACCCTTTACCAAGTATATAAGGTGCATTAATTTAAACAGGAGATATTGTGATATCCCAAAATAACCATGTTCCGACCAGGAACGAACTTTATCTTCACCTGCAACTAACAATGTTATAAGAGGGGCTGAGCAAAAGCGGTGACATAGCCAAACAACGGTGGCTAGGACAGGTTGGTTAGAGGTTTGACATGGCAATAGGTAGGCATGGTAAACAATGGCAGGTAGAGCTAACATAGCGATAGAGCGAGTAGTAGCAAGCAAAGATAGAAGTGATATCGAAGGTATGGTCATCTTGCCTGCAAGGTTCTCAGAGTTGTCGAAGGCTGGATCCTCGTAAGCATACTCAACAGGTTCCTCGTGCACGTACTCGTCTCCCGGCTCTACCCGAAGCAAGAACACAAGCAAAGGAACCACAATAAATCACGGTGCAATGCACAAGCAACATGATGCAATACATGTCATGCTATGCGAGATGTGATATGCAATGCATATGCGTGCTTCAGAAGGAAAGATGATGAACAAGGCATCAACTTGGCAAACCAAGTATGCCGCTGGAAAGATGAGATGATTTCGGTTGAAATCGATATAAAGATCACCGGGAACGGATGCACGGTTTGCATATGGCAAGAAAAACAAGAATGACACAAAGCTGCGATTAACAGCACGATGCTACTTAGCATGCAACAAGAAACTATGCTACAACACCCCAACATAAAAACAAAACATATGGCAGTGATATACAGGAGATGCTTAACAAAAGAGGAACACTGAGCTACGGCTAAATCAGATCATAACAGGTTCAAACAAGCATGGTGAAAGTGCAAAAAAATATCAGGTTGGACATGGCATAAACAGCATCACGAAGCAATGTTCAGAGCAGGTTATCAACATGCTACAGAAACTTATAATAGAAAAATAAGGCATGGCATGAATCTACTCAAAGCATAGATCAAAAGTCCCTTACTGACCATAAGCCAAAAAGGATCAGAAAATACGATGGCACCCACGTAAACATAGCAAGTTTCGTTAACAGATTCAGCAAACCAAGCATGGCATTGACATAATTACGAAGGCACCTTCGTGAGCTCGATGCACTCACTACAGAGCATCTCATGATAAACTAAGCATACATCCATCAAGAAGACATGGCATAGAAGCTATACATGGCAAGAACAACATCATAGCATACCCGGATCAACTACAACAACCTTGGTCAAATTGAATAACATGTAAACAATTTGCCAGGAAACATTTTAAAGCAAAAGTAGAGCACGAAAATGACATGCTAGCCTACTCCATAATTTCAACCAGGACCATGGATGGATAGAGCATAACCATGTGTTCAAAACACCCTTACTGAAGTATCTCAAATTATGCATGGATCTCTCTGTAGCAACATGTTTACATGGCATCAAAATTATAGCAGAACAGGGACTAAAATCAGCATTATCACGAAGCCTAGTTTGCATGCTTGTGCTAGTCACCACATTGATGACAAAAATACATGGTAAGCACATCTGTAAAGAAGACATAGCCTAGTTCAAAACACCTTTAGGGATCAAGTCCATAGGATGCACACATCAATCATGGCAAAAATGACAAAAGAGCTCGTTCTGAAAAGAATCTAAAACTAACATTATGAAGCCCTCTTCTAATAGCATTTCGGGCATCAAGATGAGCTCAAATGTAAATGATGCAATGGAACGAAATGATGTACCCTTCGAGACGAACAATTCGGTATGCTACACGCCCAAAACGGAGCCACAGGTGCGAAGATGTGATGCGATGAAGATGCAACAAATTTATGGCAGAATATGACTTGGTGGGATTTCGGGGATGATTGAACCGTGGGATCTGGAGATCGCCGGAGAACGCGGGGTCGCCGGAGAGCGCGGTCGACGCTGGAGCTTGGGGAAGCCGGAGGACGGGCGGAGAGGGGCCGGGGCGGCCGGATCTGGCCGGATCCGGCGCTGGCGGCGTCGGGCGGAGGCGGGGCCGGGCAGCCGGAGCTCGGCGGAGGCCGACGACAGCGCGGCGACCGGACGAGGCGGCGGCGCGGGAAACTCGGGCGCGGGCACGGTCTTCGGGCGATGGCGGACGGCGAGGCGGCCGCGGGACGGCGGGCGCTGCCGGCGGCGAGGCGGAGCGCGGGGGCGTGGCGGCGGGCGGCGGCCAGCCGGGTCGGGCGCGGGGCGCACGGGCGAGCGCGGCGGCGGCGAGCGCGCGGGCTGGGCGGGCCTCGCGCGGGCCTGGCGGGCCGGCGGCGTGGGGGCGGCGGAGCGGACACGTGGCGAGATCCGGTTTGCTGGGCGGCGGCGACGGACGTGTCCGGCTTCGCCCGGACGTGTCCGGCGGCGGAGAGGGAGCGGGCTAGGGTTTGGGGATCCGGAATTTCGGGGGAGTGCACATATTTATAGGTAGAGGGAGCTAGGAGTGTCCAAATGAGGTGCGGTTTTCGCCCACACGATCGTGATCCGACGACGGAGAGCATGGAAGTGACTTAGATGGGTTATTGGGCTGTTTTGGAGGGGTGTTGGGCTGCAACTCAAAAGAGGCCTTTGCGGATATGCAGATAACCGTTGGAGTACCAAACGAGCTCCAAATGACCCGAAACTTGACAGGTGGTCTACTGGTGCTATACCAGGGCCACTTGGCAAGGCTCGGTCCATTCCGAGAATGTTTAACACCCGCACATGAAAAGAGACAAGAGGGGTGCGCCGGTGCATGTGGGAGTGTCGGATTGCGAAACGGACAACGGGGAAAATGCTCGGATGCATGAGACGAACACGTATGCAAATGAGATGCACATGATGACATGATATGATATGCACGACATGAATAAAATGCAAAACAAAAAAACAAAACCCAACCACGGAGGGAAAATCATATCACATAGCCAAAAACGGCAAGAGTTGGAGTTACAAAGATGGAAAGTTACATCCGGGGTGTTACAGACGGGCGGCGATGGGCGGCGGCGTGGGCCCCGCGGGCCGGATCTGGGCCGCGCGGGCCCTGGCGGCGGAGGAGAGAGAGGGGGCCAGCGGGGCTGACATGGCGGCGCGGGAGTGGTTGGCGGTGGCGGCGGGCGACGTGGCACGACGGGACTAGGTTGGGTGAGGTGTCCGACGGACATGTCCGGCACGGGGGGACGTGTCCGGCGGCGCGAGGATGAAGATGGCTAGGGTTAGACCGGGATTTTGGGGGAGATGCACATATTTATAGGTAGAGGGAGCTAGGAGAGTCCAAATGAGGTGTGGTTTTCGGCCACGCGATCGTGATCGAACGACCAAGAGCATGGAGGGGAGTTTGCTGGGTTTTGGGCCACTTTGGAGGGGTGTTGGGCTGCAAGACAAAAGAGGCTTTTGTGGTTACCCGGTTAACCATTGGAGTATCAAACGACCTCCAAATGGCACGAAACTTGACAGGCGGTCTACCGGTGTTATACCAAGGCCGCTTGGCAAGACTCTGTCCATTCCGAGAACGTTTAACACCCGCTCACAACGAGAGACAAAAGGGGGACGCCGGGGAGCATAGGAGTGCCGGATTGCAAAACGGACAATGGGGAAAAGGCTCGGATGCATGAGAGGAACATGTATGCCAAATGAAATGCACATGATGACATGATAAAATGCAACACGCAAGAAAATGACATGGCAACTACGGCGAATAATTGGCAGACACCTGGCGCATCGAATCCGGGGCGTTACACGGTCGGTGCCCAATCCTCAGCTGGATCGGACTGAGGTGCTACCACTGTCAGTGCTAGAGCAACTGTCGGTGCTTGATGCGTTGCTGAAGGTAACACCGATGTGCGAGACAGCGTTGATCGTGTCTGGTCTGCTATGATCAGCTTTCTAACTTGACTAGGATGCGTGACCGTGATCCATTTTTTCTTCATTTCTTTTAAACGCGAGAAGGACTAATTGTGGCATTTTTGTTAAACCAAACTGCAGTTCATCATAGGGAATCAGCTTGTACTCAGACAACAGTCTGATCCAATTTTTTCCAGCAATATAAGTGATGGAGAGTGCCTTCGTTACTGACACGACATAAGAAGTGAAACCTGCAAAAATAGCGATCGTAGAGCAAACCAAACGGTTTATTCTGTGATGAATGTCACATGGCAAAACCTGCATCGTAAAATTGTAGGAAAAGAAAGAAAACATGACATTAAATCAATAAGATTTGGACAGTAAATCAATAAGATTTACTTGATGTGACACGAGTGAATACTTACCAGGATATCACTATGTTGAAGTACTAAGCAGAAGATTGATCGTCCAACTACAGGTGGCATGCAGGGGCCCCGCCTACTCCCGCAAGCAGGACAGTCCAAAGGTCATGACAAATCATATGGACTGAACATCCATGGGACTGGAAATCCTGGTGGGTGCGATAAACCCTGCAATGCATATAGATATTGGAGTGTAACCATAATTGATAAACTGTCCTCACAAAAAAAGATGATCTGGATACTTCAAAATATACAGACTGAATGAGTGGACAGACATTAACATAGACCGTTCTCCAGACTGACCACACACCAAAAGCGGCAGCACTAATAAAAAATACAGGGTTCACAAACACAAATCAAGTACTGAACAATAGTACTTACTACGGACAAGCAAAGTTGCACTAATTAAACTCTACAGAGTATTTCTTGCCACCGACCTACGAGATGAACCCCGCATAACTGATTAGGCCATGGACTTCGTGAGAGATGTCTACATGCACCATCACCATCTCGTCAACTTTGGAGAACCTAACAAAGTGGTCTTTCCACTCATAAACATGATGATGAAGACATGCCGCATCAGATTTGTTGGGAAGCTTTACAAGAACCACACCCTTCGTAATCGAAGGCACAGCCAGGAAATTGTTGTGGTCAAGTACAGCCTCGAGAACACGCCTAACAACAATGCTACAGGAAAACACTAGTTTAGGACACGTGGCGACAAGGACACAATAGCTGGATAGTTTAGCAGTAGAACTCATCCTCATGTCTTCCAGTTCACATGGCATGACTTTGAGAACTTCATCTCCACCGCGGACCTAGTTCTAATTCAAACATAAACCATATTCTATTACTACCTCCGTTCAAAAATATAAGATGATTTTTGATATTATACTCCATATATGACTACAGATACGCACAGAAATGAGTGAACAAAGACACTAGAATATGTCTTCAAAGGCATGAGAGCAGAGGGATTACTTGCACTATCCATATAACACAAGTTACTGAGGCAAATATACCCTCTTCAAAGGTAGCATTGATGTTCATAAAGTACTCCCTCCATCCCAAAAATCTTGTCTTAGATTTGTCCAGATACAGATGTATCAAGTCACATTTTAGTATTAGATACATCCGTATCTAGACAATTCTAAGACAAGAAATTTGGGACAGAAGGAGTAGTTGAATGTAATCTATAAGAAATCAGTGTCAACCTCTCACATGTTTTGGTCAAAAGAGGAATTTAGAACCTTCATTTGGAACACTAAAATCACATGCAATATCACATAGAAAGTTGTACTACTAGTACTAGTACTGCGTGTTAGATGAAAAAACACGATCAAGATTGAGAAAAAGATCGTCAACAAGAGACATTACCTGGACTTGCTTAATGAGGGATCCCGGAGAGGGGGGCTTGGACAGGGCAATGGCTTTGAGCTTGTCTGCGGTAGTCTCGGTGGGGTGCTTGCGCTTCTTCGTACCATGAGCCTCGATGGTTTTGGCCAGAGCCATAGACATCATGTCGGCCAGTGCTCCAGCGTCCATCCGAGAGAGGAAGCTGGGAGAGAAGAGTGAAAGGAGGAACGAGATGAGGGAGAAGCGAAGCGAGTGGTTTTTTTTCTTCAATAGAGGAAGCTGAGAGAGAAGAGTGAAATAATGGTTGCTTCGTCCGTCCAACTTACTGCTGGAAAGGAGGGGGTTTTGTGATTTGACGGCTCATTGGGCATTACTGCGGCGCTTCGATCGGGTTAGTCTACCGTCACTCTACTATGGAGTAATTTAGTGCATGGCTGGTGGGCCCAGGTGCTGGCTATCCCACACGTCGGTGAAAGTGAGTAATTTAGTGCATGGCTGGAGGAGGATCCGCAGGGTAGAGCGTGTCGACTATTTTTCTGAAGAAAAAAATGATTACAGCAAGCGTTTCCACTCTTACGACGGAGGAGTGCGAAACACGGCAGCCACTTGAACATACACAGTGCTCCTACTACTAGGCATGTGCAGTGGTTCATACATCAGTACTACATAATCTTGTTGCTAGTGTAGTAAGATACGACGATAACAAATGATGTTGTGTGCATGTCAACTATATGTAACATAGTACCGCTTTTCCAACTGTCTAGTCGAGAATGAACGGTGAGATCAATGTTAACAGAAGTAGGTCTACAGCGCACGGAGAGTACGGTGCTACAATACTCCACGAAACATGAACCATATGAAGCACGAATAGTGTTAGGCAGGGTGTATGAAGGGTGCACGGGATGGGAGCAAAAGTTACCTTCTTGACCAAATTTTGGGTGTTTGACAGAGTGCATGAAGGGTGCATGAGTCCACACTAGCAGGTTAACAAAAATACACGAAGAGGAAACAACTATATTGAGATGAGAATGCAACCAAACAGACCCACACGCTTTGTGCTACAGTGACTGATCTGCACCATCTGAGTTTAATCCAACGGTCATGTTGCACCCAGACATGGACATGCCCATGTAGAGGACGCCTAAACAGCACTGAAGTCCCTCTGCTTCTCGATACGCACGACGTTGGTGATGCAGGGTGCAACCGCCCGCAGTGTCCGCTCCCGATTGACAGGAGCCAGCTCGTCAAAGACGGCGTCCAATGGCACGAATGGATTCCGGTGACGGAGCCTTGAAAGGATTCGCCTGGCAACGGCATGGCAGCCCGCAACCCCTCCTTGTCCAACTCAGCCCCCACCATCACACAGAGATGGCTCAGCTCCTTGGAGATATAGGTGAAGAAGGAGACCAGGTCAGGAAGCCGCAGCTCGTTGAAGTCGACCGGGTGGTCGAACGGGTTTAGCCCGACGGCCAGCATCATCGCGCTGGCATGATTGTAGGCATCGCGCAGCCGCAACACGTGCATGGCAACTTGGTTCACCAAGTGGCCGAGGCAATCCTGGACCTCATCACGATCGACCCGCTCACGCTCCAGCTGGCTCCTCTGAAGGCCTATCGTATCTCCTGCTTTCTGCAGCAACGCCGTCGACGCCTAGAGTATCTTTGTGGTGGACGCCTGCCGCTTTTGAAGCTTCATGAAGTCCCACACATAACGGAGGAGCATGGCACTCCTCTCCTCCTTGAGCTCACGGAGCTCCACGTCCTTGGTCCTGAGCTCCGCATCCTTGGCATGGAGCTCTGTGTCAGGCGCCTCACCTTGGACTCCGTGATCTGCTGCGCCGCCATGGAACCAGGTAGAAGCAATGGGTAGGGGTGGACTAACGAGCAGCTCGGCTTGTTAAGCTCGTACTCGTTAAGCTCGCGCTCGTTAAGGCTCGGCTTATTAAGCTCGTTAAGATTAACAAGCAGAAAACCCTGCTCGGCTCGGCTCGTTTTAAGCTCATTAAGCTCGTGAGCGCTTGCGAGCACTCGTTAACAGATTATAATGTGTTATAATATACATAATGAATGTTTAGGTATGGTTTTCAAGATGAAATATGGAGACTACAAAAAGAAATGAAGTAGTTTGTTGCCTCATATGTCGAGTAGATTAAATAGATGGGCTGAGGTGCTACAAAAAGTTTGTCACGTAAGATAAAAATATGTATTGTGTTGTTACTAACGGGCTTAACGAGCTACTCATGAAACTCGTTAGCTCGCTCATTAAGCTCGTTAAGCTTAGCAAGCTAAAATCAATGATTGGCTCTGTTCATTAAGAAGCGAGCTACGAGCTTAACGAGTCGAACTATCGAGCACTCATTAAGTTCGCGAGCTACGAGCTTTTGGTCCAGCCCTAGCAATGGGGAGAGGAAGCAAAGGGGGCGAAACGGCTGAAAGGCAATGCAATCTACAGGAAGGCGGAGGGAGCCAGCCGAGGAGCAGGGAATCTTTTGGTTTTCACCATGTAAAACACCAGTCGACGACTTCTCACATCAGGGAGCAGTGGGTTTTACAGGCAGAGTCATCGTGACTAATTGCTGCCGCGCCTGCTCCCGTCAATCAAAAAATTAAAAATCCTGCCGCGCTTGCTCCCGTCAATGAAAAAATTAAAAATCCTGCCGCACCAAAACACCAGAGCAACGCCGTGGTGGATATTTAAATTTACCTGCCGGCAAGTAGAAAAAAAGGGGTGAAAAAACAAATGTGGCAGCGGCCTAGCTAATTGGTCGAACTAGCCAAACTAGCTAGCCACCGTGCTTCACTGATGTACTCGGTGGGAAAGGTGGTCTTTCGTGATTTGACGACTCATTTACTTGCTTCGGCGCTACGACCGAGGAGGACCCAGAAAACGCGCGGTAGGGTGTCCCATGTCAGGAAGAATATATGCGTGCACCACCCGGGAGGACCCCGAAACCACGCGGTAGGGTGTGCCACGTCTCGGCACGGAGGAAAAATTTGCATGTAAAAATATACTGTATCAGACGTAGTACCTATGGTTTGACCTTGGGACCCAGCCAGTCGGTCGAAAACACCCCACTAGCCACATAGCTTCATCATGCAAACGTGGCACGGAGGATAGATGTGGCTAGCTCCATCTCGACCAGCCACATCGTCTCTTCTTCTAGGCGATTCTTCTATTTTCCAAGCTTTTTTTAGTTGTAATAACACCACGGTAAGCTAGCGCCACTCTTCGTGTGTGCCCGTGCAACGGTTAGATGGTGGAGAGAAGAGAGATTGAGATTGCAAACCTGTGACCCACCAGTAAGTGAGTCAATGGTCATGCACGTGTTGACGAGGCACTCCCTCTACTCTACTCAATGTAATACTATATAAAATCAAGTTATGGGACAAAGCCAACAACCGTTATTTTTTCAGGCTATCGACTTACGCTTTGTAGTCCAGGTTGCCAGTTCGAATCTGGTTTTTCAGATTTGTTAGTTTTAGGTCCAAATTTGATTAATGACAAGTGGGACCCCCGTGTGTTGTTCCGATATCTCAATGTAGGATAGTGTTTTTGAACAAACACTTTGTGCGGTTAGACAAGTAACGACACGACTTACACGTATTTTGCAAGTTCACAAACAAAAATGACAGTGGCATAGAATATCACATCCACCCTGCAGCTTAGATGCTATGGTGATAGGAGTTTTTACACCGTTGGAAGTGAGATCCAATGGCTTGGGAGTATTTGTAATTATGCGCAATTTCCAAACTTTCCGATGTTTTTTTGCAAATAAAACATTCAGGCCTTCGTGTGTGCCACTTCATCTTCGATCCAACGGCTCCTCGTTGCTCATATTAGGTGCTCCCCATAGCTTAATTACCCGCTACGGTTATATGAGCATCTAGGACGTATGATCAGTGATTTGATGGCACGTGCATAGTACATGTACTTTCTATGCATTTCCCAAACTCTCTCAGTCGTATATTGCAAAAACATTCAAACCTCCTACTGTGGGCCGATAGATCACAGTGAACTCGTATCACCATAGAATCTACGCTGCGGGAGCACCTCATATTCTCCTGTGTGAGAAAACATAAGGTGCTATCGCAGCTTGGATGCTACGGTGATACAAGCTTTGAGGTCGTCTGATCTAAGATCGAATGCCATCTGAGCAGTCTTTGTGCTTGTAAGCAGTGGCCGAACTCTTTTGCGACTTTTCTACAAAAAACCATTCGAACCACCGAGGAGGTGTTGGGTCACAAATCCAACAGCTCCGAAGAGCTTGTATCACCGAAGCATCTAAGGTGTGGTAGCACATGATATTCTTACATGCAGGAGAATTTGATGTCCTCCTTCATCTTAGATGCTACGGTGATACGAGCTTCGAGGTCGTTGGATATGGGATGCAAGGGCATCTTAGTATTTTTTGTACAAATTGTGTACAATTCTCAAACTCATCAAGGTTTACTGTAAAAATATTAAGACACATCATGTGAGCTGCTATATCTCTGATCTACAAGCTCCAAGAAACTCGTATCGGCATATAGCATCTAAGGTATGGGGGAACATGATATTCTCCCAGGGAGGAGGGGTGGGGGTGCACAACCAATCGAAGGTTGGGAGGGTGGGGACAAATATAGTCTAAACAACCCTAAACACAGCTCCGCCTAAACACAACATTTGCATGTACTGTAGTACTAGACTCAATGTTCCTGTTTTAGTTTCATGTTCATTTTAAATATTGAACCGAGGACCATGCATGTCTTACATTTTACTCCCTTCGTTCCTAAATATTAGTCTTTTTAGAGATTTCAAATTGACTAGCACATACAGATGTATATAGACATATTTTAGAGTCTAGATTCACTCATTTTGCTCCGTATGTAGTCACTTGTTGAACTCTCTAAAAGACTAATATTTAGGACTAGAAGGAGTATTTTTGAATTCATTTCATACATGCATGGTTTGGAAAAATAGATGCACTATACTTATTGGATTGTTGTTGTGTTTGTGCATGTGTGTCTCTGTGTGTGTGTGATCATATGTTTGATACATACAAAGTTTTCTCACCTCCATATTGTTCATCTTTTAAATTTGAATTTGCATTGGAAAACTTATTAGGGATACCATGAAATGTGAAATCCACGTTGAGATCCCTATATCACAAACTCACTCTAATTCAACAACTCGTCATAAATCAATTACCACGTTTAGATTATTATTTGCAAGGAAAATATGGGCATTGTAGTACACATAGATTTGTTCGGTAATTTAAAAGGTTCCTTTCATATTCTCGAATGGTAGGACCCAACGGCGTACCAGCCAGACCTTGGCTCGTGTTGATCCTAAAAAAATAAAAAAACCGGGCTCGTGTCCTTCGGTGGCGTGCGTGGTACGCACATTAGGCAACCCCAACCAGTCGAGCCTCAGCGTTTCAAGTCGAAATATCTGGCAGCCAGAACTCCAACCCTAGGTAATTCCCCTCATGTCCCCGGTCCATAATGACTACCGATGAAGAACGGAGGGATGCTTTAGTAACTAGAAAACGTTACCTACTGTGCCGAGCACGGTTCAATTCTCTTGGTCGCCGCTCGTCAAGGTCACCCATCAACTGCATTGCCTAGTACTACTACTACTACACCAGGATGAGCACAGAATTGAGCCTGTTTGTTCATGCCTAGTACTTGAGTTAATATATCAAGCAATGCACTGGTACGGAGGGATTATCCTTTTACTTTGCATATATAACTTGTCTGAAGTTAAGCAAAATGTTTGACCAAATCCTTTCTTAATAAATACAACAGGACAAATGTATGGCTTGAAAATTTATTGCATGATGCATGTTATGATACTGTTTCGAATCCCGGATCTTAAATTTCAGAAAATCCAAAAGTGAACATAAATTCTTGAAACTGAGCATGGTCACGTGATATGGCACAAATATTACTTCGTAAGTTGCACAAATGAAGAGCCAAGGTTTTTTGGAACAAAGACCTGTCACGTTAAGCCGAACGCTTTCACTATTGAAACTATGGGTGTTTACGTGCCGCCACGAGTCCCCGCTTCTCATCGGAAGGTGCCGTCCAAGCAAGCGTGTGAGTCGACGGGAGGCGTGCGAGCAGACTGCTGCGCCGGCTGACAGGGAGGCATCCGAGCAGACCACTGTGCAGGCTCACCGGGAGGCGAGCCCTTTGAGCAGGCTTCGCTACCCACCTTCGTCCCAACTTCTCCCACTTTTAATGTTGTCGGCGCCGCAGTTTAAAATCAACCCCGCACCACCCGGTATCGCTACAATCTTCTCTCTTCCTCTTCGATTCTCCTGTCGTCTACCTCCAACTAGCCTGACGTAAACGTACGCCATGCCGCATCACGATGGTCTACCCTTAGTCTTCCAGTTTCCTGCGGAAGACACCCAGCCGGAGTCTCAAGAACATAAGGCGCTTTGGGGCGAGCTTGAACTGGCCTTGCGGGAAGACGCCGTGCCTGTCCCTGCTCCCGTTTCGGCTCCCATCGCCCCGACTGCGCCAGCGCCCATCCTCGTGGCATTGATGGGCTGGGAGCCGCACATTGTCGCCGAGCTTGACCCCACGGGGTTCCACGAGGTCCCCGTCGACTTTCACACGCCCGTGCACCTGTCAGCGCATGCGCCTGTGCGTGCACTGACGCGCACGCCCGTGCCGGTGCTCGTGCACCTGCCAGCGCATGCGCCTGCGCGTGCATAGATGTGCGCGCTCGTGCTGGTGCCCATGCACAAGAATGTCTCCGCCGCGCCGTTGACAGCGCATGTCCCCGCGCGGGTGCCAGTACCCCCCTGAGTGGCATGGATGGCCGCCGTCGACCGCTTCCTTGCACCTACGCCAGTCACCTCCTCCCGCCAGTTGACTCGCTCCAAAGTCCAGAACATTTTGGCCTTCCTTGAAGCTAGGCCAATGTCCAGGAGTACGCCAACAATGACGCAAGATGCCGCCGTCACCGTCGGTCAGTGGCCCGATGACACACAGAGCACGGCGGAGGATCCGCTTCCCACCGCAAGACACCCCTGCTGCCGCCATGTAATCTAAATTTTCCATGAAAAATCTTCGGATTGCCATGCTTAAAATCCGAAATTTTATCATTTTCATTTATTTTATATCGATCGTCGTATAATTTAATGTCGGAGTCAGACTAAACGAAATCTATGGTTTGATCGATTGAATGTTTTGCTAGAGTCGTATCAAATTAAATATAAAATGTCATCAAGCCACATGTATTCCTTGTCATCCAATGACCTAGACTGCTTCATGTCGAGCGCTCAACACATTTAGCGTACAGTTAATTTCATGCCAAAAATAGTGCTAATCACATAATAACACGCAAATAATATCCTACTTAATATCCGCATGCACTTAATATACTTCAAAATTAACGTGCATTGCACATACACACTGACTAGTGATGCTAGTACGTGAAACTGGTGTCGTAACTTGTGAACGCGTCTAGATATGGTCAACGGCAACATCGCCCGCAAGTTCATCATGTTTGCCCGTGCGTCTAAATGAAGAAGGGGAGGAGAGAGAGAGAGCACACATGAAACCCACCAGTAAGTGAAGGCAAATAGTACTAAAAATAATATTACATGTTATTCATTAAATAGGCTGTGGTAATATAAAAACATTATGTGAACAAAGGGGGGGGTACAACAAACATTGTTGTTCTACGTATGCTACCTATTGAGGTGCGGCTTGAAGGCACAGTCGCATGTTCAGTCCTCGTCCTTTATTTTTTTAATTTGTATATGGGTCCAAATTTGTTTCATGACATGTGGGCCCCTCGGTGTGTAGTTTGTAGCACTTTAATTTTGGGGTCAAAATTTGTTCCATTCCAAGTGGACTATCGGTGTGTAGTTTTGTAGCTTATTTGTAATAATTAAAGAGAACAACAGAGTTTTTTGCAATAATACCATGGTGCGACGTTGAAGGCGAGAAAGGACGTGCAAGAGAGTGATAACCGAGCCAGAGGGAAATCAACTAGGGGAGTTGTGAGGGTTGTAATGGTGTTTGGTGTAGTTGTTGGCCGAATGCTACGAAAATATAATCTAAACCGACCGGAGTAAATGTCTACACAAATTAATCCAAGGTTGGAGTGCCCCTCACAATGTAAATAGCTCCGGCTTTGTGAGGGATGGAGAGGTACCTTCAATGCGTGGAAGATACAGTGTGAGAAAGCGAGGTCAATCGAGGGACATATAGATAGAGAGACAAAGTGAGTGTGGTCCGACATTCATTAAACAAATATATATATGCTCTAGAGCGATATTGTCCGATTGAGATTTTGGCAAAGGTGAGGGCTATAAGATAGAGCTTGGGAGATGATCCAGTCACAGACGTGTAGATATATTTTGTGTGTGGGAGGAAGCAAGGTTAATCGATCACATAGGGTTGTCGTGCGATCGAAAGAGTGAGACGGGTTGGAGAGAGTGACCTAGATAGACAATGTGCATGACAGAGTATACAATGTGAATAGGTCGAATTGGGCTCAAACATGGTGATATATCGTTTTTGTCCGAGAAAGAGCGAGGTCAATCGAGACAAACAAAGAGAGAGAGAGAGAGAGAGAGAGAGAGAGAGAGATTGAGTGAGCGTGGCCAGCCATGAGGTCGAAAGAGTGGAGGCGGCTTGGATGGACTGACCTAGATAGACAATCTGTGTGAGAGAGTATAGAGTGTGTCGATTGAGGCCTGAACAGGGAGATATGTCATTTGTGTGTGAAAGAAAACAAGGTTAAATGAGACTCAAATAAAGAGAGCGAGATTGAGCGAGTGTGACCCGCCGTGCGGAAGAAAGAGTGAGACAGTCTCGAGGGCGTGACCTAGATAGACAACGTGCGTGCTTGCGCATGCGAGGTTGGGGGGGCTAGATAGGCAATGCATGTATTTAGCGCGAGAGGTTGAGAGGGAGAGGGAGAGAGAGAGAGAGAGAGAGAGAGAGAGAGAGAGAGCTCAGCATGGGTTGCAATGGCGGGTGTGTGAGGTACAGGGGTTGTGTAGTTGACAGACTTAGAGATCGAAACATGGAGAGAAAGAATGAACGTGTGTTGGAAACCGATAGCTTCCTGAGGTGGTTAGGACAGGAAGATTGACCGATACAGGAAGTATGTAGCATGTGTGCGGGGGGGGGGGGGCTAAAAACAACATTTGAATGTACATAGTACGAGACTTAATATCGATGTTTCATTTTGGTGTACATTGTAAGATTTGAACTGAGGACCATGCATACTGGTAATTATTTCGAATTCGTGCCATACAAAGTTTCGAAAAGTTGACATTGATTCAATTTGTTGTGCTTTTTTGTAGGTCAGATGTTTGAATCCATCCAAAAGTTTTCTCACTACCATGGTGTTCATCATATACATATGAATTTGTATTAATAAGTAGGACGGATAGAGTGAAATGTGAAATCCACGTTAGAATTGGAGATCGCTACGTAACACACACTCTAATTCAAATAACTAATTATGTGACACACACTTTAATCCACGTTAGCGTGGATACCGTGGAAACCGTTTCGATTTTTTTCAAATAACTCCTCATTAATTAATTTATAGTACTCCCTCTGGTCACTTTTATAAGACCTTGAAGACATTTCACACAATGTGCAAAACAGTTCATTTTAAGTTGTCTGAGACGACTTACAAAAGTGAACGGAGGGAGTATCTCGTTTCGAATGACTAATTATTGCAAGGAAAACACGGGCATGGTAATATATACATATTCGTTTGCATTCTCAAATGTAGGCGCACCAGGCAGACGAGGGTTGTGTCGGGGTGGACGCTGCTTCGGTGCCTTAAAGGCACCTGCATTTGGTTCATTGACATGTGGGGCAGCCACCTACTGGGCCCACATCATGTGCTACGCGTCCGTCCGACACACGTGACAACCCCGACAGGACTATGCGACCACACCGACGTGCCTCACAGACACCGACTTCCACCACATCAGGTGCGCTTCACCAACACCGTCTCCCAGCTCATCGGGGCTACTACACCGAACACATTGTCGCACCTCCACCCCCGAGGCCGTTAGGGCTTCACCAACGGTCTTGCCCACTGCATCATAGTGCTCCGCTGCCACTCAAGATCTACATCCGTGCGCGTCCATCCAACGCCAGCGCATCACCCTCAACAGCTCTGAAGTGACCCGCTCTCTAGCTAGGAAAGCATGCCCAAACGCCAGCCCGAACTAGGTATCCACACATCACTCCCTTGTGCACTGTTCTGACGATGTTTGGATATCCTTTCACTCCTCTCTTAGCTTACACCCCTATGCAACTCTGACTTTAACTCTTATTTCTTCTGGAGTTATCATCTGAAACAAGCAAATCCATTTTTTAACGAAGCATGATGGCGCTACGGGATCTGGTACCCATCCTGCACACCCGTATAACCTTGTAAGTATCTGTCCTCCGGTACAACATCAAGGTCGATTCCTCTTAGTTGATCAACCATTCGTCGTGTCAAAAATGCAGAGGGGGATGCAAGGAGAACAAGGCCTGCACATCCAAGCAAGTGGTAACATGCACTTGTACATGGAACATCCCAAGCGCAAGCAGAGCTACAGTGAGCCTATACAACGAGCTAGCGTAAGTCCCTGTATTTCATTTAATTCGTACTAGCATTCGTGTATGATTTGTGTGCAGTGGCGGATCCACGAATTCAAGTTACTAGGGGCAAACATTTAACTTAAAAAATACGAAGGCACTTGCACTCCGGAAACCAACATAACTTGAGAAATGTGAAGGTACATGCACTTTGAAAACAACCTAATTATCCAAAGTAGTTCAGATTATAAACACTAAATGATGCAAGCAGCAAAAAACACAAAATGCAACATGGTGGACTACAAACATGGTCTGTACCTGCTTGAATTATTCGTTCTCTGGCTGAAAATATCGAAGTGTAATTGCACCTATAACTAGTGCGCAAACTGCATATCAATATATCTATCCTGCACAAGTATGCCAATAGCTTCAAACAACAGATTAGAAAAGTATTTATGCTATGTTGTCATGATACGGGGACTTTCTAGTAGATGGCCTCGACTTCTCCTGAAGCTATGAAAATGCACTATAATTTGCTTGTCATCAATGCCTGCAAATCTCTGTCTCTCTCAACATAGCATATCATCATTAGACACTAAATCCTTCAATGAGCTTGCAAAATGCTTGCATTTGATCCCTCATTAGACACTATATGTTCATCACCAGAAGCATGTAAAATGTTTGCATCAAATCCTTCATTAGCAGTTTGTTCATTAGAAACTTCAGGCTCAAGAACAACATGAGCTTGTATGTTTGCACTGGAAACTTGATTAGATACATAAGATTCAGTCAGTTCAGTATTGATTGGGGGAGTTATAAAATAAGTAGAAATTGGTTTCATTTTCTCATAGATTCCCTACATACAGGCAGTTTTACAACACCGTCAGGTTTAACTATTGGCCAGAAATTGAAGAGTTGAATTAGATATAAGCAGGGATGTGATGTACCTGCTTGTTGTGCATGCTACTCTTGCAAGTTGCGACTATCCTTTACGCAAGCTCGATGCCACGCCTGTGCTGCCGTCGCTGCCTCCCACGTAGGCTACACCCAGGGTTGGATCTTCGTCTTCTTGTCCTTCCGTTCGCTTGAAGCCCGGTGACCGCCCTCCAACGAGGGTGCGAGGAAGTGTTGTGTCGGTCTGTCTAGCAGCGGCTAGGTTAGGAGCGAACCAGACTGGAGGCTAGAGCGAATGAAATGGGATTTTTCCTGTTGTCGATTGATATGGGAGGCGCTTGTTTGGGCCGCGAGCCTGCTATAGGGCCTGCCTTGCACTTATGTTATTGTCCCATCCAAATTGAAACATTTTTCTTCATTTTTTAGATTGCCTGCTCGTGCGTTGGGATGAACAAAACAAGCCTGGGCCAACCTGGACGACTCAAACTAGGTGCACACTTTCCAGCCACCTGAGACGGCCGCCCATACCAGCCCCTATGGTGCCGTCGCCCCTTTTTGCTTGTATGATTGGGTAGTGAAAAATATTTCAGTGGCGCTTTTGATTTACCCACAGAATGGTTGAATTTCTTGTTTCTATGAATTGAGTTCTCCAATAATGTGAAGGATGCCAGTCTTTTCATCCTATTGTAGATTGCTTAGATCTCGATATGCTAAAAGTAATCGCATGAAATATACAGTAAAAGCCAGTGTGATGTGTGTGGCTACAAGTAATCTGACTACACGTCCTCATATAACATATCAAGGATGCACCATCTTACCAGATTAACCATTCGACTTACCAATGCAGTGTGGGAAGAAAGAAGTATTGGGATTGCGTATCCAAGCAATTGATGCCATGGACTCCTTCGTACAACCTTGTAAGCGAAAAAGAAGTTGTAGTGTGCCTGTACAAAGAACTAGCATAAGTTCAGTTACCTGCTTCTCAGAATTTTAGTTAGCCACTTATTGCAAAATTGTTCAATTACATTGCTTGGATTAATTTAGTTTGCTACTGATTACATAATGCCACAGCCTGTTAATCCTATTGTAGACTGCGCCTATCTATGTGTTTGATACTTACTATTAAGAATTACCTATTTGCCTTAACTTAAATAGCTACTTGTTTGTTTAACTGCTTTGCTGCGGCAACAGAGGGTTACAATGATGTTAATAACTACTTTTCAACATCCAATTGAAACTCTTTAATTCCTTGTTTGTTTAACTATTTTGCTATTATAACTCCCAGTTGAGATGTTTTTCTAACTTCAACTTTTCTGAATCCAATCGGAATTTTAATGGCAAAACAGGTTAGCCCAAGATCAAAGAGCGAGGTCCCCATGGACGTTGCATCATCCCACAGCAGTGGCACCGACCCAATTGTGCATTATGAATTGCCAACTGCTGATGCTCTAGAGGCTAAACTAGTGGTAGAAAAAGATTCTCCTTCTGCACTTAGCGATGAAGTTGACATGTTGAGGAAGCAAACAACACAATCACAAGCAGTACTCAAGACCAACATTAAATATTTGGTGGTTTTCAAAATGAAGCAAGCTGAGACTGACCAGATTGTTAAGGTCCTGAAGGAAAAAGGTAATTAAATTCCTACTTGGTAAATCATAGGTGAAATATTCTTTCCATCGTTGAATAACCTTTGTGTTGTTTGTTCATGTAATCAATCAAACCATTTGTTTTAGAGATCATGTAATAATTGTTTTTTGTTTTTTGGTTTGTAATTTTATTTGAGCACAAGTTTGTATTAATTGATAAGACTCACAGACATTTCATTTGGATTGCTGTGCCAGACCTACAAATATGCCAATCGGGCTGAATGTGCATTCAGCAATAATAGTAGTATAGATGGACCATAGGTGGCACACATCGGAAAGGGCCAAGATGCTGGCTAAAAAAGGATGCTGTTGTAGCCAAAAAAAAGTACAGCGGCTGTCTTATGTATGTTAGTTGATATTATTGATCCATATACTCTATAAGTGTTTTTATGCCTGTTAGTTCTGTACATTCTTGGTTGATTGACTCGGTATTTGAATCTTGATACATCGCTTGTGTCATATCTAAATGGGAGTACACATTATGCTGCGTGTGACATTTGAGTTGGACATGAAGTGTTCCAAATATTTGAATTCACCTTAAACTGGATTCTAGCTTCTGAATTTGAGTATCGGCATTTGTAAACCATATTCATATATGATAGTGGAATACATCTTTGTCGTCCTTTTGAAGATATATAAAAACACATAGGATGATTTATAAAGATTCATATAGGAATACAAAATGGATTTGAATTTAGTTGACAGGGTAAACATGGATGCTTATTGTCCCAAAATTCGAAAGAAGCGGCAAAATGTCCACTCACATGTCGGCTGCCCGAAGCCAAGTGTTTGGGAGATGGAAATTACTGTCTACCCATTACACGGACAATCCATCGGCCAGATTTCCACTTCTCTAAATAGGGTGCCTCTAAGCCCATTTAGATGTGACACGACCGCCTCTGAGCCCATTCCAACACGGTGGGTGTCAAACATGGGCGGCAAAACACATTTGATTCAATTAGATGTGACTTCAATTAGATGTGACACGACCGCCTCTGAGCCCATTCCGACACGGTGGGCGTCAAACATGGGCGGCAAAACACATTTGATTCAAGCTCGTCTGAAACACCTCTATTTCTCCCTCTATTCCCCATTCATACATGGTGGGCGGCAAAACAAACTCGACTTGGCCGAAATCGATGTAGGCGAATACTTTCAATAGGGACAGGTTTGTAACTTCACTCAGACGTGACACAACCACCCTACCTGTCAGCCCCGTTCATACACCGTGGGCGCCAACCATGGGAGCCAACCACCCTCTCCTCGCCAAAAATTGCTCTGGGCAAATATTGGCGAGATACTAGATTACCGTCCTATCCCCAACCGATGAGACGCCAAATTTTAAACGGGGGCTAAGTTTGTAACTTTCCCATATTTCAGACAGGCGAGTCCCAAAAACATGGTTCCCCGTACCTCTCCCTCCATTTTCCCATTCATACACCGTTAACGCTAGAACACCATCCCCACACCAGCCTCCGTCCGCCACCCCATCCATCGCCGCCGTACTCCACCACATCCATCGCCACTGTCCTCCACCATGTTGGAGCGCCTACCAAGTCTGCGTTGTCCACTGCTAGATATGGACGTTTCTCATCCACGGCGATGGTCCAATAGCCTTGCATCGCGTCCTCTCGCTTCATCGGCGCCATCGTCGTTTTTGCCGGGCCGCTCACACGACCTTCTCTTCCACCGCAACGGGACTTATCCCCCGATGCACCTGTCTACCGTCGCAGATCTGCTTCAACGCCACCGACAGCCATCGCACCCCAAATGCCTACACAACACCGTAAGAGAGGTGGTACTTCATATCTCCTCAACTTTTTGATCTCAACCTGAAAATAGATCTTAACTTGGTTACTCTACTTTCTTTTCAGCTCTTAGAATTTAGTTCTTAGTTTGAACAAACAATGGATGCTAAATATCACTTCTCCGGTTTGCAGCTTCAAATTTGTCATGGCGCAGTCATAATACGGTTTAATTGATCATGCTTAGGGTTTAATTGATCATGTTGGTTCCGTGGTGGTTTCTTTAATAGAAATTGGAGGGGAAACCCTCTTTTGCTAAAAAAATAAGCTTAGAGTTTCCCCATTTTATGATCACTATACGATTAGAATACATGCTTCAGGTCATAATAACAGTGCTCCACCCATCAAGCTAAACAAGTTTAGTTGTTCAAATATGAATCTAATATTATTAAAATAGAGTCGTTTAATTGGTCAGCTAAATGTTCCTAAATTAGTTTCAAAAATGCATGTTCTCCGCTCGAGTGTGTATCTCTACAGGGTGCCCACTGTGGGCCGGCCCACCCTGGGATTTTGAGTCGTCCTAGGCCCCGATCCCCCTCTGTTCTACTATGCGCTTCCGATCTCTACTCACCCCCAGCCGTCTGACTCGCCGGTGACTTGCCGTCCCTGGACGGCATGACTCTAGGAGGAGACGCCGAATTAACAGGAGGTCAGGAGCCGCTCGCCCAATAGCGTCACCGCTGCCCGGGTGCACCGTCGTGCATATCTTCCCAGTCTGTTCAGGGCTCAGGCGTGCAGCACCCACCAAGCCAACCCGATTTATCCTGAGATACGTCCTCAACACTCAGCAACCACTGCTCATTGATGAACCACAAGTGTAGGGGATCGATCATAGTCCTTTCGATAAGTAAGAGTGTCGAACCCAACGAGGAGCAGAAGTAAATGATAAGAGGTTTTCAGTAAGCTTTTCTCTGCAAGCACTGAAATTGTAGGTAATAGATAGTTTTGTGATAAGATAAATAGTAACGAGCAACAAGTAAATAAAGTGCAGCAAGGTGGCCCAATCCTTTATGTAGCAAAGGATAAGCCTGGACAATTTCTAATAATGATAAAGGAGCTGCCGAGGACACATTGGGAATTATCGTCAAGCTAGTTTTCATCATGTTCATATGATTCGCGTTTGGTACATTGATAATTTGATATGTGGGTGGACCGGTACTTGGGTACTTCCCTAACTTGGACAGGCATCCCACTTATGATTAACCCCTATTGCAAGCATCCGCAACTACAAAAAGAAGTATTAAGGTAAACCTAACCACAACATTAAGCGTATGGATCCATATCAGCCCCTAATGAAGCAATGCATAAACTAGGGTTTAAGATTCTGTCACTCTAGCAACCCATCATCTACTTATTACTTCCCCATGCCTTCCTCTAGGCCCAAATAATGGTGAAGTGTCATGTAGTCGACGTTCACATAACACCACTAGAGGAAAAGACAACATACATCTCATCAAAATATCGGACGAATACCAAATTCACATGACTACTAATAGCAAGAGTTCACCCATGTCCTCAGGAACAAACATAACTACTCACAAAGCATATTCATGTTCATAATCAGAGGAGTAATAATATGCATAAAGGATCTGAACATATGATCTTCCACCAAGTAAACCAATTAGCATCAACTACAAGGAGTAATCAACACTACTAGCAACCCACAGGTACCAATTTGTGGTTTTGATACAAGATTGGATACAAGATATGAACTAGGGTTTTGAGAGGAGATGGTTCTGGTGAAGATGTTGATGGAGATTGACCCCTTCCCGATGAGATGATCGTTAGTGATGATGTTGGTGATGATTTCCCCCTCCCGAAGGGAAGTGTCCCCGGCAGAACAACTCCGCCAGAGCCCTAGATTGATTCCGCCAAGGTTCCGCCTCGTGGCGGCGGAGTTTCGTCCCGTAAGCTTTCCCACGATTTTTTCCAGGGTAAACGTGATGATATAGCAGAAGATGGACGCCGGAGGCCCACCGGGGGCCTAGGAGATAGGGGCACGCCCTATCGGGGGGGCGCCCCCTGTCTCCTCTACAGGGTGTGGGCCCCCTAGCCTATTTCTTTCGCTCAGAAATTCTTATTGAATCCAAAAAGTTGTTTTGTGGAGTATCAGGACTTATGGAGCTTTGCAGAATAGATTTCTAACGTTTGCTCCTTTTCCAGCCAGAATTCCAGCTGCCGGCATTCCCCCTCTTCGTGGTAAACCTTGTAAAATAAGAGAGAATAGCCATAAGTATTGAGATATAATGTGTAATAACAGCCCATAATGCAATAAATATTGATATAAAAGCATGATGCCAAATGGACGTATCAACTCCCCCAAGCTTAGACCTCGCTTGTCCTCAAGCGGACGCCGAAATCAAAAAATATGTCCACATGTTTAGAGATAGAGGTGTCGATAAAAATAAAATACGGATATGAGGGCATCATGATCATTCTAATAACAGCAACATATATAGATTTTGTCATATGATTTCGTATGCTCATGTAACAAGCAATTCACAATGTCAAGTATGGTTCAAGAACTTCATTGGGAACTAACAAACTATAATCTCAGCCATTGAAGCAATTGCAATTTATCGTAACATCAGAAAGAGTCAATAATAGAGCTTTTCAGCAAGCTCACATACTCAACTATCTCGTAGTCTCCTACAACTGCTAACACTCACGCAGTACTTGTGGTTATAGAGTTTCAGCCGGACACTGAGAAAGATAGGGGCTTATTGTGTTGCCTCCCAACGTATTCACCTTTAGGTGATGTCAACAATAATAGCACATGCTAACTTACATCCAATTGGATATATATATATCATGATCTTTCAAACACGAGGAGCTTGACAAAGGATAAAATGAAAAAGGGAAAGGTGAGGATCACCTTGACTCAAGCATAAAGTAAAGACATAAAGTAAAAGATAGGCCCTTCACAGAGGGAAGCAGAGGTTGGCATGCGCGTTTAGGGTTGATGCATAAAATCTTAATGCAAAAGAACATCACTTTATATTGCCCCTTGTATGTGGACCTTTATTATGCAGTCCGTCACTTTTATTACTTCCACAACAAGTTCTTACAAAACTTATTTTCTCTGCACTAATAAGTCATACATATTTAGAGAGCAATTTTTATTGCTTGCACCAATGACAACTTACTTGAGGGATCTTACTCAATCCATAGGTAGGTATGGTGGACTCTCATGGCAAAACTGAGTTTAAGGATATTTGGAAGCACAAGTAGTATCTCTACTTGGTGCAAGGAATTTGGCTAGCATGAGGGGGAAAGGCAAGCTCAACATGTTTGGAAGGTCAATGACAATATACTTTAACTGAGATGTCGGGAAAACATAAACCATTATGTTGTCTTCCTTGTACAACATCAACTCTTTTAGCATGTCATACTAAATGAGTGCTTCACAATTGTAAAAGGTGTCCAAGATAATATATTTATATGTGAACTCCTCTTTCCTTATCACTTCCTATTAATTGCAATGATGACCAAGACTACGTTCATCGACTCTCAACAATTTTTATGCCTCATACTTTTTATGTGTGAAGTTATCACTATCCATAAGATCAATATGAACTCTTTTATTCTTTCTACTTTCTCAAGATCATAGCAACACAGCAAAGCCCTGGACTCAACACTAATCTTTATTATAGATAGCACACGGACTCGATTACATAAAGAGATCACAATGCAAAACTCAAAACTACTTGATATCAAAACTTCAAACTACTAGATCAAGATAATACTAAAAGGATCAAACTAAATAAACGGTAAAGATAGGAGTGTGATGGTGATACGATACCGGGGCACCTCCCCCAAGCTTGGCAGTTGCCAAGGGGAGTGCCGATACCCATGTGATTATTTCCTCAGAGGTGGTGAAGTAGGAGTTGTTTGATTATGTAGGCTTGTCGTCCGTCTTCCAAAGCATAGGCTCTCCATCATAAAAGGATGATCGAGTCTCCGGGATCCTTAAATCTGCAGCCAAACTCATTCGCTTGAATCTATATTCATACTCACAGTTCTGGTTTTGCAGGTCATAGTTTTGGGCTTGGAGGTGCTTGATTTTCTCTTGAAGCTTGAAGATGGTCTCCCCAATGACTTTAACATCTAGCTTGTGGTTGTTGGTGAACTCCGTGATCATCATCTGGTTGGCGTTGAGTCCACGCTCCACCATCCTTTGACACTTGAAAACTTCCTGCTCCACGGCTTCGAGCTTTGTCTCCACGCTCCCGGTACGCCTTGGTCCCTCCACATCGTAGATGTGCAGCACCCCCTCGCACATCTCAATGGTTTGAAGGTGTTGCAGCACCTCCGCGAGATAAGGGTTGATAACCCTCTTGAAAAACTTGTCCTTGGGAGCGCTTGGAGACGCCATGATGCTCTAGATCTAAAACAGAAACAGCTCGAAACGAAAATAGAGGATATTTGCGTGATACGATGGTCAAAACCTTTGGGAGTATATATAATGAATTTTTACCAACCCAAATACGTAACGTGCAAGAAAACGGAGTCCGAGAGGCACACGAGGTGCCCACAAGATAGGGGGCGCGCCCTACAGGGGGGTGGCGCCCTCCACTCTCGTGGGGGCCTCGTGTCCCTTTCGGACTACTTCTTACTTCCTAAAATTCTTAAATAATCCAAAACTGATAACAATTGCCTTTAGAGTTGTTTTGGAGTCACTTTACTTACCGTACCACATACCTATACCTTTTCGGAGTCTGGAAAGTTCTGGAAAGTGTCCCTTATGTATTCCTCAGGGGTTATGGTTTCAATAATATTAGTTTCAACAATGATAGGATTACCTGAAATATAATGTTTAATTCTTTGACCGTTTACCACCCTCGGATTTGTGCCTTTGAAGTTGTTGATTTTTATAGCACCAGAACGATAGACCTCCTCGATAACGTAGGGACCTTCCCATTTTGAGAGAAGTTTTCCTGCAAAAAATCTTAAATGAGAGTTGAATACACATAATTTCCTATGTTAAACTCACGCTTTTGTATCCTCTTATCATGCCAGCGTTTGACTTTTTCTTTGAAAAGCTTGGGTTCTCCATTCATCAAGTGAGCTAATATCAAATAACCTCTTCTCACCGGCAAGTTTGAAGTCATAATTGAGCTCTTTGATAGCCCAATATGCCTTATGTTCAAGTTCAAGAGGTAAATGACACGCTTTTCCATAAACCATCTTATATGGAGACATACCCATAGGATTTTTGTATGCAGTTCTATAGGCCCATAATGCATCATCAATTTTTTTGTACCAATTCTTTCTAGATCTATTCACACTCTTTTGCAAAATTAATTTGAGCTCTGTATTGCTCAACTCTACTTGACCACTAGACTGTGGGTGATAAGGAGATGCTATTCTATGGTTGACATCATACTTAGCAAGCATCTTACGGAAAGCACCATGAATAAAATGTGAACCACCATCAGTCATAAGATATCTAGGGACTCCAAACCTTGGAAAAATAACTTCTTTAAGAATTTTAATAGAAGTGTTATGATCAGCACTACTAGTTGGAATAGCTTCTACCCACTTAGTAACGTAATCAACAACAACTAAAATATGTGTATAACCATTAGAGGCAGGAAAAGGTCCCATATAATCAAAGCCCCAAACATCAAACAGTTCAATAACAAGAGAATAATTCATAGGCATTTCTTGACGTCTACTAATGTTACCTATTCTTTGACATTCATCACAGGATAAGACAAACTTACGAGCATCTTTGAAGAGAGTATGCCAATAAAAACCAGATTGTAGTACCTTGTGTGCAGTTCTATCTCCAGCATGGTGCCCTCCATAAGATTCAGAGTGACACTTACGTAGAATCTGTTCCTGTTCATGCTCAGGCACACAACGTCTAATAACACCATCTACTCCTTCTTTATAAAGGTGTGGGTCATCCCAGAAGTAATGTCTTAAATCATAAAAGAACTTTTTCTTTTGCTGGTATGTGAAACTAGGCGGTATATATTTAACAACAATGTAATTAGCATAATCAGCATACCAAGGAGCAGTACGAGAAGCATTGACGACCGCTAATTGTTGATCACGAAAGCTATCATTAATAGGTAGTGGGTCATCAAGAACATTTTCTAACCTAGACAAGTTATCTGCAATAGGATTCTCAACTCCCTTTCTATCAATAATATACAGGTCAAATTCTTGGAGCAAGAGAACCCATCTAATGAGTCTAGGCTTAGCATCTTTCTTTTCCATAAGATATTTAATAGCAGCATGATCAGTGTGAATAGTAACTTTGGAATCAACAATATAAGGTCTAAACTTATCACATGCAAACACAACTGCTAAGAACTCTTTTTCAGTAGTAGCGTAATTTCTCTGGGCAGTATCAAGAGTCTTACTAGCATACTAGATAACATTCAAAATCTTATCGACTCTTTGCCCTAAAACAGCACCTACAGCATAATCACTAGCATCTCACATAATTTCAAAAGGTAAATTCCAATCAGGCGGCTGGACAATAGGTGCAGTGATCAAAGCTTTCTTTAGTGTTTCAAATGCTTCTAAACAATCATCATCAAAGACAAAAGGAATATCTTTTTGCAATAAATTAGTCAGAGGCCTAGAGATTTTAGAAAAGTCCTTAATGAACCTCCTATAAAAACCGGCGTGACCAAGGAAACTTCTTATACCTTTTATGTCCTTCGGACATGGCATCTTTTCAATAGCATCAACCTTGGATTTACCAACTTCAATACTTCTCTCGGAGATCTTGTGCCCCAAGACAATGCCTTCATTAACCATAAAGTGACACTTTCCCAATTTAGGACGAGATTAGTGTCTTTGCATCTCTGCAAAACTCGATCAAGGTTGCTCAAACAATCATCAAAAGAGGATCCATAGACTGAGAAGTCATCCATGAATACCTCACAAATCTTTTCACAAAAATCATAGAATATAACCATCATGCATCTTTGAAAGGTAGCAGGTGCATTACATAAACCAAAAGGCATACGTCTATAAACAAAAGTACCAAAAGGGCAAGTAAAAGTAGTTTTATATTGATCCATCGCCGACACAGGTATCTGAGAGAAACCAGAATAACCATATAGAAAGTAGAAATGTGTGTGTTTGGATAGCCTTTCTAGCATTTGATCAATAAAAGGTAAAGGGTAATGATCTTTCTTAGTAGCTTTATTTAACTTACGGAAATTAATTACCATCCTATAACCTGTAATAATTCTTTGCGGGATCAATTCATCTTTGTCATTAGGGACAACAGTAATACCTCCCTTTTTAGGAACACAATGGACAGGGCTTACCCATTCACTATCAGCAACGGGGTAAATAATACCTGCCTCAAGGAGCTTTAGTATCTCCTTTCTTACCACTTCCTTCATCTTGGGATTTAATCGTCTTTGAGGATCTCTAACTGGTTTGGCATCTTTCTCCATTGAAATTTTGTGTTGAAATAATGTGGGGCTAATGCCCTTAAGATCATCCAGAGTATATCCAATAGCATCTCGGTGCTTCTTACGAGTTTTCAATAATCTTTCTTCTTCTTTCTTTGAAAGGTTAGCGCTAATAATAACAGGATATATTTATTTTTCATCAAGATAAGCATACTTAAGATTATGAGGTAATGGTTTGAGTTCAAACACGGGATGACCCTTGGGTGGAGGGGGATCCCAAAGAATTTCAATGGGAAGGTTATGTTTCAGCATAGTTTCCTATTTAAGGAACACTTCATCTATTTCTTCCCTTTCCTTCATAAACATATCGTTTTCATGGTCTAGCAAATATTGTTCTAACGGATCACTTGGAGGAACAACAATGGAAGCAAGACCAATAATCTCATCCTTACTAGGTGGTTCCCTTTCATGAGGTTGTCTACTAAACTTAGCAAAATTAAACTCATGAGACATACCATCTATGCCAATAGTGACAATATTCTTTTCACAATTAATCTTAGCACTAGCAGTATTCAAGAAGGGTCTACCAAAAATAATGGGACAAAAATCATCTTGTGGGGAACCAAGAACAAGAAAATCAGCAGGGTATTTAACCTTCCCACACAAAACTTCAACATATATAACAATCCCAATAGGTTTAATGGTATCCCTATTAGCAAGCTTAATACTAACATCAATGTCTTCTAATTCAACGGGTGCAATGTCATGCATAATTTATTTATAAAGATCATAAGGTATCACACTAGCACTAGCACCCATATCACATAAGGCATGATAACAATAATCTCTATTTTAACATAAATAACACGCATGCCTACAACAGGTCTACGTGTCTTAGTATCAGGTCTAGCAATATTAGCAGTTTCACCCAAGAAAGAAATAACATGCCGATCTAACACCCATCCAAGAGATCTTTAACCATAGCAATACTAGGTTCAACATTAATTTGCTCAGGAGGTGTATAAGTCCTAGTATTACTCTTACGAACAACAGCCGAAGCTTTAGCATGATCTTTTATCCTAATAGGAAAAGGAGGTTTTTCAACATAAGTAGTAGGAACAATAGGATCACTATAGGTAATAGTCTTTTCTTCGAATGTAATAGGTGCAACTAATTTCACTTCAACAGGAGGATTATATTTAAACCACTTCTCTTTAGGGAGATCAACGTGAGTAGGAAAAGATTCACAAAAAGTAGCTACTATCTCAGAGTCAAGTCCATACTTAGTGCTAAATCCACGAAAAGCATTGGTATCCATAGAAGATTTGACACAATCGAACTTAGGTGTCATACCTGACTCCTTACCATCGTCGGAACCCCAATCTTCAGAGTTGCGTTTAATTCTTTCCAATAAGTCCCATTTGAAATCAATAGTCTTCAGCATATAAGAACCAGCACAGGAAGTATCGAGCAGGTTGCGATTATCAAGAGAAAGCCGAGCATAAAAATTCTGAATAATCATTTCCCGAGAGAGCTCATGATTGGGGCATGAATATAACATTGACTTAAGCCTCCCCCAATCTTGAGCGATGCTTTCTCCTTCGCGAGGCCAGAAATTATATATGTAATTACGATCACGATGAACAAGATGCATAGGATAGAACTTCTAGTGAAATTCCAACTTCAATCGCTTATAATTCCAAGATCTCGTATCATCACATAGCCTATACCATGTCAATGCATCTCCCTTCAAAGATAAAGGGAAGACCTTCCTTTTGACAACATCATCGGGAATACCTGCAAGCTTAAATAATCCACAAACTTCATCCACAAAGATAAGGTGTAAATCGGGATGCAATGTTCCGTCTCCTGCAAATGGATTAGCTAGCAGTTTTTCTATCATACCCGAAGGAATCTCAAAGTAAATATTTTCATAAAGTTCAGTAGGTTGAGGAGCAACTCTTTGCTCTTCTGGTTGGGGTGAAGATACCCCAAACAAGCCCCTCAAAGGATTAGTTTCCATAGTGACAAGTAACAGAAAATTTCAGCACACTATATAAATGTTTCCTTACCAAGTTCCACTCACCAAAAGCGCTACACTCCCCGGCAACGGCGCCAGAAAAGAGTCTTGATGACCCACAAGTGTAGGGGATCTATCGTAGTCCTTTCGATAAGTAAGAGTGTCGAACCCAACGAGGAGCAGAAGGAAATGATAAGCGGTTTTCAGTAAGGTTTTCTCTGCAAGCACTGAAATTGTAGGTAATAGATAGTTTTGTGATAAGATAAATAGTAACGAGCAACAAGTAAATAAAGTAAATAAAGTGCAGCAAGGTGGCCCAATCCTTTATGTAGCAAAGGATAAGCCTGGACAATTTCTAATAATGATAAAGGAGCTCCCGAGGACACATTGGGAATTATCGTCAAGCTAGTTTTCATCACGTTCATATGATTCGCGTTCGGTACTTTGATAATTTGATATGTGGGTGGACCGGTACTTGGGTACTGCCCTAACTTGGACAAGCATCCCACTTATGATTAACCCCTATTGCAAGCATCCGCAACTACAAAAGAAGTATTAAGGTAAACCTAACCACAACATTAAGCGTATGGATCCATATCAGCCCCTAACGAAGCAACGCATAAACTAGGGTTTAAGCTTCTGTCACTCTAGCAACTCATCATCTACTTATTACTTCCCCATGCCTTCCTCTAGGCCCAAATAATGGTGAAGTGTCATGTAGTCGACGTTCACATAACACCACTAGAGGAAAAGACAACATACATCTCATCAAAATATCGAACGAATACCAAATTCACATGACTACTAATAGCAAGACTTCACCCATGTCCTCAGGAACAAACGTAACTACTCACAAAGCATATTCACATTCATAATCAGAGGAGTAATAATATGCATAAAGGATCTGAACATATGATCTTCCACCAAGTAAACCAATTAGCATCAACTACAAGGAGTAATCAACACTACTAGCAACCCACAGGTACCAATTTGTGGTTTTGATACAAGATTGGATACAAGAGCTGAACTAGGGTTTTGAGAGGAGATGGTGCTGGTGAAGATGTTGATGGAGATTGACCCCCTCCCGATGAGAGAATTGTTGGTGATGACGTTGGTGATGATTTCCCCCTCCCGGAGGGAAGTGTCCCCGGCAGAACAGCTCCGCTAGAGCCCTAGATTGATGCAGCCAAGGTTCCGCCTCGTGGCGGCGGAGTTTCATCCCGTAAGCTTGCCCACGATTTTTTTTCCAGGGTAAAAGTGATGATATAGCAGAAGATGGATGCTAGAGGCCCACCAGGGGGCCCAGGAGATAGGGGGCGCGCCCTATAAGGGGTGCGCGCCCCCTGTCTCCTGGACAGGGTGTGGCCCCCCTGGCCTTTTTCTTTCGCTCAGAAATTCTTATTAAATTCAAAAAGTTGTTTCGTGGAGTCTCGGGACTTTTGGAGCTATGCAGAATATGTTTCCAACATTTGCTCCTTTTCCAGCCAGAATTCCAGCTGCCGACATTCCCCCTCTTCATGGTAAACCTTGTAAAATAAGACAGAATAGCCACAAGTATTGAGATATAATGTGTAATAACAGCCCGTAATGCAATAAATATTGATATAAAAGCATGATGCAAAATGGACGTATCACTCATCACCCATTTTCTAATTGATTCATTACTCATTAGGCAGGACTGTCATTAGGGTTTGTTGTGTGCTCAGTTCTACCTACACTTAATGGTTCAGATGTACTTCGGTAATATTTAGTACCTCTAAAGTTCACAGGGTTTTCAAAATTCCGGCCCTTGAAACAGACACTAGTCATTTTGGATTGTTGGTCGTATTGACATTGACCCAGATTACTACTACAAGCCAGGTTTGTTGACAATTTTACTTGTCTTTCTTACTCATTCGATATAATATCCAATTATTCGCGTCGATTATTTGCAAACAATAAGTGCTAGACAAACTTCTTCATTCAGATTTTGGACGGTCTCTTACTGCAGTTACAATTCCGCATACTTGTCCTTGTAAGCTCACAAGTAAATGATTCATTCACTACATCTATGCTTGCCTTGTCATATATGTTGTCAATATTCTTTTAGGGTGGACCACCCTGTTTCTAAATATTAGAACCGTAGACATGAGTGAATAGTATTTCTCTATGTGATCTCTTCCATCATGTGTGGACAACGAACACAGCATTGCATAGAAAGAAAGTGTCATTTCAAGCTTTTAACATAGGTTTCGATCTTTTACATGGAATACAATTTGCCTACTTGCTTTGTGTCGCACTACCAACACTCCACCCTTGAAGCTAAACATTATGCCACTCATAATTCCTTAGTTTATTTGTTCAAATACGAATTTCATATGATTCTAATGTTTCTACTTCAGTTTTGAAATGTGTGTCTACCTCTTATACAAATTGCATAGAGGGGTTTGTATTTATTTGTGTGGTCTGGTCAGCACGGTTGGGGGGGGGTGAACTTTGCATATGCAGGGGTTTATAGGGAGACACTCTTCGAGTTGAATCCGCAATGCATTCCATAGATAATCTGACTACTTCTTATGTTTTCATGAATCTCATATTCTGAACAGCATCATAATGATTATCAGGTTGCACGCATGAAAAGAATAAAGCAGAACAATGCCATGGCTGTCAAACTTGGCATTAGGGACTAAAATCAAGTCTGGATGCAATGCAAACGCTCTCCACCTATAGATTCATGCTCAGAAAATGATCCTAACAGTGATTCTGAGCTAGTGGGAGACCTAAGTCAATGTAGCTCCCTAGTGGAGGAGTCAGAGGAAGATGCCCTATCTTATTCACCCATCAAGGTGCTTGCTCTAACTTTCCAAGGTTACATTGGTCGCACATATCTTGCAACTGATGCTTTGCATTGCTTCTACTTTGTTGAACTGCCAGTAGCTTAGTTTACACATTGTGTATGTGAATACGCCCTGCCTATCCATTTTCATACCATATTTATCCATTCAAATGATGTTCTTGTGTATCAGACGTTCAAAAGGAAGAGGGCGATTGCTGATCGTGGAGGAGCACAAGAAAAGTATTTGGAAAAGGTAGTGGCACTTGACAAATGAAATATCCCATTAGGTGTAGTTGCAATATCACCTGACCCACAAAACACCCCAACTCTAGCAGACTCTAGCCCTACTAAACTGGTCATTTCTGATGCCCCAACTCAGCAGACCCCAACTGCAGCAAACAGTATGATTATGCCAGTTGACATAGCACCAGCTCTACGACGCAAAACCCCCATTCCAGCAAAGAGTTCACCAAATCTAGTTGCCAAATCCCTTTTCAAACCAGAGAGAGTCCCAATTGCAGCAAATAGGACCCCTGTTCCATTTCTTCCCAGTTTAGAAGATGAAGCTTATGTTGTTGTCAGGAACTTTGTGTGCATCTTTCCTTCATGGAAAGATTATACCACAGACACAGAACAATTTCCAGTCTTCCTCCACAACTTACGCGTAAGTAATGTACTAATGTTATTCATGGTAATTACTGCATATGTTTCTCCTGACAGAAGACACAAGATTTCATTTTTTAAATATGCAAGGAGCAATCTGGATTGTGAATACGAGCAAGGGTTGGTTGCGCTTTTCAAGGACTCGTTGATGAAGTATCATTCCTACGTGAGGCAAGCACACTTCTATGGCAAGCCTCTGAATGAAATTTCTGTAAAGTCTCTAGTGCTACATTTATCCGAAGGTGACTGGAATAATCTTGTTACACATTGGTCTCGGCTGCAGCATAAGGTACTGTCTATGATATCACATCACAATTTGAACAACATTTCTGCATTTGCCTTAATGTCTCACTTGTACGAAAACTGTTAGCATAAGAACATTCGTTCTCAAGGGACCACAGAATCTCGCAACTATACTGCACACTGCATTGTAGTACCTCTTGCCCTATATGTAGCATCAATGCACATGTTAGCCTCGTAATCGTCCATTTTGTGGACATTATAAGATCCGTATGGACTCTTACATAAATTTAGAATCTACCCAATGCTTCTGAAGAGGTTTAGCTCCCAATGCTTTTGAAGAGGTTTAGCTCTGCAGTCCTCCTGTAAGGACTGAACTTGGTCTATCATTGTACTTACATTAACAACTACTCCCTCTGTCCCATAATATAAGAACGTTTTGTACAGTACACCAGTGTTCAAAATACTCTTGTTTTATGTGAAGAGGGATTGGTTCATTGTGTAGCATTCTGCATCTTATCTCCCTTGCCCACCATTTACTAAAAATATCAGATCTATATTTAATCTTACCAACAAGTAGAATACACAGACAATGCTAGTGCAGAAGTGTAGCCCATTGCTCTTGTCAGTACATTTTGTCCTGTAACGCTTGTACTTCCAGGGATTGGTAGTTGATTATGTAGCATCAATCTGCATCTTATCTTCATTATCCTCTGTCCCTTCCAGTATTATCATATCTGTAATTACTCTCTACAAAATGTAGAGTACAGGCAATGCTTATGAAGAAGATTATGTGCTGAAATTCTTGAGTTATCCTTCCCTTGACATGGAGAAGGGCATTATAAAACCGGTGTTAACTGTTAATGTAATTCAGTCCTTCTAAAGCATTTATCCTCAACTGCTATTTAATTTCCTCATACTCCCCTATCTTTTACTGCTGTTTAGTTTGTTGTTTCTACCAAAATGCATGTTCGCAAGAACCGTAAGTTCTAAGGTTTACTTGTAAAACCAAATTCCTAATTCATACCGTGCACATTACTTAATACTCCCTATATGTATGCTTGTTTTTCTGGATCTATAATCCAGTGTGTGGTGAAGCAGCCCACGTTTGCACCTTGTCATCTCTTGTTTTATCTTACTGATGTGGCTGATGATATGAATAACATGCCATGCACATTATCCAAAATAGATACAATGATTTTCTTTGCCCTTCATCTATGCTTGTTATGTTGACATGGTAATCCAGTAGTGTGGTGAAGCTCCCCGCATTATGAACAATGCCAAATTATGCTATTGATATTTTGAACTTACTCTTTATTTTCTAATTTGAAATTGGATGGAATTGACAACACAGTTATCATCTTTGTTTATACACGTGCAAAAGCTATCATCTCTCTGCTTTGTTTCAGGGTGATATGCCTGATGGCATGCACAAGTCTGCTGAAGGCTATGAGACAAACCCAACATATATTGCAGCAAAGAAGGCAAAACATCTTGAAGATAGCGAGACAACCCCAAAGTCTTGTCTTGATGCAGTGTTCAAGTTACTTGAGACTAGCAGTCAGACAAGCTCACAGAATTCGTTGTCTGAATCAGTTCGACTTCTTCAGTCCCAAGTTCTAGCAGAAAGGCATTCTGCAACTCAACTTCGACTTGAAGTCCTATCTCTAAGAAAGATTGCGGAGAACAACAATGAGAACCTCATCGCTAAACAGCTACACCTGGAAGCTATGACCGACATGCTAGGCTGGTATCACAGCCTTGCTCAGCAGCTTGTGCAGCAATTCCCCCGCAAGCCTAACCTTTCTTGAATTGTCTTGGAAGTGGTCTCGGTTCAGTATTATTTTGTTACGCCGCAATAGTGCCTAGTTTTTGTAATATGTTTCTTCGTTGCGCTTTATGATCACTGGTGGCAAACTTCGATGCCCAGTGGATGTAATATACCTTAAATCCTTTATTGTATAATGTAGGTTTATTCTTAGTTACTATGCCATCATTCGCTATTATATAGAGTAGGTTTGTTCTTAATTCCTACTAGTTACTGCCATCATTCGCTATCTGAAAAAAAATCAGATGTAGTCGACCGGGCCGAAACATTCAACTCTAATGGGCCTGGTTTTTAGCAGGCCACAATTGGGCCCGCCTGCGTCTGTCTTGGGCCCGTATGATTGGGGCCTTCACACATTGCGCCAGGCCGACAACTTACACCGGCCTATATTTTAGTTGGGCCTTTTGTCGACCCAGCGCTTAGTTTGGCCCAGGTAGCGTTGGGCCATTAACAAGCTGAATATTGTGTGGGCCTGTTATGGCCCAAATGAAACCACGGGCCTTTAGCAGGCTGAAATGCATGTTGGGCCTCAATTTTCACTAGTCGTCGACGGGCCTTCAGCAGGCTGAAATGTAGACCGGGCCTTTTTGGGCCCAGTTAGCTCACGGGCCATTACCGGGCCAAAACATATCTTGGGCCTTAGTTGGCCCACTGATATCATGGGCCTTTAAGAGGCTGAAAGCTTAGTACAGGCATCAACGGGCCGAATTACGCGACAGGCCTTTAACAGGCCCAAAGTCACGTTGGGCTTAACTGTTGCCACCTTTAGCATGGGCCGTGAGTGGGCCCGATGTCCTGTCGGACCATATATGGCCCATGGGCAGCATGGGCCATTCCTAGGCCGAAAGTCACACCGGGCTGAAATGAGCCCATGTCTACATCGGGCCTCTAACAGGCCGAAAGTTACTGGGCTGTAGTTGGGCCCAAATATTCGGCGAACAATTAACGGGCCAGATCTGGCTTCGGGCCGTAAATGGGACCAAATATTGGGCAAACAATTAACGGGCCAGATCTGGCTTTGGGTCGTAAATGGGCCCAAATATTGGGCGAACAATTAACGGGCCAGATCTAGCTTCAGGCCGTAAATGAGCCTTTATTAAGCAGGCCGTTAATGGGCTGGCCCACTAGTACCTGATTAAGTACTACATGCCTTTGACTGGGCTGGACTTTTTAACCTATATGGGCCTCTGTTGGGCCCATCCACGTGTCGACGGATCATAGGCATGTCTCCTCCAATGTACGGGCGACATCTGGCCCACTGACGAGCTGACAGGTGTTCCCTCGGGCCAATAAGAATTTTACACGTGGAAATTTCCCATTGGTCCAGGCAGTTAACGGGTTATCGGATCCAAAACCCCACCCGATAGCTTAGCAGCGTTCCGTTACAGTGGATGCCATGTGTCGATCACCCCTGACGAAAGCACTTCTGTGACGCGCGATTTATCGTCATGAAAGTGGACACTTCCCCGATGATAATTTGGGTAATGTCATGGAACACTTCTACGATAGCGCAGGTATGACTTACTTGATTCTATCATAAAATCGTCATGGATGTACATGTATGACAAAAAACGTGACCTACTGTGACAAACACGTATCATCACAGAAGTGTATTTTTTTGTAGTGCTAGCATGTAACACCTCATATCACTTTGCGGCCTCACGCACGGTATCCCCATGGGTGTCGCCTTACCAGGCCCGGGACCATTTGCGCGTTTTGGCACACGTATATGATAGTGTCACTAGCATCTAGATGACAAGGAGCCCGGGCTGACATGGCTAGTCGTGAACCCAAAGTGGCACTAACTTACAGGGACAGACATACATGACCCAGCAACGAACGTGTCATTCACAGCGAGTGAATCCGGGCTGTAGCAGCTGGGCTAGCGAGACTCCGGAGAATCCGTGCTGTAGCAGGCACACAGGACTCCGGTAGACACCGTGTGACATTTCCACGAAGGGACAGACACAGGAACGAAAAAGGACACATGCCGGCCAGCCTAGGTGTTCCGGAGCAGTAGCAAACTACCATGGCTCAGTGTAATCACTAGGAGACATTTCCCGGTAATAGAGGCTACCAAGGATAAACAACTAGATAGTTAGATCCCACACATACCAAGTGTTTCAATAACATACACACAATATGCTCGATATGTGCAAATACAACATGGCATCACAACATGACTCTACAACCCAAGTATATTATTCAATAGGCTCCGAGGAGCGAGATATTACAAACATGGGTCGCATGACCCAACATTCAAAGCATACAAGTCAAAGCACATGCGGAAGATTAACATGTCTGAGTACAGACATCTAAAATAGAAAAAGGCTGAGAAGCCTGACTATCTACCAGATCCTGCTGAGGGCGCAAGATCGTAGGTGAGGTAACAAGCTAAACATCGAAGTCCACGCGGAACTACTAGTGAGACTAGAGTCTCTCTACAAAAACATAAATTAAGAAAAAGTGAGTACAAATGTACCCAACAAGACTTACATCAGAACTAGCTACATATGCATCAATATCAACAAAGGGGGTGGTGGAGTTTAACTGCAGCAAGCCAACTTTGACTTGGTGGCTATCCTGAACTACGACTTCAACTAACTCTTTTGAGGTGGCCCACACGAGTCCACATATTCACCATATCAATACACCACTATGGATCTTCTCCCGTCTCCCTACGAGAATGCCATGCATAGCACTCACGCTTATCTTGCGCATTTTAGAGTATCCACTTTCGCTTGTCTATGAACTGCATAGGCAACCCATAGGTCCTTTACCGCGGACGCGGCTATTTGAATAGATCATATTAACCCTGCAGGGGTGTACTTCTTCAAACACGCTCTTGCCACTTACTGCCATGTACACGGCATGTATCTCGGCAACCTTCAAGCGGAAGTCTGGTGAGGGTGTCGGCCACGACTTAACTAACCACACAAGTCTCTAGTCCAGGATTATCACCTATTCGGGTTCCATCCGCAAGGAGATCCGGCCGGGGTGTCACTCACGGCCCTAAATGATGTGAGCAGGGTTCCCAAGCCCACCATCTAGGTGCCGCTTGGTACATCGTGCCACTGCACCTAGTCTATCCCAAGCCCACCTGTACCGGGTGCCACTTGGTAGACTACTAGTACTACCTACAAACACCAGAAACTAGTTGCAACTCCTGGACAGAGATCGAGTTGATTAATAAGTAGAGAGAGCTTGGAGTGCCCTGAGCCCAATGTGTGTAAGTAACTGTTCATGGATCACAAACATAGAACTCAGTTCCTGAGGACGGCTTCAATGAGACAACACACCATGTACTCCTACATGGCCTCTCACCGCTACCTTTACCAAAACGTGTTCACACACTTAGCTCACACACAGTAGGACATGTTCACACACCTCCAGTTCATCCCCGATGAATCAGAACTGACTCAACACTAAGCAGTAGCAGGCATGACAAACAAGCATGAATGAGTAGGCACATCAGGGCTCAAACAACTCCTACTCATGCTAGTGGGTTTCGTCTAGTTACTGTGGCAATGACAGGTCATGTAGAGGAAAGGGGTTCCACTACCACAGCATGTAACAGTTCAATCGTTGTTGTCCTAATGCAGTAAAAGAGAGCGAGAGTGAGAGAGTGGGATTGTATCGGAATGAACAAGGGGGTTTTGCTTGCCTGGCACTTCTGAAGATAGTATAGTTCTTCATCACTGTCATCGAACTCATCGTCGGAACCACGTCTACCGGGAGGGAACAAACACCGACAAACAAGGAAGAACACAATCAATGCGATGCAACAATTTGATGCATGAATGTGACATGGCAATATACTGTGGTTTGAGCTAATGCAACTAGCAGTGATTTAAATAGAGTTGGTTTGAACCCTAGGTTCAAATTCAAACTCCACATAAGGCATTTCAAATGCCATTTATTCAAATTGTTGTATACAGCAGCTTTAAGTTGTTCAAACATGCATGAAAATGCCATAAACAGATTCCTTGGATTTTTCTGATCATTTTTCATATATAACACTTATCATTCTGAGCTATAGATTATTTTCTATGAATTTTCTAAGTTTAAAGTATTTTCTGGATTTTTCTAAACTAAATTTAATCCAGAAAATGATTTTCTGTGTCAGCCTGACGATAGCGTGACATTAGCAGGTCAACAGCTCTAGCCCAGCTCAAATCTGACCAGTGGGGCCCACTGGTCGGTGACCCAGTGTCAGTTAGTGACACAGGCGGGTGGGTCCTGTCAACGGCCACGTAAGCAAAGTCAACCCGACATGTGGGTCCGCCTATGCTATGAATTAACCTAACCTAAAAACTAAGCAGTGGCTAATTAAACAGCAGGGCCCACTGTATGTGGCTAGGGGGTTAACTAAATGGGTGGTTAGCACCTAAACTAATCTTGACACATCAGCATCGCCGGATTAAGCGCCGACGACCTCACAGTGCGGCGGCGGCTCGCTGGGGTGGCCTAGGGGCGGCGGCTGGGCGCGCGGAGGGCACCAGGAGGGAGCCCATGCTCCCGCGCATCTAGAGGTAGCAGCAATATGGCATGGGGCGCTCGGTAGTGGTGACGGAGGCGAGTTGGGCAGCGGTCGGAGCTACGGCTTCGAGCGGGATGGCGCTGTGGTGCATGGCAAAGCAAGCTAGGTGCACGGTTGGGTCTACAAGGGTTGCAGGACCTCAATGACGTGCTCGGGCGTGGCTTAAATGGGACCTGCCCATGATGGCGACATGGCCAACGACGATAAGCTCTCGGGTCAGGTGAAAACGACGGCTATACAATGCAATCGACGCGGGAAGGAGGGGGTTCGGGTCAGCGGCTCACCGTGGAGCTGCAGGGACGGTTAGCGGGCTCGGGGACGCGCCGGAGTGGCCGAATCGACGATGGTGGTCATTGGCATCCAAGGAGTAAGAGGAGCCCGATGGCGATGTTGCAGTGCTTCTGGGGACGTGGGCTTCGGCGGGGAGATGTGGGCATGGAGGTGAAGCTCGGGGTACGATTGGGCGGCGAGGGATGGCTGGTAACCGCAAGGACGACGGGTGAGGCCATGGCTGCTCCCGGCCGAGCTCGGGGAGGAGCGAGGGAGGGGAGGAGAGAGCCAGGAAAGAGGAGGGAAGGACAGAGGGGTCGAGGCATCTCCAGGCGTAGGGACAGGGAGGAGGATGAGCCTCCAGCGCGAAGAAGGAGCTGGCATCGACGCGCGCATGCGTCTAACACCCAGCTGCTTCGATCGGCGGGGTTGAAGATGACTGGCAGAGGCCAGTGGGATGGGCCTATGCTGGGCTGCGGTGGGGCGCCAGGTAAGGCTAGGTGCGTCTCTAACCCTTTTTCCTATTTTAGTTTCTGTTTTCTATTTTTATGCTTTTGTTTTGAATTTAGTTTGCTAACCAAATTATTTTTGCAGCTTCTAGAAACTATTGTGGATGCAATTGGTTTATCCCAGAGCTCCACAAAATGTTCCAGAATCATTGGAGCAATAGAAATATTTATAGGATTTATTTTCTCCAAATCAGATACAATATGAATTAATTCAAAAACAATAAATGCCTTGGGAAAATGTGCATGACCTACGATTAAGGTTTTAACCTTTTTTCCAGAAATAATGAACATTTTTGGAGGGCATTTTGGGTCCAATGAAAATATTTGAATTGAACCTAGTTAAAATTATTATCTGCTAGGGTTTGAACATCCCCATTTCAAAATTTCCTTTGAATTCAAGCATGATGCATGGATGCTTTAATGCAACTAGTTACAAGCAATGCCAGGGGTGCGACACATGCACCGCGCCGAACCCTGGTATTTTGGCTTCATCCTCACTAGGAGCCCTCGATCAAGTCTCCAGGCACAAGCACCCCTCATGTCGGTGCCCCCGGGAAGCGCAACGCGGTGCATCAGGTCCGAGCTAATCTGTGGTAGGGGGCTCGCGTAAAGGGGAGTGAGCCGCTCGACAAGTTTTTCTTCCTTCATAGGACAGCTCTGCCCTGCCACAACTCCCGAGAGCACAAGGTGTGACTTCCGGGGGCTGCTATCGGATTTTGGGATCCAACATCCCTTGATAGGTTCGAACTCTGGGGTGCGTGTGGAGATCTCAACCTGACCAGCATGCCTACTCGCGATCCTCCTTAGCCTAGCGTGTAGAGCTCACAGAGACACAAAGACACAGAGATTTATACTGGTTCGGGCCACCGAAGTGGTGTAATACCCTAATCCAGTGTGGTGTGGTGGATTGCCTCGAGGGGCTATGGATGAACTAGTACAAGGATGAACAAGCCTCAGGAGGTGAGGTGTTTGTCGGCATTCTGGGAATGGGGGTCCCCAGACTTGCCTGCCTATGGCCTGCGACGTGGCTCAAGGGGTGGCCCAACACGGCCCATCTGCATTAACTCAAGCTCAAGACCCTCGTGAAGGGCCAAGCCTCGCGGGGCGGATGACGCAAGGCTTCCTCAGGGACGGCCTCACCAGGTAGGCTCACGAGGAGGCAGAGAGATCTAGGCAGGGGTACCTCGCGAGGTGCTCGTGACGCAAGCCATGACAATCGAGACCAGGCGGGCGCCGGCCTGTGCAGTGTCCTTTTTTCCTCTTTGGTGCAAAGGGGGCAAGCGCAGGCGCGGAGTACCGAGGCATCAAGCAAAGGTTACCATTTCAGTGCAACAAGACCAAGACCAGCAGAGCGGCAGGACGGAGGACACCGTGGAGCCCAAGACGGCGTCATCTCCAGTGCCTTTGGCAGCCGAAGACCAACTTTAGTCAGGATAACTTGTACTAGATGTTCCCCTTCAAATGGCCGTTGTTGGCGCCCTTCCCGCTCAATATTTGGGAAGAGGACCAGGGCCTCTATATATAGAGATAGCCACCATAGTAGGGGGGAGGATCATCAAGACCTCACCTAAAGCCAACAGAGACGGAGCAACTCCTCTCCAAGCACACCACCACAAGAACACCCCTCGCGAGGCTGTTCTTCCTCTGTACTGTTCATCATCAGCCCCTGAGGCAATCCACCACACCACACACTGGAGTAGGGTATTACACCACAACGGTGGCCCGAACTAGTATAAACCTTGTGCCCCTTGTGTTGTTCATCTTGTATCTTAGATTCGCAGCGAGGCATTGGGACGTGGATTGGTAGGAGGAAGATCTTTGCGAGCACCCTAGAGTTCGAACCTTAAGGGTTTGGCGGAACCCGATATCCGACATTTGGCGCGCCAGGTAGGGGTGCGCCGGAGCTCTCCCTTCCGTTGACCCGCTCTCCATCAACGCCGCCTTCGCCCTCATGGTGGACAATGCGCCGCCCGCTCTGGCTACCGACGCCAGCACTGGGTCCAGGGGGCTCCGAGCCTTGGTCCCTGCCTTACGACGGCGCGACGGATCCGCTAGCTTTCCTGCTGGCGTATAAGGAGGCCGTCCTCAAGGCCGCGGGAGACGACAAGGTCATGGCTAACTGGCTTCCCATGGCCCTCACCGGCGTTCCATGAATGTGGCTGCTCCACCTGCAAACGGCTTCAGTGGCCTCCTGGGAGGAGCTACGCAACCTCTTCCTCGCCCATTATGGTCCACCGGCGCCCCCGGTCGTTGCAGCTCTCCTGGGCGGCTCGCCAGCACCACCCTCGAGCTGCCACGTCAAGCCGTTCGTCCGCCAGATCGGCGCTGCCCTCACGCGCAACGAAGCTCCTCCGGGTTGGGTGGCACCCAAGGCCGACCTGACCTTCAGCTTGGACGATCACCCTACCAACACCGCATGCTCGGGTGTGCTCCCGATGCTATGCACTCCCACCATCTACCAGGTGGTCGTCACCAGGACCCTCATCAATGGCGGTGCCGGCCTCAACATGCTCTCTGTGGAGTCCTTCATTTCAGCCTCCTCCACGTGCCCCTGGAGCGACTCCGACCCAGCAAGTCCTTCTTGGGCGTCGGAGGCAGTTCCACCGGCTCCCTGGGGCAGATCCGCCTCCCGGTGACCTTTGGCACCCACAACAACTTCTGCACGGAGCTGGTCGACTTCGACATCGCCCTCATCGGCCTCCCGTACAATGCCATCCTCGGCTACCCTGCCTTGGCCCAGTTCATGGCAGCGACTCACCCGGCCTACAACCTTATGAAGATGCCCGGGGAGCAGCAACGCCCTCACCGTGGCTGGAGATACAAAGGATGCTCTGCAGGCGCTCAAGCTCGCCTTCAAGGCGGCCGGAGTGGCGCAGCCCACCGGCGCCGACACCCTGAAGGCCAAGGGGGCTGCGCCAACCAAGAAGAAGCAGCTGTTCACCCAAGACAAGGCGGAGACCAAGCAGGTACCAGCCGATGAGGATGGATCCTCCGGCGCCACCTTCACCATAGGCGCCAATCTCGACCCCGAGCAAGAGGAGGCTCTAGTGAAATTCTTGCACACAAACAAGGAGGTGTTCGCGTGGGAACCCAAGCAGCTAGTGGGAGTCCCAAGGCAGGTGATCAAGCACCACCTGAATGTGTGCCCTAATGTGCGCCCCGTAAAGCAGAAAGCAAGGCAGCAGTCCACCGAGAAGCAGGCCTTCATCGTCCAAAAAACTCGTAAGCTAGAAGCTACGGGAGTCATTCACGAGGTTCGCTATCCGGAATGGCTGGCAAACCGTATTGGTGTGCCGAAGAGGAGACGAAAGGAGCGCATGTGCGTCGACTTCACCAACCTCAACAAGGCCTACCCACAAGATCCGTTCCCGCTCCCTCGCATCGACCAAATCGTCGACTCAACCACTGAGTGTGACCTATTGTGCTTCCTGGATGCCTTCTCGGGCTATCACCAAATCAAGATGGCGGTAGAAGATGTGGAGAAAACGGCTTTCCTGATCCCGTGCGGGGTGTACTGCTACACCTGCATGCCATTTGGATTGCACAACGCAGGCGCAACCTTTCAGCGACTGATGCATATCGCCTTGTGCCGGCAGCTTGGGAGAAACGCCGAAGCCTACGTCGACGACATCGTGGTGAAGTCTCGGGAGGCCAAGACCCTGGTATAGGACCTGTAAGAAAGCTTCGTGAGCCTTCGTGAAGTGGACCTCCGGCTCAACCCGGAGAATTGTGTGTTCAGTGTTTCTTCTAGCAAGCTTCTGGGCTTCCTCGTGTCCCACAGAGGTATCGAGGCTAACCCAGAGAAGGTCAATGCAATCGAAGGCATGAGTGCACCGCAAACCCTAAGGGAAATGCAGAAGCTCATCGAGCGAGTAACCACGTTAGGACGCTTCATCTCCAAGCTGGGGGAACGAGCCCTGCCCTTCTTCAAGCTGATGAAGAAGAAGGGTCCATTCGAATGGACTCAAGAGGCTGACGAAGCATTCCAAGATCTCAAGAAGTACCTGACCAGCCCTCCGATGATGGTGGCTCCACGCCCTCAGGAGCCCTTGGTGCTTTACCTCACCGCCACACCCTACTCCGCTAGCGCAGCTCTAGTGGTGGTTCGGGAGGAGCGCCGGGTGAAGGCCGCTTCTGCCACAACCCTGACTGCAGTAACTCAGGGCCAGGAAGACCTCGTGAGGGCCACAACCTCGGCAGATGGGGATCAGCCTCAGCAGGAAGGCGCCTCCGGGGATGAGGGGACCTCACTGAGCAGTCAGGAGTCGGGGGCTCAAATGCCGCAGGAGGCGCTCGACTCTCCGGAGGGGGGGCTCCGTCAGTGTGCCTACTTTCGTCGAGCATCCCATGTATTTTGTCAGCACGGTGCTGCAGGATGCAAGGGCACGATACCCCATGCCCCAAAAGCTCTTGCTTGCGATATTGGTGGCCTCTCGGAAGCTGCGACACTACTTCCAAGGTCACCCATCAAGGTTGTCTTAGCCTACCCATTGGAGAGGGTGCTCAGGAGTCCTAACTCCGCTGGAAGGGTCGTTGAATGGAACATCGAGCTACAAGCGTTTTAGTTAGAATTCAGCACGACCAGAGTCGTCAAGGGAGCCGCACGTGCAGATTTTGTGGCAGAATGGATAGAGGCGCCAGGGCTCGAAGCAGGAGAAGATCAGTCGCTTTCACCAGGAAGGGAGGCGCCAGACAGCTGGGTTATGCACTTCGATGGTGCATTCTCGCGACATGGAGCATGGGCAGGCGCAATGCTTATATCCCCCACTCAGGACAAGCTCTACTACGCCGTGCAGCTCTATTTCCAACAGGGCCAAAAGGTTTCCGACAACATAGCAGAATACGAGGGCCTCATAGCTGGTTTAAAGGCAGCAGCCGCCCTGGGGGTGAAGCGCCTCATCATCAAGGGTGACCCACTGCTCCTCGTCAACTTCTCCAACAAAGTACACGAGCTCAAGGACGAGCACATGGAGGCGTATCTTGTAGAAGTGTGCAAGATGGAAATGCAGTTTTTGGGGCTGGAGCTGCAGCATGTGCCTTGCGGCACCAATGAGGAGGCTGATGACATTGCCAAGAGGTCATCAAGGCGGTACCTCAGGAGCCTAGCATTTTTGAGGAACGACTCTTCAAGCCCTCAGCATCACCGTCACTATCAAGCACAACGCAACCTCGGGAGGAGCTCCCTCAACCGCCTGCCTCAGGAGCCCCCACTTATGGCCCAACCTTAGGAGCGCGCTTGCTCCTGGCGCTGGAGCCTCAGGAAGGATGTTGGACTGCGGAGCTCGAGGACTACTTGATGCAAGGGACTTTACCAGAGAAAGAAGAGGACGCGGAACACGTGGCCCGGCAGGCCACGACCTACTGCATCCAAGACGGAGAGCTCTACCGGAAGCGGCCCAATGATGTTTCCCTTTGTTGCATCTCCAGTGAATAGGGGAAGGAGTTGCTAGCGGACATTCACGGTGGAGACTATGGGCACCACTCTTCATCACGGACCCTCGTTGGCAAGGTGTTTCGCAGCGGGTTTTATTGGCCTACAGCGCTCAATGATGCAATCGACCTAGTGAAGGCTTGTGAAGCCTGTCAATTCCACGCCAAGTAGATTTACCAGCCAGCTCAGGGTCTGCAGACCATTCCACTCTCGTGGCCGTTCGTGGTTTGGGGGCTGGACATTTTGGGCTCGTTTCCTCAGGCGCCAAGGGGCTATCGATATCTCTACATTGCCATTGACAAGTTCACCAAGTGGGCAGAGGTGGAAGCTGTCTGCACTATCCCAGCTGGCTCCGCAGTCAAGTTCATCAAGGGCCTCGTGAGCAGATTCGGGGTGCCTAATCACATCATCACCGACAACGGTTCGCAGTTCACCAGCAATCTCTTCAAAACATATTGTGCTAACCTTGGAACGCAGATATGCTACGCTTCGGAGGACACCCTCAGAGCAATGGCCAGGCTGAACGCGCCAACGCAGAGGTCCTAAAAGGCCTCAAAACTAGGACCTTCAAGAAGAAGCTAGAGGCCTGCAGCAGGGGCTGGTACGACAAGCTTCAGTCCGTGCTGTGGTCTATCCGCACTACCGCCACCAAGTCGACCGGAACAACGGTGACGAAGCACAGTAGGAAGCCATGCAGGGGATGGATCTCGTGCTGGGGGAGGAACACCGTCGGGAGGCCACGCTTCGAGCTGCAAGATACCAGCAGGCGCTGCGGCGGTACCACTGCCACAACATCCGCCCAGGAGACTCGAGGTAGGTGACCTCGTGGTCAGGCGGGTGCTCTCCAGGGAAGGGCTAAACAAGCTCTCGCCCATGTGGGAGGACCCGTTCAAGGTTGTTCATGTTTCCAGACCAGGCGCCGCACGCTTGGAGACCCGGGAGGGGGTGCCCATCCCAAACGCGTGGCACATTCAGCACCTCCGTAGATTTTACCCTTGAAGTAAGGCTTAGTGCCTGCAAAGAAGGCCCAGTGCCTGTGAAGCTCGTCGCCCCAAGAAAAGGCCCAGTGCCTGTGAAGAAGGCCAATGCCTGTGAAGCTCGACGCCCATGACACTCTCACGTAATAATGAGTTGAGGCCGTACACGCCCCAGAGTCTCTGGAGTGCCGCCCTTAGGCCTCGAGGGCTCCCGCCCACGTCCAGTGGCAGCACTTAGCTCCGCGCTGGTCAGAAGACGTCGAAGACTAGATTAGGTGCCCGACAAAGCTTTTCATTTGCTTTCGGCAGTTGGCTTGTTCACCCTTGTTCGAAACTTTATTGGAGTTGCTTTTACTATTGTTTGTCGTCCCCAGCCTGTGATTCTTTGTCTCTATTTTTCGCCTGACTCGACCTCTCTTTCGCAAGCCTCGTGAGGGGGCTATGCGGGTGCCCTCGTGAGCACCTTCTTGCCTAATTTCCTGATGCCTCCTCACTCAAGTTCACAGCGGGAGCACCCCTCCCGGTCCATGCCCCCACGGGCATCACGACACGAACACAGGACCTGAGCCGGTCACCCTCACGACTAAGGTTCGAAAGCTATCCTCCCGGCTAAATTTTGCAGACTTCAAGACACCCAGCGAGGCCTCAGGCAGGTACCTCGCGAGGCCAAAATGGCAGCGAGCCCCTCGATCTAAGTTGTTCCTACGCACAAGCATGCAGCCGCAACACCACAACACAACATTGGAATAATAGAAATGGCATAATAATTAAGGGCAATAGTCAAACACGCCCCCACGGGGCTCTATACTTCTCTCTCTCCAAGCAAGAAAGGAGATAACAAAATAAATGTGGCGTGCCCGGTGACAACTCATGAGGGGGGATTCACACCACCCTCCTGAGCTCAATCAGACTCCTCCTCACGCTCGTGAGGGTGTTTGATCGCGGCCATCGCTGGAGGAGCTGTCACCAGAGGGGTAGCCGCTGAAGCTTGGCGAGCTGCGAGCGCCGCCAGCAGCAAGCTTGCCTTCGTCCTCGTGGCGGCCGTCGCCAAGCCAAGCACTTGGTCGCTGTCATCATCTTCAGGTCAGCACCCGACACGGCGGCCATCTTCTCCAAACACCCTCGCGTAGAGGGTCGCGTCGCCGTCAAACTTGAAGTGTAGGGTGCACTGCTATGTCTTGAGCTTGCATTGGTTTTCCTTGAAGAGGAAAGGGTGATGCAGCAATAGTAGCGTAAGTATTACCCTCAGTTTTGAGAACCAAGGTATCAATCCAGTAGGAGGCTCCCCAGAAGTCCCACACACCTACACAAACAAACAAAGAACTCGCAACCAATGCAATAAAGGGGTTGTCAATCCCTTCACGGCCACTTGCGAAAGTGAGATCTGATAGAGATAGTATGATAAGATAAATATATTTTTGGTATTTTATATTATAGATTGGAAAAGTAAAGATGCAAATAAAAGTAGATTGAAAGCTTATAGGATAAAAGATAGACCCGGGTGAGGGAGTCCTGGATTAGGGGGTATCCGGACAGCCGGACTATATACTTTGGCCGGACTGTTGGACCGTGAAGATACAAGACTCAAGACTTCATCCCGTGTCCGGATGGGACTCTCCTTTGCGTGGAAGACAAGCTTGGCGGTCCGAATATTATATTTCCTTCTTTGTAACCGACTCCATGTAAACCCAAGCCCTCTTCGATGTCTATATAAACCGGAGGGTTTGGTCCTTAGAGACAGAATCATAATCATCATAGGCTAGATTCTAGGGTTTAGCCTCTATGATCTCGTGGTAGATAAACTCTTGTAACACTCATATCATCAATATCAATCAAGCAGGAAGTAGGGTTTTACCTCCATCAAGAGGGCCCAAACCTGGGTAAAACATCGTGTCCCTTGCCTCCTGTTACCATTAGCCTTAGATGCATAGATCGGGACCCCCTACCCGAGATCCGCCGGTTTTGACACCGACATTGGTACTTTCATTGAGAGTTCCTCTGTGTCGTCGCTGCATGGCTTGATGGCTCCTTCAATCAACAACAACATGATCCAGGGTGAGACTTTTCTCCCGGGACAGATCTTTGTGTTAGGCGGCTTCGTACTACGGGCCAATTCGCTTTGCCATCTGGAGCAGATCGACAGCTACGCCCTTGGCCATCAGGTCAGGTTCGGAAACTTGAACTACACGGCCGATATCCGTGGGGACTTGATCTTCAACGGATTTGGGCCTGCGCCAGGAGCGCCGGACAGTCACGATGAGCATGGCTTAGGCCTGCTGTCGGACAATACTCGGGATATCTGCGAGGACGGGTGGATGGACCACGCCCCGGAAGCCGCACACTCATCGGCGGTAGAGCCGAACACAGGCTTCACCCACAAGGAAGCCTGTGACACCGGACCCCTGGACTCGTATCCGACTGTAGGTTCCAGTCCGCGCACTCCCGAGCCCGCCGAATCTGGTTGGGCTTTGGTAATGGAGTTCACCGCTGCGGATATCTTCCAGCACTCGCCCTTTGGCGACGTGCTGAACTCGTTAAAGTCTCTCTCTTTGTCAAGAGACTCTTGGCCGAACTATGTCCGGCTCGAGTGGGAAGCAGGCGTCGAAGGAATTCGTGGCCGACCCACCACCCACTTCATTGCCACGGTCGATGATTTAACCGACGTGCTTGACTTCGACTCTGAAGACATCGACGGTATGGATGAAGATGTAGGAGAAGAACCACCGCCCACGGGACAGTGGACAGCCACCTCCTCATAAGATATATATATGGTGGACACTTCGAAAGAAACCAATGCCGATGAAGCAATGGAGGATAACCCCTCAAGGAAGAAAGCAAAGCATGGACGTTGTCGGCACCGCTCCAAGCCCCGCCACAACAATACTGGCACAGGAGACGAAAACAATCTGGATAATGCCGAATATGAATACAACCCCAATCAACCTGCCTTCAGCAGGCCGAACAGGAAGACAGGCAGGTCGGCCTAGACGAACAGGCGACGGACGGATATCCGGAGGAGGACAACTACATGCCCCCTCCGAAGACGAGATTAGCCTCGGCGATGACGAGTTTGGCGAGCTTGAGGACCCCGTGGAGCAGGAGCGCTTCAAGCGCCGACTTATGGCCACTGCGAGGAGCCTGAAAAAGAAGCAGCAGCAGCTCCAAGCTGATCAAGACCTGCTCACAGACAGATGGACCGAAGTCCTGGCAGCGGAGGAATACGGACTCGAGCACCACACGGCTGACCGACCACCTCGTGGCCGGGATAAAACGGTGTATTAAGCCGAATACCAGCCTGCACCCCTACGCCAATACACTACGATCCGGGGCAATAGGCAGGACCTGCAATACATACTGGAAAACAAGGCAGGACAGCCAAGATCGATCTACGTATCACGGGGGTGCGCCCCAACACGTGATGATGATCGGCATGCCGGATACACTATTTACAAGTCCGGCCGGGCCGAATACAGCCAAACAGAATCATTCGAACTGCGTAGCCACATAGCCCGGCATAGAGGCACCGCACACCCCCTCTGCTTCAGTGATGAAGTGATGGATCATGAATTCCCAAAAGGGTTCAAACCCGTAAACATCGAATCATACGATGGCACAACAAACCCCGCAGTATCGATCGAAGATTTCCTTCTCCACATTCACATGGCCTGCGGAGACAATCTACACGCCATCAAATATCTTCCCCTTAAGCTCAAAGGACCGGTCCGACACTGGCTAAACAGCCTGCCGGCAAATTCCATTGGCAGTTGGGAAAACCTAGAGGACGCGTTCCTCGACAACTTCTAGGGAACATACGTGCGACCATCGGATGCCGATGACTTGAGCCACATTTCCCAACAGCCCGGAGAGTCAGCCAGGAAATTCTGGACTCGGTTCCTAACCAAAAATAACCAAATAGTCGACTGTCCGAACGCCGAAGCCATGGCGGCCTTTAAGCATAATATCCGTGATGAGTGGCTTGCCCGACACCTCGGCCAGGAAAAACCAAAGTCCATGGCGGCCCTCACGACACTCATGACCCGCTTTAGCACCACACCAATCAATTCCTGCATCTCAGATGTCCGCGACAACAACGGCAAGCCACGATGCAACAAACATAAGCGACGGAACAACGATGCCAACACTGAAGACACGGCAGTCAACGCCGGATTCAGTGGCTCGAAATCCGGTCAGCGGAAAAAGCCATTCAAGAGAAACAATCACGGACCATCCAGTCTGGACCACATACTTGACCGCTCGTGCCAAATTCATGGCACCCCGGATAAGCCAGCAAACCACACTAATAGAGATTGCTGCGTATTCAAACAGGCCGGTAAAATAAATGCCGAAAACAAGGACAAGGGGCTGCACAGCGACGATGATGAGGATCCCTGGTGTCCGAACACGGGGGGACAGAAGAAATTTCCTCCCCAGGTGAAAAACAGTCAACATGATCTACGCCACCCACATTCCCAAACAGGAACGGAAGCGAGCACTACGGGACGTCTATGCGATGGAGCCAGTCACCCCAAAATTCAACCCATGGTCAGCCTGTCCGATCACCTTCGATCATAGGGATCACCCTACCAGCATCCATCACGGCGGTTCAGCCGCATTGGTCCTAGACCCAATCATCGATGGATTACACCTCACGCGAGTCCTCATGGATGGCGGCAGCAGCCTGAACCTGCTTTATCATGACACAGTGAGAAAAATGGTCATCGACCCTTCAAGGATCAAGCCCACCAAAACCACCTTCAAAGGTGTAATTCCAGGAGTAGAGGCACATTGCACGGGCTCCATAACACTAGAAGTGGTCTTCGGATCTCCGGATAACTTCCGAAGCGAGGAGTTAATCTTTGATATCATCCCTTTCCGAAGTGGTTATCACGCACTGCTTGGACGAACTGCATTCGCTCGATTCAATGCGGTACCACACTATGCGTACCTCAAGGTCAAGATGCCTGGACCTCGTGGGGTCATAACAGTCAACGGAAACATGGATCGCTCTCTCTGTACAAAAGAGCATACTGCAGCCCTCGCCGCAGAAGTACAATGCAGCCTTCTCCGGCAAACCACCAATCTGGCAACAACAACCCCGAACACCACCAAGCGAGTCCGGAGCAACCCGCAACAGGATTACCAGGCACACCAAGAGCGTGACTAGCAGTCCGGCCTCTGCTCCAGCCCCATCAAGGCAGCATTCTTGCCGCGCATACACAATTATGCACTAAAAATACCATGGGCATAGGGGGAGGCGCAATAGTGACTCAGTCAACAGTACGGTTCAGCCTCAACATACTTTAATAACCCCCTTTATCTTTCAGGACACTGCTTTCAGGCAGCCTCTTCAGAAGAGTCGGATTGTCGGACTTGCACAGGAGAGAAAACCAAGGAGGCAAATGGCTTTGCGCACAAAGGGAATACCCAGGGAATCTATTCACGATTGTAATACCTGTTTTATATACCTACATGCGGCCCGCCCTTGGATAGGACATGTTAAATAGTCCTATTTACTTCACCTTAACGCATTCATTGTAAACATACGCTTAGACGTATTATTCATCAATGGGAGATAATACATAGCGTCAGCTTATTATTCCTATTTGCACATTTTTCCTATAAATGTTTATTTAATATTGCATCTGTACACCTTGGTACATTCAGTTTTCCAGGGGCTTCTTATGGCGCCCCATAATACGACAAGACAAGTCCGAACACTTTCAACAATGCGGCACCCCGAACTTATAGCATTATATGCATCAGCTCCGAATCATGTCTCGGGTCAATAGTTGGGTTTGCCCGGCTCCCTTGTTTTGGTACCTTACGTTCCGTTATATCAGCTAAGGTAGCGAAGGGAGAACTACTGCGATTGTGTCCTGGTTCTTCCGGACGAGCACCTCAGTAGAGAAAGCCGAAAACAGACCGGCATGATGCGGCAAGAGCTGGTCGCTGTTCGAGAGGTCCTAAAATCCTTTTAAAAAATCCGCTTTAGGCGAGGAATCAGCCCCGTATGATTTAGGCGTATATAGCGCCCCAATTAGGCTTTCCGAATTCTTGGGGATTCACCGAAATTTAAAATTATAGACTTCTATGGCTAAGTGAAAGTTATAAAGCCGCATAGTCTGATTGCCTTGTTCGCTGTGCCAAACACCTCCTTCACGGACCAAAAATTTGGATAAAGAGTGTCTAGGTTTTTTCCAGGAACACCCCGGTACTAGTTATGCGGGGGCGAAAGCCGACGACTGGCCTACTTTCAGAATTTTCTAAACAGCCGCACAGAAGGTAATATTTTAAATCAAAAAGCGCTATATAGTGCAAGTAACTTCGTCTTTATATTACAAAAATGACAGAAGTACATTCACTCAAAGATCGTGTCCTTGGTACATTCATAGGCCACGAGACGAGCGCCTTTCATAATGCCATCATAATATTTTTCGGGACAGCGACGCGCCTTGCCCTCCGGCGGTCCATCCTTCACCAGCTTCTCCGCATCCAGCTTGCCCCAATGCACCTTCACACAGGCAAATGCTCGGCGGGCACCCTCAATGCAAACGGATCGCTTGATCACTTCAAGCCGCGGACAGGCATTCACCATCCGCTTTATCAGGCTGAAGTAGCTAGCGGGCAGGGGCTCACCAGGCCACATCCGGACTATGAAATCTTTCATAGCTACTTCGGCCGCTCTGTGGAGTTCAACCAATTGCTTCAACTGGTCACTCAGAGGCATCGGGTGTTCGGCTCCAGCATACTGGGACCAGAACAGCTTCTCCGTTGAGCTCCCCTCCTTGGCACGGTAGAACTCCACAGCATCTGATACGCTCCGAGGCAGATCTACGAATTCCCCTGGAGAGCTCCGAATTCAGGTAAGTAAAAGAAACGTCTCCTCCACATGCTTGCTTTGCATAAAGAATGTCTTACCCGCCGCAATCTTCTTGGCTGCCTAGATTTCCTGCTGGGTCTTTTCGGCTTCGGCCTTGGCATCTTTCATACTCGAAAGGGCCTTCGCAAGCTCAGACTCCTTCGTCTTGAGGTCATGCTCCAAGGACTCGAACTTCTTGCCGAGCTCTCGGAGCTCTTGCTGTACCTCTCCCACCCTAGCATTTTTCTTTTCACGCTCAATGCGCTCCATGGCCGCCTTCTCTTCGGCCTCGGACAATGCTTTCTTTAGGGATGCCACTTCGGCCATGGCCCCTATTACGCAATCGTGACGTCTTTTCGTTAGCATCACTAACTTTGTCTATTCTTTAAAGATATGTGAACGGGGTATCACTCACCTTTGTTCTCTTCGAGCTGCCCCTTCGTGAGGTCGAGCTCTCCTTGGGCCTGCTCTAGGTCCCATCTGAGTCCGGTGACCTCTGCTCTATGGACAACGGCGAGCAGCACCGCCTGCTTATTCACATAGAAACCTACTATTAGACTCCTGCAGACTTTAATTGACCCTCTGTTCGGCTTTTCTTTCCGAACACCAAACAGAGTATCAGGGGCTACTGTCTATTGGGCGGTAATTTCCAAACTTTTAATTACTTACCTCAAAACTTGTTAGGAGGCTAGTACAGGCTTCGGTCAATTTGCTTTTGGCGGACAGAACCCTCTGAATCACCGCACTCATAAGAGTACGGTGCTCTTCATCCATGGAAGCGCCGCGAAGCGCTTCCAGCAGACTATCCGACGCCTCTAGTGTAAGGGAAGTTATCGGCACGGACGGCTCACCCTCCTTGGCGAGGGGCTGCCTGCTCGAATCCGGAACCTTTGGGGGTTCCGGTGTAGTGTCTGGCTGGGAGCCCTTCTTGTTGCGGCTCCCGTCGGCAAAATCCGCGGGGATCTTATGCCCCGTGTGCCCGATGTCTGGAATTTTGCCTTGGGGCATCTCCAGAGTCACCTCCCCCTGCTCTGGGAGCCTTTGGGACAACACCTCCGTGTCGTCCGCAGGCCGAGGGATAGTCGCCGTCGGGAGCGAGTTCATCACCGAATCACTCAAGGACCCATCCGAAGAAGATACCTCGGGATGGACCCTAGGTATCTTCTTCAGATGGGTCCTTGAGTGATTCGGCCGAATCACTCGGGATGGTATCTTCTCCCATGGTGGTGTAGTCCGGAAGGGACGCCTTTCCCTTCTTGGGCGTCCTAGCCTCCCCCTCCGGGGCGGCTTTCCTCTTCCTCTCCTCCCCAGTGCGGCGAGGCGGAGTTTACTCATGTTTCCCCCCGCCTCCGCGGGAGGAATCTGACTCGTCATCTTCGGACGATTATGGTAGGACGACCTTGCGTTGGGGACCCTTCCTGATCCCCTGGGCCTCCCTCTTAGGCCTTTCGGCCTCCTCAGGTGGGGCGGCCCTTTCCTCTCCCTCCTCCCCTTCAGGGGAGGAGTGTGCCTCGTCGTCTTCGGACGAGGCGTCCGGTACGACCTTACGCCGGAGACCCTTCCTGGTCCCCGGGTCCTTCTTTTCGGCCTTCTTTTCCGACGCCTTGTAGGGCGCCGGGACTAGCATCTCCGTCAGGAGAGCATCTGCTGGACCCTCTGGCAGTGGAGCCGGACAGTCAATCCGCTCTGCCGTCTCCACGTACTCCTGATTAAATACACACGATGACTTAAGACCCTCTCATGAGTACGCTGGAAAAACTACATCTGGTGATAGTCTAAAAACTCGTCGGGCGGGGGAGCCGCGTGGCGTGAAGTCCCCGGTCCTCGGATGTGGGAGGAGGAATTTCGGAGGCCTTAAATAGCACCTTCCACGTGTCCTTGTGTGTCGTGCCCTAGAGCTCTCAAAGTGTCTGGTGTTCGGCTGGGACGAACTCCCACAGATTAAATGCCCGTCTTAGGCACGGAAGAATTTGGCGGACGAGCATGACCTGGACCACGTTGACAAGCTTGATTTTCTTGTCCATCATATTCTTGTCCGGTCAGCTCCAAGGGCTCACCCCAGGCCAGGCCCTTCTTTTCCTAGGAGGTGAGCCGCATGGGAATTCCTTATCGGAATTCGAGGGCCGCCGCCCAGTTGGCATCGCGCGGCTTGGTGATGTAGAACCACCCGGATTGCCACCCTTTCACGGTCTCCGCAAAGGAGCCGTCAAGCCAGGTAACATTGGGCATCCTGCCCACCATGGCGCCTCCGCACTCCGCTTGCTGTCCGCTTACGATCTTCGGCTTCACGCAGAAGATTCGTAGCGACAAGCCGAAGTGAGGCTTGATGCGGAGGAAGGCCTCGCACACGACGATAAACGCCGAGATGTTGAGGATGAAATTTGGGGCTAGATCATGGAAATCTAGCCCGTAGTAGAACATGAGCCCGCGGATGAAGGGATGAAGTGGAAATCCAAGTCCACGGACGAAGTGGGCGAGAAACACGACCCTCTCGTGGGGTTCCGGAGTTGGAATCATCTGCCCTGCGTCTGGTAGCCGGTACGTGATGTCTGCGGCCAAGTATCCGGCCGCCTGGAGCTTCACAATATGCTCCTCCTTCACGGTGGAGGCCACCCACTTGCCTCCTACTCCGCACATGTTTGGCTGTGCGGAGAAGGCGTGAACTAGGGCGCTGGAGCTTGAGGGTGTGGGAATGGATAAGCAGAGGAGGAAGAAGGCATGGGTAAAAATGAGGAATCATTGTCCCTTTATAGAGGCGACGAAAATGGGGCGCTTCCCCACTTGCCCGTTGAGGGTCGCTTATTTCCCAAGCGCCACGATTGATTGTGCGATTGGGTTACCCATACCCGTATTGATGGGAATCCCGTGATAAGGGGACATGATCTCTGCTTTGACAAGACATGCCGAGGAAACCGCCTCGCAATATGAGCTATGGCTGGTTGTGGGAAAATGGTTCGAATAATGACCCGACCGTAGTGTTATGCCACATTGTCTAAAGTTGTCAGCAGATTACACTTGTGAAATATCATTCTCTCTATGGTGGTATGTGAAGATCATGTTGCAGATCCGGACACGATTTAGGTGTTCGATAATTACTTTGGAGTATTCGGAGATGGAACCCGCCTTGCAATGCTGAAGACAAACTGCGCGTCGGACTCATCGTCATTGAAGCCTGGTTCAGGGGCTACTGAGGGAGTCCTGGATTAGGGGGTATCCGGATAGCCGGACTATATACTTTGGCCGGACTGTTGGACCGTGAAGATACAAGACTCAAGACTTCGTCCTGTGTACGGATGGCACTCTCCTGTGCGTGGAAGACAAGCTTGGCGATCCGGATATTATATTTCCTTCTTTGTAATCGACTCCATGTAAAACCTAGCCCTCTCCAGTGTCTATATAAACTGGAGGGTTTGGTCCTTAGAGACAGAATCATAATCATCATAGGCTAGCTTCTAGGGTTTAGCCTCTACGATCTCGTGGTAGATCAACTCTTGTAACACTCATATCATCAATATCAATCAAACAGGAAGTAGGGTTTTACCTCCATCAAGAGGGCTCGAACCTGGGTAAAACATCGTGTCGCTTACCTCCTGTTACAATTAGCCTTAGACGCATAGATCGGGACCCCTACCCGAGATCCACCGGTTTTGACACCCATACCGGGGGCCATGGGTTTCACTAGTGGCTTCTCTCAAGATAGAATAAGTATTATGGTGGGTGAACAAATTACTGTCGAGCAATTGATAGAAAAGTGAATAATTATGAGATTATCTAGGCATGATCATGTATATAGGCATCACGTCCGTGACAAGTAGACCGACTCCTGCCTGCATCTACTACTATTACTCCACACATCGACCGCTATCCAGCATGCATCTTGAGTATTAAGTTCATAAGAACAGAGTAATGCATTAAGAAAGATGACATGATGTAGAGGGATAAACTCAAGCAATATGATATAAACCCCATATTTTATCCTCGATGGCAATAATACAAGACGTGCCTTTCAACCCCTACTGTCACTGGGTAAGGACACCGCAAGATTGAACCCAAAGCTAAGCAGTTCTCCCATGGCAAGAAAGATCAATCTAGTAGGCCAAACCAAACTGATAATTCGAAGAGAATTGCAAAGATAACTCAATCATACATAAAAGAATTCAGAGGAGATTCAAATATTTCTCATAGATAAACTTGATCATAAACCCACAATTCATCAGATGTCAACAAGCACACCGCAAAAAGAGTATACATCGAATAGATCTCCACAAGAGAGGGGGAGAACATGGTATTGCGATCCAAAAAGTGAGAAGAAGCCATCTAGCTAATAACTATGGTGTCAGGACCCCGACTCAATGCCACATCGATCTAGCATGTAACACCTCATATCACTTTGCGGCCTCACGCACGGTATTCCCACGGGTGTCGCCTTACCTTTGCCCGGGACCGTTTGCGCCTTTTGGCACACGTATATGACAGTGTCGCTAGCATCCATATGATAAGGAGCCCGGGCTGACATGGCTAGTCGTAAACCCAAAGTGGCACAGACTTACAGGGACAGGCATCCATGACCCAGCATTGAACGTGTCGGTCATCAGCGAGTGAATCCAGGCTGTAGCACTGGGCTAGCAGGACTCCGGTGAACCGGGCTGTAGCGGGCTAACAGGACTCCGGTATTCATCGCATGACATTTCCCCGAAGGGACAGACACAGGAACGAAGAAGGACACATGCCGGCCAGCCTAAGTGTTCCGGAGCAGTAGCAAGCTACCATGGCTCAGTGAAACACTAGGAGACATTTCCCGGTAAGAGAGGCTACTAAGGATAAACAACTAGATGGTCAGATCCCACACATACCAAGCATTTCAATAACATACACACAATATGCTCGATATGTGCAAAACAACATGGCATCACAACATGACTCTACGACTCAAGTATTTATTCAATAGGCTCCGAGGAGCGAGATATTACAAACATGAGTCTCATGACCCAACATTCAGAGCATACAAAGCAAAGCACAAGCGGAAGCTATCATGTCTGAGTATAGACATCTATAAATGAAAAAGGCTTAGAAGCCTGACTATCTATCAGATCCTGCCGAGGGCACAAGATCGTAGCTGAGGTAACAAGCTAAACGTCGAAGTCCACGTGGAACTACTAGTGAGACCGAAGTCTCTCTGCAAAAACATAAAATAGGCAAACGTGAGTACAAATGTACCCAGCAAGACTTACATCAGAACTAACTACATATGCATCATTATCAACCAAGGGGATGGTGGGGTTTAACTGCAGCAAGCCAGCTTTGACTCGGTGGCTATCCTAAACTACGACTGTAAGTACTCTTTTGAGGTGGCGCACACGAGTCCACATATTCACCATATCAATACACCACTATGGATCCGCTCCCGTCTCCCTACGAGAACGCCATCCATAGCACTCACACTTATCTTGCGTATTTTAGAGTATCCACTTTCACTTGTCTATGAACTGATATAAGCAACCCAGAAGTCCTTTACCACGGACACGGCTATTCGAATAGATGATGTTAACCCTGCAGGGGTGTACTTCTTCATACATGTTTCCACCACTTAGCGTCTGCACACGACATGTGCTCGGCAGACTTCAAGCGAAAGCCGACGTGGGTGTAGACCACGACCTACCTAAACACTCAAGTCTCTAGTCCAGGTTTATCGCCTATTCGGGTTCCATCCATGAGGAGATCCGGCCGGAGTTTCGCTCACAGCCCCAAACGATGTGAACAGGGTTCCGTGACACCAAACGGGCGCCCGGTATACCCGGCCACGTGCCTACCGCATCACAGCCCACCCCTACGGTCAGCGCTGTCCATGGCCTCCAGCATACTACAAACACCAGAAACTACTTGCAACTCCTGGACAGAGGACTAGGATGAATAAGAAGTCGAGCGGGGTCATATTTCAGGGCCCAATGTATGGTAGTAGCTGAATCATGGATCACAAACACAGAACTCAGTTCCTGAGGATGGCTTCAATGAGACAACCCACCATGTACTCCTACATGGCCTCTCACCGATACCTTTTACCAAATCGTGTTCACACACTTAGCTCACACATAGTAGGACATGTTCACACACCTCTGATTCATCCCTGATGAATCAGACCTGACTCAACTCTAAGCAGTAGCAGGCATGACAAACAAACATGAATGAGTAGGCACAACAGGGCTCAAAAAACTCCTACTCATACTAGTGGGTTTCATCTATTTACTGTGGAATGACAGGTCATGCAAAGGATAAAGGGGTTCAGCTACCGCAGCAAGTAACAGATGAATCGTTGTTGTCCTAATGCAGTAAAAGAGAGCAGGAGCGAGAGAGTGGGATTGTATCGGAATGAACAAGGGGGTTTTGCTTGCCTGGCACTTCTGAAGATAATATAGTTCTTCATCGGTGTCATCGATCACATCGCCGGTACACGTCTATCTAGAGGGGACAATTACCGGCAAACAAGGAAGAACGCAATCAATGCAATGCGACAATATGATGCATGAATGTGACATGGCAATATGATGTGATTTGTGCTGATGCAACTAAACCAGATTAAATGAAGTTGGTTTGAATCCAGGATTCAAATTCAAACTCCATATGTGATTATTCAGATGCCATTTAATTGATTTGTCCTAAACAGTGGTGATAAGTTGTTCTAACATGCATGGAAATGGTACAGATGGATTCCTTGAATTTTTCTGATAATTTTTCATATATAAATTATTTAATTTGGAGTTACGGTTGAATTTCTATGATTTATTGAAGTTTAGGGCATATTCTAAAAATAAATAAATCATTTCTGACTTATTTAAAATCCCAGAAGCATATACTGCGTCAGCATGACGCCGGGGTGACGTCAGCAGGTCAAAGGCGTCGACCAGGTCAAACCTGACCAGTGGGACCCACTGGTCAGTGACCCAGTCAACTAACCAAGTTAGTTAGCCCTAACTAACTGGATTGGGCCCACTGGTCAGTGACTAACCTAAATATGATTAGCCCTAACTAACTTAGTTAGCCGGGCGGGGCCCGCATGTTAGTGGCTCACCTAATTAACTAAGTTAATTAACACTAACTAACCTAACACTAATTAGGCAGGCGCCTGGGCCCACACGTCAGGGGGGTCAACCCCTGGGCCGATCAGGTCAAACCTGCCGGCGACATGTCGCCGGTGACGACAGTAGCGGCGGGGCGGCTCGGAATTGCGATACAGGGAGCCATTCGAGGCGCCGCTGGGCTCTACGGGAAGCTGGCGATCCCGCACATCCAACAGTGTAACCGGGGCGAGCTGGGGTGGCCGTAATCCTCGCCGGCGTCGAGCTCACCGGCTGCCGGACCTCGGACGTTGGCGGAAACGGTGCTACGGTGCACAACAGGGAGAACCCGTGGGTGCTGCAGGTTCACAGGAGCGCGGCGAGCACGCTGGTGATGCTCGGGCGAGCGGACGAGCTCAGGAGCATGGAGCTCGTCGGCCGTGGCGGCGGCGAGCTTCGGCGGAGGTGGGGAATGGGGCTAGAGCAAGAACGCGAGTAGGAGAGGAGGGGGAATCGGTCCATGAGCTCACTGTGGTTGCAGAGCGCGTCTCAGTGGGCTCGGGGGCGACCTGGAGACGGAGAATCGGGCCAGCGATCTTCGATGCCCGTCGGTGAAGATGGCGGCGATGACGTCACTGCAGGGCTCCTGGTGTTGCTTCGAGTGGTGGGGAGGATGAGTAGGTCGAGGCAGAGCTTCCTGGGGCGTCGGTGAGGCGTGGGGTGGCCGGTGGCCACGGTGGTTCTCGTCGGTGGCGGCGGCTCCGTTCGGGTGAGGAGGACAGAGGAGGGGGAGAGGATGAGGGCGAGGGAGAGCGAGAGGGGCACGGGGAGAGTAGGAGAGGGTCGAGGGGAGTGCGTGGCACCCTCAGGTGCCTCCAGCGGCGAGCAGGTAAGCAGGAGGTGGCCGGGGCTCTCGGGCGCGCGCGCCACACCTCGGTCCTTCTGGCGAGGAGGAAGACGACAGGGGGGGAAGTGGAGATGGGCTGGGCCGCACAGGAGCTGGGCCGGCTGGGCTGCAGGTGAGCGCCAGGTAAGTGACTGGGCTTCTCTCTCTTTCTATTTCTGTTTTTATTTATCTATTTTGTTCTGTGTTGTTTTAGTTTAGTAAAGTACTAAACCATTTTATAAAATCCTGAAAATAGTTATGTGGCTAGAGTTAAAATATACCAAACCACATAAAATGTTCCAGTAATTATTGGACATATATTACTTATATATCAAATATATATCCAATGCAAATAGCTATTTATTTAATTCAAAGGCCCAAAATAATTAACTCTGAGATACCAAAAATATTGTTTTGAGTTTTACCTCTTTGCAATATTTTCAGAGACTAAGAGGAACATTTTCTTGGACTTCTTTGAGGAGATTTTAATGTTGATCATTTTTAGAAGGTTTCTGAGGCTTTGAAAATTCCTCAATTCAAATTTCATTTGAATTTGAACATGATGCTCACATGAGGTCTAGCCTAGTGCATAACAGGACCAGGGATGTGACAACTCACCCCCACTAAACAAAAATCTCGTCCCGAGATTCAAGCGTAGGGTAAGGTGAAGGGGGAACGCAAACTAGCACAATCTTCACGATCCAGTTGCACTTCAAATGAACGTTGATTCAATCACCATCTTTGACTCGAAGTCTTCCTCTGAGAACTCCAACTAGCATGACGAGAAGAGGAAAGGAAAACTCTAGAAGAATCTATCTTCTCAAAGATCAATCAAACTAGGATCAGCTCGCAAAATGAGTCGTAGCAACATCTCTTGAGCTGAGATGCGAAGCATACATCTGAAGAGATGGAGTGAGGCAGATGACGAGGGTCACTAGGTAGACAACAATTCCACACTTAAGAAGGTGGTAGACGATTGTCAACGTAGCAAGGAGTTGAGTTGCCATGATACCACAACGAGGCACCTTAGGGATGGTGACTCGTAGATATATCCCCTTAAGTGGCAAAAAGAATTACCTTTGATTCAGAAATCATTGAAACTCTTTAAACCAGCCTAAGGCAATTTTCGAGCGATCGTTTGGAGGGGGTCGGTAGAATGGCACAATGGCGGTGCAAGCTGGGAACATAATGCAAATGCTGGGAATGATTCTGGTAACTGGGGAAGAACCCAACAATAGAGAGTGGATTCACTGTTTGAAAAGGTCATAGCATTGTCGAGGAAACTGAGAGGAATCCGAGTTAGTGCCGATGATAACACGTAGCGCTTGTGCGTGCTCTCAAGAACTTGAGCATTTCCACAATCATTAAGGTTTTACCAACATCCATGTCAAGGATCCTGGCAACACAACTTGCTACCATGATGAATGATGATGGATGATGCAGATGCAAGGAAGATAACACTTTCTCAGATTTCACCCTAGCAATGCCAAGGAAAGAAAATCTGGATGATCGACCGAGAGACATTTAGCACTCCGCTTCTAATGTTCTCCTTGATGTGCTAGTGTATCCCATTCATAGATATGGTTTGATAACTAGAACATCAAGTAAAAGGTCGGACTTCGGGAGCAATAGAATCCATAAGGAACAGTTACGGAGGCAAATCCTACGAAATCCTTATGGGGAGGTGGCCAACTTCTTCAATCAAGATACTACAATAATAGGTCTTTCGGCTGGGTGGTGCTGGCCACGACATCCACTTTACCAGTTATCGAGGAACCAATATTATAGTTCTTGGGGAAATGTTCCAACCATCATATCTGCATGAGATTCAGATCTGGTTGGTGTCAGGATATTCCAGACTCATCGAGTCTAGGAAGAAAAATGAAAGTTTGCAACACAAATCGACGAGATGACGTTGCGAGATTCTCAGGGAATGAACTACGATAGTAAGCTCCAAAATATGAGCTGGTTCTGCTACAAACATGTGAGCACGCTGTCCCAGACAAACATGATCCCATGGTAGTCTTGCAATAAAACACCACCGAGTTCAGGTGGGGAACCATCATTAATGACATCGAAGTCTCCGCGCGTGGAAGTCCAAAGAGTTCACCTTGGACAGACTCCTTTATCTTTGAACAACTCAATCAGTGGCTTGGTGTGCTAGGATATACATATGGAATGAAGATGATCAGTCTATCAGACCATAGAATACTTCGCACTTGCATGACTGACTTGCGATGATTCCAGAGGAAGCAAAACTAAATTTCTCAATTTCATGGCGGCAACTTTCACCAATGCACGTGTATAAGAGAAAGTCACTCCTTTCATCAAACAATTACTTCATGAGCTAGCATGAAGAAAATGCTTTCAAAAGTTTCCAACACTAACTTGTTGTCCAACAAGATCATGGAGGAGATAAGGATGTTGTCAATGGCTCAACAAAAATTCATCTGGGTTTCCTTTTAAAAGGAATTCCATAGTTAAGTGAACAAGTGATAGCATTGGTCAGACCCAAAAGATATAATAATGTATGCTCGAGGGATCAACCACGAGTAAGACAACATTACGAATATCATTGGTACTGATTTGATTTGACGATAGCCCACACTCAAATCAAAGGATTGATAAGACAATAGGTCCAGCAACTGATCACAGGGACCAATCGATGAAGATATCATCTTTCTTCAACACACACTACACAAGAATATCCCTTTGGAACGAACTAAGTCAGGAAAGCTTTTATCTTCCAACTCTCCAAGTTGTTGTCTAGCTTAACCAACTAGCTCAGGGGTATCCAACACGGATTCTTGGGGAAAGGGTGGTTTACAGGATAAACCAACTTGATCACGAGCTCAACATAACAGTCAAGTGACAACCTGGTGATACCTTCGAGAGGATATTCGAAAAATCACGAACCACCGATATGTTACTTAGCTCGAGAACAATCTTGCTTTTTGAGGCAAGACGATATGATTAATAGAGCGAAGATTTAACATAATCCTAACTCATCGGTCGAGGAGTGCACCGGGAACAAGGACTAGGTAGCACAATCAATCTTAGAATGATGATTCAATAACCAACACGCTAAGAATGAAATTATTGTCCATTAACTACCAAGCAACAAGGTTGCTAGGGGTATTGAATTCACACATCATGATTCACTTGTCGGCATTCCGGTTACAATAACCCAGGAACCGAGGAATGAACAATGATGGCAAGAGGTATCACTGTACCAAGAGTTCATAGGATGGTGTGCAATTCCTATAACAATCCCGATATAAAGATGGTAATACTCCAAGGTAGAACAGAACCAAAAGCTGGATTGGCATTTGATCTGCGAAATACAACTTCTTTGACCCGATCCTGGATACGGATGAGGTACTGGAGTTTGTTTCTCCTAGTCATTCTGGAATAGAATGGCTTGACGGACCACAAGAGTAATAGGCATCGATGAATGAACGCACGCCACCAACTTGACTATCAACTGATAGACAAGGATCAAAATACAACTACAGAGGGACAACTCAAAGGAACATATAACTTTCTGAGTTGTGGATGCATAAATTAGTATGTCGAACCAAGTTCAACATAATTCTTCCGGATGACCCATGCAGAAAGGTTGAGCTGGCAGAGTCACAATATAGCATGGAGAACTCATCGAGAGCGCTCTTGTTGTCATCTTTTGGTTCAGAAGAACTCCTGCCAAGAATGATTCATGGTAATTGGAAGAAGGATGTACCATGAACCTCGAGGACTATCGCAAAGGTTACTATTATCCTAAAGGAACTAGCAACACTATCAACATGATGTAAGTAGGATGAATCTCGGGTTCAAGAACCCAGAAATAGAATACCTACTACTAAGTAGCATCACGGAATGCTTTTGAGAATAAAGGCCAGAATCATCACACTAGGACACAAATCATGGCTAGACCACTAGATGATCCCCTGAGACACCTAGGTTTATAATAATTATTCCAACATAAAGGTCGAGGCAGTAGAATACCTCAACTCAACAATTAGTGTGATTGAGCTGGCATAAAGGAGCATCGAAACCAGAGGGAAAGGATTTTGCAAATGCACCAGACTATTTAGAAACCTGGAATGACTCGGACAGCATAACGGCTGTAAATGCTCAGAAAAGATTTGAGACATTCACAAAAATGGTGGCATAACCACTCAGAAGCACAATATCAAGGTCTCGAGATCAACAATTAACATACGGAAGTAATAGTATCTGAAACGAGGCTTAATTCCAACAATTCTATAAGTCTACGGATTAGTAACACGTGATCCTGATGGAAAGAAGAGATAACCTAGTTCTTAATCCCCGTAGAAGAGAAGATGATGACTCAGATCAGAAGGCCATGAGGTATAAGGAGTAAAAAGAGCCTTACGTTCCATCCCACAATCAATTCCCTTATATAACCAAAGAATTTCTAGACTCAACTTCGACCAGTTTGGCTTGGTAATCCTACAGGCAGTCAAGCTCTGATACCAACGCTGTCAGGACCCCGACTCAATGCCACATCGATCTAGCATGTAACACCTCATATCACTTTGCGGCCTCACGCACGGTATTCCCACGGGTGTCGCCTTACCTTTGCCCGGGACCGTTTGCGCCTTTTGGCACACGTATATGACAGTGTCGCTAGCATCCATATGATAAGGAGCCCGGGCTGACATGGCTAGTCGTAAACCCAAAGTGGCACAGACTTACAGGGATAGGCATCCATGACCCAGCATCGAACGTGTCGGTCATCAGCGAGTGAATCCAGGCTATAGCACTAGGCTAGCAGGACTCCGGTGAACCGGGCTGTAGCGGGCTAACAGGACTCCGGTATTCATCGCATGACATTTCCCCGAAGGGACAGACACAGGAACGAAGAAGGACACATGCCGGCCAGCCTAAGTGTTCCGGAGCAGTAGCAAGCTACCATGGCTCAGTGAAACACTAGGAGACATTTCCCGGTAAGAGAGGCTACTAAGGATAAACAACTAGATGGTCAGATCCCACACATACCAAGCATTTCAATAACATACACACAATATGCTCGATATGTGCAAAACAACATGGCATCACAACATGACTCTACGACTCAAGTATTTATTCAATAGGCTCCGAGGAGCGAGATATTACAAACATGAGTCTCATGACCCAACATTCAGAGCATACAAAGAAAAGCACAAGCGGAAGCTATCATGTCTGAGTACAGACATCTATAAATGAAAAAGGCTTAGAAGCCTGACTATCTATCAGATCCTGCCGAGGGCACAAGATCGTAGCTGAGGTAACAAGCTAAACGTCGAAGTCCACGTGGAACTACTAGTGAGACCGAAGTCTCTCTGCAAAAACATAAAATAGGCAAACGTGAGTACAAATGTACCCAGCAAGACTTACATCAGAACTAACTACATATGCATCATTATCAACCAAGGGGATGGTGGGGTTTAACTGCAGCAAGCCAGCTTTGACTCGGTGGCTATCCTAAACTACGACTGCAAGTACTCTTTTGAGGTGGCGCACACGAGTCCACATATTCACCATATCAATACACCACTATGGATCCGCTCCCGTCTCCCTACGAGAACGCCATCCATAGCACTCACACTTATCTTGCGTATTTTAGAGTATCCACTTTCACTTGTCTATGAACTGATATAAGCAACCCAGAAGTCCTTTACCGCGGACACGGCTATTCGAATAGATGATGTTAACCCTGCAGGGGTGTACTTCTTCATACATGTTTCCACCACTTAGCGTCTGCACACGACATGTGCTCGGCAGACTTCAAGCGAAAGCCGACGTGGGTGTAGAACATGACCTACCTAAACACTCAAGTCTCTAGTCCAGGTTTATCGCCTATTCGGGTTCCATCCATGAGGAGATCCGGCCGGAGTTTCGCTCACAGCCCCAAACGATGTGAACAGGGTTCCGTGACACCAAACGGGCGCCCGGTATACCCGGCCACGTGCCTACCGCATCACAGCCCACCCCTACGGTCAGCGCTGTCCACGGCCTCCAGCATACTACAAACACCAGAAACTACTTGCAACTCCTGGACAGAGGACTAGGGTGAATAAGAAGTCGAGCGGGGTCATATTTCAGGGCCCAATGTATGGTAGTAGCTGAATCATGGATCACAAACACAGAACTCAGTTCCTGAGGACGGCTTCAATGAGACAACCCACCATGTACTCCTACATGGCCTCTCACCCATACCTTTTACCAAATCATGTTCACACACTTAGCTCACACATAGTAGGACATGTTCACACACCTCTGATTCATCCCTGATGAATCAGACCTGACTCAACTCTAAGCAGTAGCAGGCATGACAAACAAACATGAATGAGTAGGCACAACAGGGCTCAAAAAACTCCTACTCATACTAGTGGGTTTCATCTATTTACTGTGGAATGACAGGTCATGCAAAGGATAAAGGGGTTCAGCTACCGCAGCAAGTAACAGATGAATCGTTGTTGTCCTAATGCAGTAAAAGAGAGCAGGAGCGAGAGAGTGGGATTGTATCGGAATGAACAAGGGGGTTTTGCTTGCCTGGCACTTCTGAAGATAATATAGTTCTTCATCGGTGTCATCGATCACATCGCCGGTACACGTCTATCGAGAGGGGACAATTACCGGCAAACAAGGAAGAACGCAATCAATGCAATGCGACAATATGATGCATGAATGTGTCATGGCAATATGATGTGATTTGTGCTGATGCAACTAAACCAGATTAAATGAAGTTGGTTTGAATCCAGGATTCAAATTCAAACTCCATATGTGATTATTCAGATGCCATTTAATTTATTTGTCCTAAACAGTGGTGATAAGTTGTTCTAACATGCATGGAAATGGTACAGATGGATTCCTTGAATTTTTCTGATAATTTTTCATATATAAATTATTTAATTTGGAGTTACGGTTGAATTTCTATGATTTATTGAAGTTTAGGGCATATTCTGAAAATAAATAAATCATTTCTGACTTATTTAAAATCCCAGAAGCATATACTGCGTCAGCATGACGCCGGGGTGACGTCAGCAGGTCAAAGGCGTCGACCAGGTCAAACCTGACCAGTGGGACCCACTGGTCAGTGACCCAGTCAACTAACCAAGTTAGTTAGCCCTAACTAACTGGATTGGGCCCACTGGTCAGTGACTAACCTAAATATGATTAGCCCTAACTAACTTAGTTAGCCGGGCGGGGCCCGCATGTCAGTGGCTCACCTAATTAACTAAGTTAATTAACACTAACTAACCTAACACTAATTAGGCAGGCGCCTGGGCCCACACGTCAGGGGGGGTCAACCCCTGGGCCGATCAGGTCAAACCTGCCGGCGACATGTCACCGGCGATGACAGTAGCGGCGGGGCGGCTCGGAATTGCGATACAGGGAGCCATTCGAGGCGCCGCTGGGCTCTACGGGAAGCTGGCGATCCCGCGCATCCAACAGTGCAACCGGGGCGAGCTGGGGTGGCCGTAATCCTCGCCGGCGTCGAGCTCAGCGGCTGCCGGACCTCGGGCGTTGGCGGAAACGGTGCTACGGTGCACAACAGGGAGAACCCGTGGGTGCTGCAGGTTCACAGGAGCGCGGCGAGCACGCTGGTGATGCTCGGGCGAGCGGACGAGCTCAGGAGCATGGAGCTCGTCGGCCGTGGCGGCGGCGAGCTTCGGCGGAGGTGGGGAACGGGGCTAGAGCAAGAACGCGAGCAGGAGAGGAGGGGGAATCGGTCCATGAGCTCACTGTGGTTGCAGAGCGCGTCTCAGTGGGCTCGGGGGCGACCGGGAGACGGAGAATCGGGCCGGCGATCTTCGATGCCCGTCGGTGAAGATGGCGGCGATGGCGTCACTGCAGGGCTCCTGGTGTTGCTTGGAGTGGTGGGGAGGATGAGTAGGTCGAGGCAGAGCTTCCTGGGGTGTCGGTGAGGCGTGGGGTGGCCGGTGGCCACGGTGGTTCTCGTCGGTGGCGGCGGCTTCGTTCGGGTGAGGAGGACAGAGGAGGGGGAGAGGATGAGGGCGAGGGAGAGCGAGAGGGGCACGGGGAGAGTAGGAGAGGGTCGAGGGGAGTGCGTGGCACCCTCAAGTGCCTCCAGCGGCGAGCAGGTAAGCAGGAGGTGGCCGGGGCTCTCGGGCGCGCGCGCCACACCTCGGTCCTTCTGGCGAGGAGGAAGACGACAGGGGGGGAAGTGGAGATGGGCTGGGCCGCACAGGAGCTGGGCCGGCTGGGCTGCAGGTGAGCGCCAGGTAAGTGACTGGGCTTCTCTCTCTTTCTATTTCTGTTTTTATTTATCTATTTTGTTCTGTGTTGTTTTAGTTTAGTAAAGTACTAAACCATTTTATAAAATCCTGAAAATAGTTATGTGGCTAGAGTTAAAATATACCAAACCACATAAAATGTTCCAGTAATTATTGGACATATATTATTTATATATCAAATATATATCCAATGCAAATAGCTATTTATTTAATTCAAAGGACCAAAATAATTAACTCTGAGATATCAAAAATATTGTTTTGAGTTTTACCTCTTTGCAATATTTTCAGAGACTAAGAGGAACATTTTCTTGGACTTCTTTGAGGAGATTTTAATGTTGATCATTTTTAGAAGGTTTCTGAGGCTTTGAAAATTCCTCAATTCAAATTTCATTTGAATTTGAACATGATGCTCACATGAGGTCTAGCCTAGTGCATAACAGGACCAGGGATGTGACATATGGACCCGAAGGTCTGTGGTAAACTACTCACATCTCATCGGAGGGGATATGGTGTTGATGTAGAAGCCCTCCGTGGTCGATTCCCCCTCCGGCGGAGCACCGGCGAAGGCTCCAAGATGGTATCTCGTGGATACAGAAGGTTACGATGGTGGAAATTGTTTTCCGATGGCTCCCTGGATGTGTTCGGGGTACATGGGTATATATAGGAGGAAGAAGTAGGTCGGTGGCCGACCGAGGGGCCCACGAGACATGGGGCGCGCCCAGAGGGGGTGGGCGCGCCCTCCTATCTCCTGGCCGCCTCGATCGCTTCTTGACTTGCACTCCAAGTCCTCTGGATCACGTTTGTTCCAAAAATCACGCTCCCGAAGGTTTCATTCCGTTTGGACTCTGTTTGGTATTCCTTTTCTTCGAAATACTGAAATAGGCAAAAAACAGCAATACGGGCAGGGCCTCCAGTTACGAGGTTAGTCCCAAAAATGATATAAATATGTAAAATAAAGCCCATAAACATCCAAAATGGGTAATATAATAGCATGGAGCAATCAAATATTATAGATACATTGGAGACGTATAAAGTATCCCCAAGCTTAATTCCTGCTCGTCCTCGAGTAGGTAAATGATAAAAACAGAATTTTTGATGTGGAATGCTACCTAGCATAATTCTCAATGTAATTTTCTTTATTGTGGCATCAATGTTCAGATCCAAATGATTCAAAATAAAAGTTCATATTGATAAAAGAAATAGTAATACTTCAAGCATACTAATAAAAGCAATCATGTCTTCTCAAAATAACATGGCTAAAGAAAGTTCATCCCTACAAAATCATATAGTTAGGCTATGCTTCATTTTCATCACACAAAAATGTTCCCAAATTCTACACCCCCGATGACAAGCCAAGAAATTGTTTCGTACTTAAATAATCTCAAACTTTTTCAACTCTCACGCAATACATGAGCGTGAGCCATGGATATAGCACTATGGGTGGAATAGAATATGATGATGGGGATTGTGTGGAGAAGACAAAAAAGGAGAAAGTCTCACATTGATGAGGATAATCAACGGGCTATGGTGATGCCCATCAATTTATGTCAACATGAGGAGTAGGGATTGCCATGCAACGGATGCATTAGAGCTATAAATGAATGAAAGCTCAACAAAAGAAAACTAGTGGGTGTGCATCCAACTCGCTTGCTCACGAAGACCTAGGGCATTTCAGGAAGCCCATCGTAGGAATATACAAGCCAAGTTCTATAATGAAAAATTCCCACTAGTATATGAAAGTGACAACATATGAGACTCTCTATATGAAGAACATGGTGCTACTTTGAAGCACAATATATGAGACTCACTATATGAAGGACATGGTGCTACTTTGAAGCACAAGTGTGGAAAAAGAGATAGTAACATTGCCCCTTTTTAGTTTTTTTTATTTTTTTTCTTTTCTTTTCTTTTTTTTCTCTGGCCTTTCCATTTTTTTCTTTTGGCCTTTCTTTTTTTTCTTTTTGGGGACGATGCTCTAATAATGATGATCATCACACTTTTAGTGATTACAACATATGAATTACAACTCGAAACAAGAACAAGATATGACTCTATATGAATGCCTCCGGCGGTGTACCGGGATGGTGCAATGAATCAAGAGTGACATGTATGAAAAATTATGCATGGTGGCTTTTGCCACAAATACGATGTCAACTACATGATCAGGCAATGGCAATATGACAAAAGTAATGTATGTCGTGATGATAAACGGAACGGTGGAAAGTTGCATGACAATATATCTCGGAATGGCTATGGAAGTGACATAATAGGTAGGTATGGTGGCTGTTTTGAGGAAGATATAAGGACGTTTATGTGTGATAGAGCGTATCGTATCACGGGGTTTGGATGCATCGGCGAAGTTTGCACCAACTCTCAAGGTGAGAAAGGGCAATGCACGGTACCGAAGAGGCTAGCAATGGTGGAAAGGTAAAAGTGCGTATAATCCATGGACTCAACATTAGTCAAAAGAACTCATATACTATTGCAAAAATTTAGAAGTCATCAAAAACCAAGCACTATGTGCATGCTCCTAGAGGGATATATTGGTAGGAAAAGACCATCGCTCGTCCCCGACCGCCACTCATAAGAATGCACAATCTAAGTACACTTCATGTTTCAAATTTGTTACACAACTTTAACCATGCGTGCATGCTATGGGACTTGCTAACTTCAACACAAGCATTCTTTAAATTCATAATCACCCAACTAGCATGACTTTAATATCACTACCTCCATATCTCAAGACCATTATCAAGTATCAAATTGATCATAGCATCCAATTCACTTCCTATGATAGTTTTTATTATACCCAACTTGGATGCCTACCATTCTAGGACCAATTTTATAACCATAGCAAATACCATGCTGTTCTAAAAGACTCTCAAAATAATATAGGTGAAGCATGAGAGACTAGCAATTTCTACAAAATTAAGCCACCGCCATGCTCTAAAAGACATAAGTGAAGCACTAGAGCAAAACTATCTAGCTCAAAAGATATAAGTGAAGCACATAGAGTATTCTAATAAATTACTAATAAAGTAGGCTTCTCCCAAAAGGTGTGTGCAGCAAGGATGATTGTGCAAAACTAAAAAGCAAATACTAATATCATACACGACGCTCCAAGCAAAACACATATCATGTGGCGAATAAAAATATAGCTCCAAGTAAAGTTACCAATGAACGAAGACGAAAGAGGGGATGCCTTCCCGGGGCATCCCCAAGCTTAGGCTTTTGGCTATTCTTGAATATCTTTGGGTTCCATGGGCATCCCCAAGCTTAGTCTTTTGCCACTCCTTATTCCATAGTCCATCAAATCTTTACCCAAAACTTGAAACTTCACAACGCAAAACTCAACAGGAAATCTTATAATCTCCGTTAGTGAAAGAAAAGAAAACCACCACATAAGTTACTGTAATGAACTCATTCTTTATTTATTTTGGTGTTAAACCTACTGTATTCCAAGTTCTCTATGGTTCATACCACTTAATACTAGCCATAGATGCATCAAAATAAGCAAACAACACACGAAAGGCAGAATCTGTCACAAACAGAACAGTCTGTAGCAATCTATAACTAACGCAAACTTCTAGAACTCTAAACATCCTACAAAAATAGGAAGTCCTGGAAAATTTGTCTATTGATCAGCAGCAAAAATAAGCAACGCAAAAGCACGTTTCTGTGATTTAACAAAACTAATTTCGTGCGTGCAAAGTTTCTGTTTTTCAGCAGAATCAAATTAACTATCACCATAGGTTATCCTATAGGTTCTACTTGGCACAAACACTAATTAAAACATAAAAAACACATCTAAACAGAAGGTAGATGCAAAATTTATTCCTAAGCAGAAGCAAAAACAAAAAACACAAATAAAATTGGGTTGCCTCCCAACTAGCGCTATCGTTTAACGCCCCTAGCTAGGCATAAAAGCGAAGATAGATCTAAGTAGTGCCATTTTTGGCACTCAATTCCTCAATAGAGCACTTATAATCTTTAGGAGTTTCTCCCTTTTTAGCAATGATTAAACCTTTAGGCAAAAATTCAAGAAATTTGTTTGTAGCAAAAGGTTCCTTAATGATAGAGAGACAATTGGGATGAACACTTATGGATTTGAGATCCACGTCTCCCTTACTAGAAGATTCACCCTTATTTTTAGGAACATAAATAAATTTGGCAATTTTGGTAGGAGGTTTTTTGAGTTTTTTTCATGGAAGAAAAGCCGAACCCAAGTTGGTAATGATATCCTCAAGTTTACCGATTCTTGCAGAATCTAGATCTATTTTTTCATTAACTATAGGTTCTTTCCCATTAAGATTTTTCAAAGTAACTCCAGCCCTAGATCCGTATTGGGTAATCTGATTATGAATCTTTTTATCCAAATTTTCTATCAACTCAACAGTGGCAATTTTATTTTCAATAATCTCAAGCCGTTGCATAACATGTTCTAAAGTTAAAACAGTTCCATTAACCAAAAGAGGTGGTGGGCCAAACAAATCTAACAAAACATTATCAGCATCAAACGTATGGCTACTCAAGAAATCCCCTCCGGTAACGGTATCAAGAACTCATCTTTTCCAAGGAGTAATGCCCACGTAAAAATTGCGAAGAAGTACGGAAGTAGAAAGCTTCCTAGTAGATTTATTTTGAGCATTGCAAATTCTATGCCAAGCATCTTTTAAGTTTTCTCCCTCCCTTTGCTTAAAATTGAGAATTTCATGTTCGGGAGTAATAACAAGGATAGGAGGACTAGCCATAACGACAAGGTAAACGGTCTAACACACGAGCAAACAAAAAAAGGGCAAGCGAAAAGAGAGGGGAAGATTGGGAAAGAGAGGGCGAATAAAACGACAAGGGTGAAGTGGGGGAGAGGAAAACGAGAGGCAAATGGCAAATAATGTAAATTCGAGGGAGATGAGTTTGTGATGGGTACTTGGTATGTCTTGACTTGAGCGAAGACCTCCCCGGCAACGGCGCCAGAAATCCTTCTTGCTATGTCTTGAGCTGGCATTGGTTTTCCTTGAAGAGGAAAGGGTGATGCGGCAATAGTAGCGTAACTATTTCCCTAAGTTTTGAGAACCAAGGTATCAATTCAGTAAGAGGCTCCTCAGAAGTCCCACGCACCTACACAAACAAACAAGGAACTCACAACCAACGTAATAAAGGGGTTGTCAAGCCCTTCACGGCCACTTGCGAAAGTGAGATCTGATAGAGATAGTATGATAAGATAAATATATTTTTGGTATTTTATAATATAGATTGGAAAAGTAAAGATGCAAATAAAAGTAGATTGAAAGCTTATATGATAAAAGATAGACCCGGGGGCCATAGGTTTCACGAGTGGCTTCTCTCAAGATAGCATAAGTATTACAGTGGGTGAACAAATTACTGTCGAGAAATTGATAGAAAAGCAAATAATTATGAGATTATCTAGGCATGATCATGTATATAGGCATCACGTCCGTGACAAGTAGACCGACTCCTGCCTGCATCTAATACTATTACTCCACACATCGACCGCTATCCAGCATGCATCTAGAGTATTAAGTTCATAAGAACAGAGTAACGGATTGAGATAGATGACATGATGTAGAGGGATAAACTCAAGCAATATGATATAAACCCCATCTTTTTATCACCGATGGCAACAATACAATACGTGCCTTGCAACCCCTGCTGTCACCGCCAGATTGAACCCAAAGCTAAGCACTTCTACCATGGCAAGAAAGATCAATCTAGTAGGCCAAACCAAACCGATAATTCAAAGAGACTTGCAAAGATAACTCAACCATACATAAAAGAATTCAGAGGAGATTCAAATATTTCTCATAGATAAACTTGATCATAAACCCACAATTCATCGGATCTTGACAAACACACCGCAAAAAGAGTTTACATTGAATAGATCTCCACAAGAGAGGGGGAGAACATGGTATTGAGATCCAAAAAGAGAGATGAAGCCATCTAGCTAATAACTATGGACCCGAAGGTCTGTGGTAAACTACTCACAACTCATCGGAGGGGATATGGTGTTGATGTAGAAGCCTTCTGTGGTCGATTCCCCCTCCGGCGGAGCGCCGACGAAGGCTCCAAGATGGGATCTCGCGGATATAGAAGGTTACGGCGGTGGAAATTGTTTTTCGTTGGCTCCCTGGATGTTTTCGGGGTATGTGGGTATATATAGGAGGAAGAAGTAGGTTGGTGGCTGCCCGAGGGGCCCACGAAATAGGGGGGCGCGCCCAGAGGGGGTGGTCGCACCCTCCTATCTCCTGGCCGCCTCGATCGCTTCTTGACTAGCACTCCAAGTCCTCTGGATCACGTTCGTTCCAAAAATCACGCTCCCGAAGGTTTCATTCCGTTTGGACTCCATTTGATATTCCTTTTCTTTGAAATACTGAAAAAGGCAAAAAACAGCAATATGGGCTGGGCCTCCAGTTAGTAGGTTAGTCCCAAAAATGATATAAATATGTAAAATAAAGCCCATAAACATCCAAAAGGGTAAATATAATAGCATGGATCAATCAAAAATTATAGATACATTGGAGACGTATCATGCTCCGCCGGCGCAGGCCGCACGTGCGGGCAAATGTCTGCCAGCCGCGGGCCAAGGCCACGTTCCCGGCGGTGGAGATCTCCACCGGAACCCAGGAAGCCCCGCTGCAGCAGCCATCCGCCTGGAGCCAGAGGCCGCCAGGAGCGCCAGCCGGGAGTTCGCTGGCAAAGAAGCGGGGAAGCTGGAGCCAGCTACCGGCTGGGTCCACCGACCACACGACAAACTCCGGCAGCACCTCGACCGAGTGGAAGCGCGGCCTAGGAGGCCGTGCGGCCACAACGTGCCTTCCCTCACCCACCGGACGACCGACACCGCGCGAGGGACCACTGCCGCGACCACGAGGAGCCACCGCAGGAGTCGCGGGGTGCTTACGGGGGCGACCGCGACCACGCTTGGGCGGAGGGGAGTCAGGCCCTTCCCGAGAGTTTTCCCCTTCTCCGCGGCCGAGAACCTCTTCGTCGGCGCCATGGGACACGGTGAGCGATTGGAGCAGGAAGGAAAAAGAAGAGAGTGGGATAAGGGATATGTGCAGCGGGGGCCTGCGCCCTCCCGCATTTATAACCCAAGCGAGGCCAACCATCGGCCTCCACGATTGCAGGTAATCATGACTCTTTTTGCATGCAGCAGGGACTCGTCAAATCGGGCAGTTGCCGAGGCAGCATGGGGAAGTGGAGACGCCCACGTCCAATCAACCTCCACGCGGCGACCAAGGCCGCGGGCTGTTGGGGCCCACGGCGCTCCGCACGTGCCCTTTCGCTTCGCTGCAAAGCCAAGTCCGAGCGCGCCTTGGGCCCGGGGTCTACTATCGGTGTTCTGGGAATGGGGGTCCCCAGACTTGCCTGCCAGCGGCCTGTGGCCGCACCTGTCCTTTTGCTTCGCTGCAAAGCCAAGTCCGAGCACGCCTTGGGCCCGGGGGCTACTGTCGGCGTTCTGGGAACGGGGGTCCCCAGACTTGCCTGCCTACAGCCTGCGGTGTGGCTCAAGGGGTGGCCCAGCACGGCCCATCTGCATTAACTCAAGCTCAAGACCCTCGTGAAGGGCCAAGCCTCACGGGGCGGACAACACAAGGCTTCCTTAGGGACGGCCTCACCAGGCAGGCTCTCGTGGAGGCGGAGAGATCAAGGCAGGGGTACCTCGCGAGGTGCTCGTGACTGTAACGCCCTGGATACAACTTTCCATATTCGTAACTCCAACTCTTGCCTTTTCCGGAGATGCGATATGAGATTTCCTTTGTGGTTGGGTTTTTGCCGTTTGTTTTGCATTTTGTTCATGCCATGGATCTCATCTCATAGCATCATGTGCATCGCATCCATATGTTTTCATAAAACCCGTATCCGCTCGTAGTTGCCACGTCACCCCTTGCTTCCATTGACCATTCCGAGACCAACCGTGTTTTCGTTTCCCTCTTGTCAAAACACCTAACCTCTCTAGAACCACCCACCCCCCTTGCATGCGTCCGAAAACTTCCCCGAACCCGACTCGGGCTTTCATTACCGATGGGTTCAGATCATCTCCAAACATCTATAAAACATCTTTGTTTTCTTATTTGGACTCCCTACCTATTTATTTCTTGGCCGCCCGATCACGATCAAAGGATCCAAATCATTCCCCTTTCGTATATATATAGTCCACCCCTAGTCCATTTGTGGACAACCCTAAATTTTCTCCCCTTGTCCCATCCATCTCATCCACCGCCGCCACCCACCTACCTTTCTTCCTCGGAATCCCCTCATTCCCCCTGATCCAATCCCACCAACCAGACTCCACCCAAGGCCTCCCCTCGATCCAACTCGTCTTCGCTCTCCTCTTCGACCAGGGAGACGAGCTCCTCCCGAGACCAAACCCTGCTCGACCCTCGCCGTCTCAGATGTGGGCCGCCCTGGCTCCCTTCTCTCCTTCCTCTGGTCCCCTCGGACTCATCTCTCTCTCTTGTTCTGGACAGGAGAGCAGCCATGGCCGTCCGTCCATGGAGATGAGCCGCGCCGCCCGGGTCGCCTCCATGTTCAGCCGCCGGCAGCCATCCCCGTCGTTCCCGCATCGGATTCCCCGTCCCGCAGGTCAGTGGCCTCCTCCCTGCCCTTGCTCCTTCCCATGCTCCCCCTCTTCTCTTATTTCCACTCTCTCTTCTCTGTACCAGGGAGCCGCTCGAGCCCTGGTGCGCCGCCGCACCTTCTTCGATCTGGCACGGACCGGCCAACCCAAGCCCGTATTCGCCCGTATGCTTCGTTCCTGCCGTCCCGCCGGACCCTCGCCATCACCAGAGTCCGACGCCAAGCCGTGGCGCCGCCAAGTCCCTCGTCCTCCTCTGCATCGAGCGGGAGGACGACGAGTAGTGCCTTCTCTACACCTGAGATTCCCCTGACCTGAGGCCGTCGTCCTCGACTGCGCCAAGCCCCTTGTCGCGCCGCCCTTCACCAAGTCCCGCGCCGCTGTCGTCTTCACGAACTGCACCGAGCGCAGTCGAGCTCTGCTTCCCCTGTGCACGCTCCCTCTTGTTCGTTCAGATCGAGCAGTAGCAGGTTGTCTGTGTGTTGACCGGGTCCCCTCCACCTCTCGTTCGATCCAGCCAGGAGCAGCCCAGAGACCGGCCTCCTCCAGCGTTTGCTTCGAACCGGGCCGAAGCCCAAGGGTGAGCAGCCCCCCAGCCCCTCCTGTGCACTGCTGGCCCAATCAGTTTCGGCCCAATTCATGTTTTTTTCCACGAAACGATTTTAGCTAATTATCCAGGATTTACTGTTTTACAGAAAAGTCCCTCTAGATCATGCATTTAATAACTCACAAACCGTGCATCACATGTAAATAATTTATATATGTAAAATGCTTAGAATTGTGTGTAGATTAATAATTTGTCACTTTCATCCATGTTAAAAAATGTTTAAAATGTTGTTTGCATTTAATTTGCTTAAATGCCGTGTTAAAATGATTTATTTCATAACTAAATAACCATAGCTCCAATTTTAATAAACTTTATATGTAAGTGGGGTGGAAAAAATGCATAGATTAACTTGGTGCACTTTGTTTTACTACTTAACAACATTAAAATATGGTTTAGAGCAGAGCAGTACCAAATTCGAAATATGCACATGAGGATTTTCCGGAATTGTTGTTTGTTGTTCCGGCCTCATTTAAACTTGCCTAGATAGGTAGTTTCCATATGCTTCACCCCTTGCCATGTTTAATAACATTTAATATTGTTGGGTACAAAACCGAGAGAGAACTAAATAATTGATGTGGTGTTTCGTCAATATGCAACTCGTTGCATATTGAGCTCCACTTAATTTGTGGTGTTGTTTGTTGCACTTTGCCATGCCATGCTCTTTAAACCGGACATGCATCATACTTGGTTGTGCATCATGCCATGTTTATGCTTGTGTGTTTACCATGTTGTTTGTTTCTTTCCGGTTGTGCTCCTTCTCGTTAGTTCCTGTTTCGTTGCGATTGTGAGGATTCGTTCGTCTATGCTTGGTTCCTCTTCGTGGCTTCATCTTCTTCATGGACTCGTTCTGCTTCCTAGAGGGATTTCAGGCAAGATGACCGCTACCCTGGATCTCACTACTATCATTGCTATGCTAGTTGAAAATTGCTCCACGATGGACAAGATTATGTTGGGATATCATAATATCTCTTATTTAATTAATGCATCTATATACTTGGTAAAGGGTGGAAGGCTCGGCCTTATGCCTGGTGTTTTGTTCCACTCTTCACGCCCTAGTTACCATCATACCGGTGTTATGTTCCTTGATTTTGCGTTCCTTACGCGGTTGGGTGATTTATGGCACCCCCTTGACAGTTCGCTTTGAATAAAACTCCTCCAGCAAGGCCCAACCTTGGTTTTACCATTTGCCTCACAACCACCTATACCTTTCCCTTGGGTCGGCCAACCCGAGGGTCATCTTTATTTTAGCCCCCCCCCCCAGGCCAGTGCTTCTCTAAGAGCTGGTCTGAACCGACCTGCCTGCGGGGCCACCTCAGGGAAACTTGAGGGCTAGTTTTACTCGTAGCTAGTCTCATCCGGTGTTGCCCTGAGAACGAGATATGTGCAGCTCCTATCGGGATTGTCGGCACATCGGGCGGCTTTCCTGGTCTTGTTTTACCATTGTCAAAATGTCTTGTAAACCGGGATTCCGAGACTGATCGGGTCTTCCTGGGAGAAGGAATATCCTTCGTTGACCGTGAGAGCTTGTGATGGGCTAAGTTGGGACACCCCTGCAGGGTATAAACTTTCGGGAGTCGTGCCCAAGGTTATGTGGCGGATGGGAATTTGTTAATATCCGGTAGTAGAGAACTTGACACCAGATTCGAATTAAAATGCATCAACCGTGTGTGTAGCCATGATGGTCTCTTTTCGGCGGAGTCCGGGAAGTGAACACGGTTTTTGGGTTATGTTTGACGTAAGTAGGAGTTCAGGATCACTTCTTGATTAGTGCTAGCTTCACGACCGTTCTGTTGCTTCTCTTCTCGCTCTTATTTGCGTATGTTAGCCACCATATATGCTTAGTAGCTGTTGCAACCTCACCACTTTACCCCTTCCTTACCCATTAAGCTTTGCTAGTCTTGATACCCATGGTAATGGGATTGCTGAGTCCTCGTGGCTCACAGATTACTACAACAACAGTTGTAGGTACAAGTTTTGTGATGATCATGATGTGAGGGCGATGCTTACCCAATCCCATGGTAATGGGATGTCGTTGGAGTTTCTGTTTTTGTTTCACCCATAGCCGGATGTTACTCTTATGTATTGTATTGTTGTATTCATGTGGCATTGTTTGTCTTTTGTATGTATCCCCAACTATTATGTAATGGTTTGATGTAATGATATCCACCTTGCAAAAGCGTCTTCAAGATGCGCTTCTATCCTTGGTGGGACCTTCGAGTCCCTTTAGGATAGGGTCGCATCTTGGGCGTGACAAGTTAGTATCAGAGCCTTGACCGACCATAGGAGCCCCCTTGATTGTTGGCCGTTGTTGAGTCTCGAAGAAAACTATTTTGAGTCTTAGGAATATATATATCGGAGAGTAGGATTCATTTTACTCCTCAGCCCCCTTCATCGCTCTGGTGAGGACTCTCGACGTAGATGTTTTGTCTTTCCTCTCCTCAAATTTTCACAATTTTTTTAGGATCACGCGGGTATCTTGGGATCGTTCTGATATTCTTGTGACGAGAACATTGTTCTTGGTGCCTCCTGACATTTAGGGGTTGTGGCAGTGTCCCGGGGAGTTGAGCTCGGAGGTGTTGTCGTCACAATTTTATCGTTGCAGTTCTGGAATACCTAAGTTTTGCCGCCATCGAAAATCTCTTTTATGCAGTTGTTGGTGAGATAACCTCGACGCCACCCAGTACTAGGGAGTTCGGGAGTATTGCCATAGCTTGTATAACAGATTCTTTTCAAAGGTTGAGGTACACGATTTCCGGAGTTTTCTTGGTTATGTATTGACGGCTGGATATAGCTGGATGTAGGGATTGTTAGTTTGGGTCAGATATATTGCTTCCCCTGTATCCCCAACACCAGATTGCATAACCAGAAAGTTTTGGGAGTTTATAGGTGGGAATTCAAGTAGCTCCTAGAATATCTTTCCGAAAATGCTTGATATGGGATTGGGTAAATCTCTATCATATGTATTTGTTCCGGCTTATTTCTACAAGCCAATCCTTTGTTTTGTTTTGAGTTGTGGTATTTGAGTTGCTTCAATGTCAAGTGTTGATTCCATACGTTTTCTAAACGGTGTTCTCTTATTTCTATGGGAGTACTAATCCTTCTTGATCACTGAGGTTGTCATGTCAACTCTTTTCCAACCGGTGTGCTTCTCTTCAAGTGGATCCGATCATTTTCAACATCCGCAAGATCAATTCTAAGTTTTCTCAACGGTGTTTGTTCCATCTTCCCGAAGTTGCCTTTGTTTTCCCGCGCTCCCACCCTTTTCTTCATGGACTCAGATATCTTAATCAAGTATCCATCTTATGGATGTGAAGTTTGTCCATTCTTTTCCCATCAATGTTCTTATCCGGTGATTTCCCATGAATATGCTCAACAGTTTCAAGGTCATCATCCTTCATTATTGTTTCTTCTCCGGTGGATTCAATTCAAGATTCGATGTTGATCATATCTCTTCCTTTTGTTTCACATATCTTCCCATGTGAATTTCTTATCCAAGGCTCTCTTATTTATTTACCTCTCCCAGTTCATATCCGGAGTGATGAAGATATCTCGGAAGATTCATGTTTCCATTCTCAATCCGTTCAAGTTATTTTGAGGCTCTTATCTCATTCAAGCCATTTAATTCAACCGGTGCAATATCTCTTTAAATCATTTCAATGGTGTTTCTCTTGAGTGGGCCCTAACCAACAGGTCTTTTCCTAGGATCTTACCTGACTCTTTTATTTTTCCGGAGCTATTCTCAAATTCTTTTCGAAGGTTGACGTAAGAATGAATTTTCATCAGTCATATTCCTTATCCAAGATTGCTTTCAGAATATTTTCATCGTTGGTTCATCATTTCTATTCTTCTTTGTTCCATAGTGTCTCAACAATTGGGTGGCATTTCTCCTCGTCATTCTCGAATTTTGAAGACCGAAGAAGAGTTCCTCTTAAATCCTTACCTGTTCTTCCAAAGATGCGTAGTTCAAGTTTGACGCCATCCTCTCATAATTGTCTTCGATTGTGGGAATTCTTTTCACCCATCTGGAGCATTTCATGAGTTGTTTCCATTTCTTTCCTCCGAAGGCCATCATGTCATAATTCTTCATTCTCAGCGTGTAGCTATCGTTCTCCAAATCTTACCGGTGAATCATTCAAATAACCTCTAATCAGCTCATGGCCTCTTCGTTCTCATGTATCTAAATCCCCTCAAGTATCTTCATTCGTTTTCCATTTCTTCCCGGTGAATTGTGCCTTTGCTACTTTCATTTTCAATTCTTACGGTGGTCCGTTCAGATTCTTTTTCCTTTGTTATCATATCAATTCATTCGTTCTTTCCAAATCCTACCGGTGGTTCATGAAAACTTTCTCAAGTTTTGCGCCATATTCCCATTAATCCATTTCAACAAGAATAAGTTGCATGCCAAATCCGCTTGCCATCAATCAAATTGGATGAGGATAACCATAACGTCATTCTTATTCTTATTTCATCATCATCAAGTAATCCTTCCTTCGGAGTTTGTTCTTGATGAATAAATTCTAGTTCCAAGTGTTTTCATCTTTTCTTTTTCGGAGTTCAAATTTCCTCGGCCATTTCGTCGGAACCTCCATCTGAATCATCGCAAGGCTTCACCTTGTGTTTTCAACTTTCCTTTCGTTTGATCATTCTTTTATCACCAAAGTTCTTCATGGAGGCTCTACATGGTGGTTCGTCAAGGATTCCTTTCATTCTTCATTTGTTCTTCAAGACTTCTCTCGAGGTGATGATCCGCCAGGCTATACTCAAAATTAAACATGGTGCTCAACACATGTTTTGTTTTGAGGCGTTCAAATATTCTTCTTCTTGCATTTCGAAGTGCAATTCTGTCTACCTTAGCTTTTGAGGTGGTGTTATATCATTCTTGGCATTTTCCATTCAGGTTTCGCGATTCACATGTTGTCAAGAATGAGGTATTTTAGATCCATCAATCTCTTCTTTGGAGTTATCTTGGTATAGATTTCACCTAAAGCCTTCCCAAAGGAATGTTGCTATTTGTGGTGCTTATCAATGATCCAAGTTTTCTCCTATCCTCTCGGTGAAAGAAGTTCTCATCTCTTCTTTGATCTCAAACAAGCAATTGTTTTTCGTTAGTGGCAGAATTTCACCTCAAGTGTTGAGATGTTTCCATAAGCTCACTACAAGCTTATTCTTTTCATTGTTGGTTTTCCAACAACTCTGGTATAACCTTCTTGGAAGGGTGCTTTCCAAGCTCATTTTTGGCAGAAGTTGGCATTTTCTACTCCATTCTGTTATTCCAATGATCTATCTTCTATTCCTTCTTCCAGAGACATTGTGATGTTCCACTTTTCACTCATCATCTCGAATTGTGAGGATCGTGTTCTTTTCGTGCTTATCCATTTAACCGGAGTGTTGTGTCATCTCTTCAAGTTCTTTTCATCTTATCAAGTCTTGCATCTCTTTTCAACCGGAGTACTATCCGAATTTGTTCTTCCTTGTTCCTTGTTTATCTCATTTTAACCAGAGTTGTTCCAATTCCTTCTTGTCCTCTGTACTTGTCATTCATAGCTTTGCAACCTCCAAGGTTCACATGGTGTTCCTTGTTTTCTATTTTCTACCACAGTGCTCTCAATTGTGTTCAACTACGTTGTGTTATTTCTTTCAACTTTTCAACCTCTCAAGGTTCTTTGATTTCACTCTTTTGTCGAAGAAGCAACTTAGTTTTACCTCTTCTATTCCTCTTCCGTTTCTCTCCGGTGCCATCCTAGATCTCAGGACGAGATCCTCTCATAGTGGTGGAGTGTTGTGACGCCCCGGATACAACTTTCCATATTCGTAACTCCAACTCTTGCCTTTTCCGGAGATGCGACATGATATTTCCTTCGTGGTTGGGTTTTTGTCATTTGTTTTGCATTTTGTTCATGCCATGCATCTCATCCCATAGCATCATGTGCATCGCATCCATATGTTTTCATAAAACCCAAATCTGCTCGTAGTTGCCGCGTCACGCCTTGCTTTCATTGACCGTTCCGAGACCAACCATGTTTTGGTTTCCC